>NW_017732205.1:70233-82148 GCF_001890085.2 Hipposideros armiger
AGATAGACCACATGTTAGGCCACAAAACAAGTCTCAATAAATTTAAGAAGATTGAAATCATATCAAGCATCTTCTCTGACCACAATGCTATGAAACAAAAATCAATTATAAAAAGAAACCCAGAAATCAAACAAATACATGGAGGCTGAATAACATGCTACTAAACAGTGAGTGGGTCAAAACTGAGATCAAGGAGGAAATCAAAAGCTATTCTCAAGACAAATGAAAATGAAAACACAACAACCCAAATCTCTGGGATGCAGTGAAAACATTCCTAAGAGGGAAATTCATACCAATGGAGGCCTATCTAAAGAAACAAGAACAATCTCATATCAACAGACTATTTTTACACCTAAGGGAACTGGAGAAAGAACAGCAAAACAAACCCAAAGGGAGTACAAGGAAGACAATAATAAAGACCAGAACAGAAATAAATGAAATAGAGACCAAAAAAAATACAAAAGATCAATGAAACCAACAGCTGGTTTTTTGAAAAGATAAACAAATCGACAAACCCTTAGCCAGACTCACCAAGAAAGAAAGAGAGAGGACCCAAATTAATAAAATCAGAAATGAAAGAGGAGAAGTGACAATAGATACCACAGAAATACAGAAAATTGTAAAAAAAATACTCTGAGCAACTATATGCCAACAAATTCGACAATCTGGAAGGAAAGGATAAATTTCTAGAAACATACAATCTACCAAATCTGAACCAAGAAGTTTGAACAGACTGATTGCTACCAAAGAAATTGAATTAGTAATCAACAAGCTTCTAATAAACAAAAGTCCTGGACCAGATGGCTTCACAGGTGAATTTTACAAAACATTCAAAAAGAATGAATACCTATTCTCCTCAAACTATTCCAAAAAATACAGAAGGAAGAAAGGCTCCCAAGCACATTTTATGAGGCCCTATTACTCTGATCCCAAAATCAAGCAAAGATATTACAAAAAAAGAAAACTACAGGTCAATATCCCTAATGAACATAGATGCAAAAATCCTCAACAAAATACTAGCAAACTGAATTCAGCACCACATTCAAAAGATCATACACCACGATCAAGTGGGATTCATTCCTGGTATGCAAGGTTGATTCAATATCCACTAATCAATTAACATAATATATCACATTAACAAAATGAAAAATAAAAATCATATGATCATATCAATAGATGCAGAAAAAGCATTTGACAAAATCCAGCAACCATTTATGATAAAAACTCTTAGCAGAGTGGGAATAGTGGGATCATATCTCAACATAATAAAGGCCATGTATGATAAGCCCACAGCAAACATCGTACTGAATGGGGAAAGGCTAAAAGCTTTCCTTTTAAGATCAGGAACAAGACAAGGCTGCCCACTTTCACTTCTATTCAACATAGTTCTGGAAGTTCTAGCCACAGCAATCAGACAAGACAATGAAATAAAAGGCATCCAAATTGGAAAGGAGAAAGTAAAATTGTCATTATATGCAGATGACATAATACTATATATAGAGAATCCCAAAGACTCCACCAAAAAACTGTTAGAATTGATAAATAAATTTAGTAAGGTAGCAGAATACAAAATTAATATTCAGAAATCAGTTGCATTTGTATACACCAATAATAAACTATCAGAAGAAGAAATCAGGAAATCAATCCCTTTTACAATTGCTTCAAAAACAATAAAACATCTAGGAATAAATTTAACCAAAGAAGTAAAAAACCTGTACTCAGAAAATTATAAGACATTGAAGAGAAAAATCAAAGAAGATACAAATAAATGGAAATACACATACCATGTTCATGGATAAGAAGTATTAATATAGTTAAAATGTCAATACTACCTAAGGCAATATATAGATTCAATGCAATTCCTATCAAACTACCAAGGACATTTTTCTCAGAAATAGAACAAATAATCCTAAAATTTATATGGAACCATAAAAGACCTCAAATAGCCACGGCAATCTTGAGAAATAAGAAGAAAGTGGGAGGTATCATGCTACCCGACATCAAATCATACTACAAGACTACAGTAATCAAAACAGTATGGTACTGGCATAAAAACAGACACACAGACCAATGGAACAGAATAGAGAGCCCAGAAATAAACCCATCCATATACGGTCATTTAATCTATGACAATAGAAGCAAGAATTTACATTGCAGTAAAGATAGTCTATTTAATAAGTGGTGCTGGGAAACTGGACTGACACGTGCAAAAAAATGAAAATGGACCACCTACTTACACTATATACAAGAACAAATTCAAAAAATAGACTTAAATGTAAGACCTGAAACCATAAAACTCCTAGAAAAAAACATAGGGAGTAAATTTGCAGACATCACCCTCAGTAATATTTTTGCTGATATATCCCCTCAGGCAAGGGAAATAAAAGAAAAAATAAACATACGGGATTACATAAAGCTTAAAAGTTTTTTCACAGCAAAGGAAATCATCAATAAAACAAAAAGGCAGCAGGTCGGCTGAGTGGTGTGGCGCGTTGGGTAAGAGTTGGCTTGGGACACCAGCTCTGAGCAGCAGGGCCTCAGTTCGGATCCCACATGAGAGCCAGTGATGCTGTGCCCTCTACAGCTAAGATGGTGAACAAGAGCTTGACCTGGAGCTGGGCTTCCATGAGTTGCCTGCGACGGTGTAGGCTGCAGTGGGGCTGGCCGGCAGCGGTCGTGAGCTTTTGTGAGCTGCCGTGAGCCGCAGTGAGCCACCGTGAGCGGTCGTCCAATGGCCGGCGAGTGACTGCCTCTCTCGGGAAGAGCGCAATGATAATACCAACATGGGCCCGTGAAGCAACATCCTCCACAACTAGACTGAAGAACAAAAGAACAGCAACTTGTCTGTTTCCCTTTCCCGATTCCCCAATTATAAAATCTTTAAAAAAGAAAAAAAGAAAAGAAAGTAGATTAGTGGTTACTTAGGGCTGGAGTGAGGGGCTAGAGGGGTGTTAAAGGATATAGGCTTTCTTATTGAGATGATGAATGTGTTGTTCTACAATTGACTGCAGGGATGGTTGCTCTGTGACTATTCTAAAATCCATTGAATTACATACTTTAAATGAATGAATTATATGGTACATGAATTATATCTCAATAAAGTTTTCCTTTAAGTGCATCACCAAAAAGCCTGGTATTAAACACATCAAAATATTAATAGTGAGGGCCGGCCGAGTGGCTCAGTTGGTTAAGAGCTCGCTCAAGAGGGCGAGCTCCGAGCAACAGAGTCACCAGTTCAATTCCCAGCCCGAGCTGAGCTGCTGTTGAGTTGCCAACAGGTGGCAGGCTGGTTCAGCTAAAAAAAAAAAATTAAGAGTGGCTAGCTTTGCACAGAACTATGATATATTTCTAATCACCAGACGCACCGACGCACCCTTGGGTCACATTCTTGAACTCTACAGAAAATAATTGTCTTTAACTCTAAATACTTGAAGCATGTAGAGAACAAAATTTGTGATAAAATATTTGTCAAGAAGTGATCCTTCACTTTCGAAACCATGGCACTGTAATAACTGAGGATGAATCTGATATAGTGAGTGCTCTGTGAGAATAGACAAGGATGTCTTTGCGCTCGTTTCTCATAGCAGTGCGAGGTGTGGCTCCTGCTGACTGGTGGTAGGATGGATCTGGATTGTGCAAATGTATTTGTGTGTGTGTGTGTGTGTGTGTGTACATGGTAATAAAATATATTTTTTAAAAGACTTTATCAAAATTAGTGACAGTTTCATAATTTCCCTTAAAATAAATTCTTCAGATAAAATAAATTCAGCTTGGCTTTTTCTTCTAAGTCCTCTTTCTTATTGGGAAACTACTATTTTTACCAGTGCAATATAGTTGTTCTTTGTCCGTGCATATGAAATAAAATAAAACTCCTCTCTTAGGAAAGATGATATTAAAATTCTAGGACTTCAACCTTAATTACAACCCCTTAGGTGCATATAATGACTTTAGATCTAATCTACATAGTAGTTTTACACATATGATCTTACTTCAACCAACTCTCAAATAGAAATAATAAGAATAGTCAAAAGAACACTGTTGTTTTCTTTTTTTTAAAAAAAAGTAAATTAAATAAACATAGATTTTCTATAATATATCCATAGAGATTTAGGCATTTAGAATGATAGAGAGTTTCTGGTAGATAAATGGCAAGCAACAAGCAGTTTCCTTCCCCCAAATAAAACCAAGGGTGTTGCAATCAGGTTATTTTCAAGGCGTATTTCCACGAACTATCAATCACTCTCAGTTAACAGAAAACTACACCCATATATTCTTAGAAATTTCTCAGCTCTGTCATGACTTCACAGTGCTAGGGTGATGATTTTTCTCTTTGAGGTGGTGTACATTAAATACACGTGGCTAGGGGATTTTTGCATACTTTCCCAGCCTAGATGCACCAATGCACTTAAAATATTTTGCAGAGGTAGGAATATTTTGACACATGTTCTAGATAATCTTTTTGAATAGTGAAAATATTGCTGAAAAATTAATAGTGCTTAAAAGGGAAGAGATTATGTTCTTGTAGAAAAAAATGACAATAGCTATTTATTTTCAACAGTATAACTGTTCTCTTCTTACTCTTGCCTGAAACGTCTGACAAATATTGCTTTTTTAGGTCCCTTTATAAAGTACAAAGGCAATGTTAGTTAGCCTTACAGAAATTAATAAGCAGAGAAAATAGTATTTTAATTAGTTGCAGGGGCCAATATGGATGTAAAACAGTTTGTACTATGCAAAAACAGGAATGGTGTGTAATAATATTAACATTTACTGTTAATTGTATCATATTAGCAATGAACTTTAACATTCATGTTTTCTACTCTCATAAAGACATTCATATTCATTATCTTCTTTCAGTTTCTATGAAATAAGATAGAAATACTATCCTCAATTTAACTATGGATAAATAGAAGTCTAGAGAAGATAAATGATTTTCCCATTGTAACAAAGCAAAAGTAGTAGTTAACCTGGGACAAATTCTACCACTTTTATCTCTGGTCAAATGAAATTATCAAATTATGGTGCATCTTCATACTATACATCAACCTTACAAGTTCGATTATCTTGTGCTCTTCTCATTTTTCTTCTCTGAAACCTAATACATCAATTGAACAAAGTCCAAATAAAACCACACAAATACTGTATTACTTAATAACATTTATTTAAGCTATGCTGTAAATAATCACTGGGTTGTGCTATCCTTTAATGGAGATATCATTATTCCCATTTGACTGATGACAAAACTAAGGCTTACTGAGCTTCAGTTATGTGTACAGGGTCCCACGGGCACAGATGATTAGAGAGGACATGGAATCCCGCTCTAGCAAACCGCAGAGCCGCAGAACCGGCACGTCTTTACCCCTCCTCAAGACTCTGCAAGTGGGGATGCAAAGCTCCAGGGAGATTTCCCAGCCAATGGAACTCTTCAAATGTGGACAGGCCAAGAAATGGACCAAAGCAGGTCTTCACACAAGCTAGAAAATTACTTTGGTGAATCAAAGTAATTGTTATAGCCCAAAAAGATTATCCAAAAGACTCTTCAAGCAATTAAGTGCTTATCAAGCCATATAAAGAAAAACATTAACAAGTTGTTATTAACCTCAGAGGCAACCACTCTGAAAGGACCCAAAGTTATCCACAGTGATAACTATGGTGCAGATCTTCTAAAGACATAATCCAAAACCAGTTTTATGTGAGCATGAATGCACCTTTGTACACACATTTGGTTTCCAATCTGCATGCACTTCTGCCTGCACTTCTCTGCTCTCTCCCTCCGTCTGACTGCTGGATACTTATGGCATCACCTCTCTGACTGATGCACAGTGACAGTCTAGCCCTCTCTCTAATCCTGCTCTTATTTGGGATTACACATTCTCTGGGTTAGAAGACATTGAGTAATACTTTGGGGCTATAAACAATATCAAATTGCATCTGAGGATATAATAGTAAGTAAGCAATACTGACTAGAAATAGCTATTTGCTTTTCAACACCTAGCCCACAATCAGTGTCCAGTAAATATTTGTGGAGTTGAACCCAATAATATCAAAAATAATTCAGAAGGAATATTTCCCCAGGGTATGTAGAATTATGTAAGCTCTACCATGGATAATTGAAAATTGAGCATACTTACGCTTAGAATCCCAGAAATGTAAGGGGATTTAGAGATAATCAAACCCCATGAATAACTGAGGCCCAAAAAGATATGCCCAAGGTCACAAAGATCATTAGTGGCAAAAGTGATCCATGAGTTGATAATGTCAGACTCTTGGCTGAATGGTCTTTCTACAACATTGTCACTCAGCAATATAATTTTCAAACTGAATTTAATCCCATTCTCCAATGTATGGTTACTGCAAAACAGATTTCTAGATACATGTATATTTAGGCCCTTACATGCACATGCTTTAAAAATGCTGGATGGATTGGGGGCCGGCTGAGTGGCTCAGTTGGTTAAGAGCTCGCTCAAGAGTTTGAGCTCTGGGCCGGCCGAGTGGCGCGATGGTTAAGAACTCGCTTGGGATGCCAGAGGGCCCCGGTTCGGATCCCACATATGAGGGCCAGTGACACTGCCCTCTACAGCTAAGATGCTGAACAACAGCTCAACCTGGAGCTGGGCTGCCATGAGTCGCCGGCGACGGCGTAGGCTGCAGTCCCTGTGGCAGTGGGTTGCCATGGGCTACCGTATGTAGCCAGCAGCCAGCGTGAGCGGCCAGCAGCCAGCGTGAGTGGCCAGCAGCCGCAGTGAGCGGCCGTCCAGAAGCCGGCGACTGATCTGCCTCACCTGGGAAGAGCGCAATGATGATGCCAGCTTGGGCCAGTGAAGCAACGTCCTCCACAACTAGACTGAAGAACAAAAGGACAGCAACTTGTCTGTTCCCCTTCCCCAATTCCCCAGCACTGTTCCCATCCCCCCAATTCCCCAATAAAAAAAAATCTTTAAAAAAAAAAAGAGTTTGAGCTCTGAGCAACAGCAGTTCAAGTCCCGGCCTGAGCTGAGCAGCCGCTGAGCTGCCAACAGGTGACAGGATGGCTCAGCTAAAAAAAAAAAAAAAAAATGCTGGATGTGCCTAAGCCTGCGTCAGGAGACCTGTGTCTAGCTTTTAACTAGCCACTTAATAATGAATCACTTTGTCATACTGAATATTAGTGTCCTAAACTATAAAATGAAGAGGCCAGATGTATCTGTTCAGTCACAATTGCCAAAAAAAAAAATCAAACTGATTTAAATAAATAATTCAACCTGACTTATCTCTTGTATATAAAGAGCTCAGAAATAGACATGTTTCAGGTATGCCTTAATCCAGGAGCTGAATCATGTCACCAGGATCTAATCTTCTCCCATCTGTCTGCTACGCCCCTATCCAATGACCCTGCTTTCAGGCCCCATGAGTCACAAGATGGTTGCCAGCTACTCTAGGCCTATATCATTGCAAATTCAAGTCCTTGGGGTCAGGCAAAATCAACAACTACAGTGTACAACATGCCTTTTTAGGTCACTTACATATGCATTGATTTCTAGTTCTGTGAGCTCCCATGAATGTCTATCTTAGGTTATAAGTGTATAAACTACTTTGCGGAAAGTTAGTACCTCCCTGTGCCTCAGACACAGGCATTTCTTGTCAAGACCCGCTCAACAACCGGAGTTGCCTGAGTGGATTGGGTGGGAGATTAAGAAAGACACAGAAGCAAAGCTGGGATTGGGAAGTCCACCATCCACTGATGGCGGGCAGTGGCGCAGTTTATTTTTTTACACAAGGCTTATATAGAGGGAGCAATTCCCTCTTTGCAAGGGGGTATGGGGAAACAATTTCCCCTTAGCAAAGGTTATGTTTAGCAAGTTCAACTGTTTGCAGGATCACATCCCGTTATGCAGTCTGCAGTTTTAGTTGCTTTCAGCCTGTAGCTTCAGCTGCTTTTTGCTCTCCAACGGTACAGTGGGGGTGAAACGTTCCCCAAGCTGCTCACCCAGAGATATGAAGGCTTGCCAGCCTGCCAGCTTGCATCCTTGTGGTCCCTGACTGCTCACAGTCAGCTCCCCACAATTTCTTACACTTCCACTGCCATGGCCATGACTACTGAGTAGCACCTCACCATGTGCTCCACATTTCAGTTCTACCTGATTGTAGTTTCTTCCATGTACTCTATTGTGACATGTCACTTTGCCTTTGTACACACTCTTCCCTCTGTCTGGGGTGCCCTTATTCTCTCTTGTCTGTGGAAAAGGCTTATTCACTGAACCAAACATCACTTTCCCTGGGCAATCTTCCCTGATTACAGCCTTCCTTTCAAGTGAAATTGACCACTCTGTTGACTTCAACCTTCCTACCTACCTCGACAGGAATATATATATTGTATCCTCTTCATTTATTTACATATATATTCCAAGGACTATTGGCATTTGGAGGGCCAGAACTATGACTTCTTCATCTTTGTGTCCTCAGGACCAAATACAGTGCCTGAAACATAAAAATCGGTCAATAAATTTTGAGGCATCAATTAATCTGATGAATCAATGAACTCTAGTTCATCCAGAACATTTCTAACTCCCATTCTGTCACCTGAAACACAATTAAAAATCATGCAAGTTCGTCCCACACCCCACTCCAAACCCCTGACAATAACAAATGATTTTACAGTCTTATGTGTTCACAAAACAGAGTGGATCCTGCTTTCTAACCATTGTCAGGACAACCATTTATTTGGCTTTCACAAAATAAATGGGATTCCACCACCACTAAATCTGAGGCATCTGGGCATTAGAGAATGTGCTCCCTAATCCCTGTACAATCATATACATCTCAGTCTGCCACTCTCTTTGAGAAGACTACTGGAACACTTTCAATAATGTTTGTTGAGTGTACACTTTGTGTTGCCTATCAATATGCCTCAGCTATAGGGGTTAATTTGAGAAGAAATTCTGTGTGCTTTGGGAATTTGTTAATGAATAATATTCCTGCTTGTCCTCCATTACCCATGGGCTTGCCAGAGGTTATTATGCCAGAGGAGTGTAGGGATAAGGCCTGCTTAGGGACCTGCGAGACAGGTTTGGGAATGGGTTACCACTCTGTGTACCCCACCTCTATTGTTATTATTATACAGGGACAATCAAATTTAAAAGAGGCATTTGAAAAAAGCCTAGAAATGGAAAACAAAGGTAGCATGCAATGAGGAAAGGCAGGCCATCACCCTTGTCTTGGTTACAGAAATGTGTATATTAACTTCTGATGACATCCACAGCTACAAGCAAGGAAGACCAAAACATGGATCCCTGGCATGATTTCCATGATTCAGTGCAGCTCAGGAAAAGCTCAGCCCAATAGGCTGCACCACTGACTTGGGTGTGGCTGCTACTTGTTATTAATAGGTTGGCCACCAGTTTACTGCCAGTCGTAGAACTTAAGGAACCCTAGAATTTAGACCAAGGAACTTAGTGGGAGGTACTGTCTAAGCTTGGTGATGTTTCATTTGCTTGACTCACTGTCCATGACTTGGAAAAAACAAACAAATAAATTCAGAAAGCATGTCTCTATGTTTACCAAAAGAGCTCATTCAGTATTGCAATACTGATGTTATTGTCATTGCAGAGCCACTCAGAGACCACACACGCCGCTGGAAAGAAGTCCAATCGAGACCTCTTAAGAGTTACACTCTCACACTCCTGCTTGGAAAACTCGACCTTTCAGCTTCCTTGGATGAACCATGCTCTCTTTCAAATCCAGGCTTGGTGCATACTGTCCCATTTGCCTGGAATACCCTCCTCCCACTGCCTGCCCAATCCCCCATTTTCATGTAGTCAAATCTTATTTTCCTTCAGTTCACAGTTCCTCAAGAATACCTCCCATGATCTCCCAGATTTGATTATACCTCCTTGCATCCTGAACTTTTCCTTGTCTAATATTTATCACATTTCTAGTTATTTGTTCAATGTCTACCTTCCCTGATTGGTTGTAAATTTCATAGCTCTGAACAAGAAAATAGAGGCGTGTGGGATAGCCTGATTAAATTGGAAAAGAATGCAGAGAAAGTTTTCCTTATTCTTATACAAATAACAAAAAAGGGGGGATTTTTGGAAAAGAAAAATGAAGTAAAGACAACACTAACATTCAAATATATAGTAAGTCCCTCTTATGTGCCAGGCACTAGACTGTGATATGCTTGGGGGCTGCAAAGACCAACAAATCATGGTTCCTGATCAACAAATTATAGTTGTTACCTTGTTTGAATCAGAAAACAGGAGGTTGATGAAACAGAAGGATATCCAAATTCCTGAAATACGAAGAGGGAAATGAGAGAAAGACAATCTGGGGAGAAAAAACAGACTTTGAACATTTGCCAATTTCATTGACTCCTTTTACCTTCTTCACCTGCACCTCAGTCTGCTTTTGGACTTGTGTTTTGTAACAGAATATGGAACATAAAGGCCTGCTTCTTAAGATTTATAAAGACATTTTGAGCTCTTTGCTTTATACATCATAGTATTCTTTCAAATAAACAGTTCAATCACCAAACATTAAGGAACCCCTGTAGACTGTATTTTAAAAGAGATGCCTTATTCAGCATTCATATCTTAGCTCTCCACATCCTTTCTAGACACATAGTTGCTGGTGTGTGCATGTATCCTTTTCATTTTCCTCTTAAATCAGCACTCTGTAATCACAATAACACATTTTGGTGCTGTGTTAGGTAATGAAGTTGAGACAGTTGCTTACATGACTCAACCCAGCTCCAGTTCCCTGAAGTTTCATTATTTGACATCCCACCCTCATTCTGACCACACTGCCTTGGCGGCACCACTAAGTACTGAAGATGACACTGATTAAGTCCAGCCTCCTAAATAAAAGATACATTATAGATCTGTTTTCTTACAGTAAGAAAAGTCATGCTAGTCTCCATGTAAATATGCCTGTGCAATTAATTCTACAAAGAACACTCATATATTAAATTTTCACTGGCCTACAAACAGAAAATAAGAAGGATCAAAAAATGTGTTTATTCTTGGCAATTGTGTTTTTGTTTGGGTTTTTTTTTCCCAGAAGCTGATTGTGTAGAGGAAGGGCTGTAACAAAATTCTTTTCCTCCCAAATTCCTATGATTTTATGGGGACACCTCACAGAGTTTGGAGTAACATGATGATAAAAGATAAGCATAGGGTTTTGGAAATTCTCAAGAAGCCAGGAAAGTAGCATTACCAAAGCAGAAAATGTAAGCTAAATAAGAATTTTAAACAGCTTACATTTACTTAATGGATGTCAATTCTTCATCACCCAGATGGTGCTAATTCTAGAGATGTAAAGGAAGTTTGGGGTGGAGGTAGGAATTTGAATGACTAAAATTAGAGAGTTGGAGAGAATTCAATATGACCTATCAGAGAAAGAAGGCCTGGGAGTAATCAGCCTTCTGGGGAAGCATTTAAAGCCTCAAACAAAATCAATGAAAGTTCCAAGAACGTCTGTGTCCAGGGCGTGTTCCTGAGGCAGTTTCTATCATACACGAAGCCAAAAAATGGCCCTTATTCCCAAAATGAAGAGATAGGGGTACTGATGCTGATAGAAGGAAAATACGTCACTGAATGTTGTAAACTGAGTAAAGGGAACATATAGCATAGTTTTTCTCCCAAGATTGAATCACATTTTACTAAAAATAATGTGTGCACTTAATAGTTGATCAAGCATGCTGTACTTAACCAAACAATTGACATAGGTGTAGTGCATTACTCCAAGGCCTGTGGCTTCTCCAGATGAACAGTCTCCATGTCCCAGACTATGAAGAGAAAAAAAAAAAATCACCGTCAGTAGAAAAGTGATGATAGGGGCTGGCCGAGTGGCACGATGGTTAAGAACTCGCTTGGGATGCCAGAGGGCCCCGGTTCAGATCCCACATATGAGGGCCAGTGACACTGCCCTCCACAGCTAAG
>NW_017732205.1:82378-98987 GCF_001890085.2 Hipposideros armiger
AATGACAGCAACTTGTCTGTTCCCCTTCCCCCAACTCCCCATCACTGTTCCCATCCCCCCAATTACCCAATAAAAATCTTAAAAAAAAAAAAGAAAAGAAAAGTGATGATAGATCGAAGCTAATGAAACTGCTCGAGAATTACCCTTAAAAAAAAAAAAAGTCGGTTCCATCACAGGTGCTTCCTTTTCCCTTCCAGAAAATCTAATATCTAAAAATTCAAGCATAGCCTGTTAAATTTCAAAGGGAGGTACGGGCATTAATAAAGGAATGCCCTTTTCTTGGTTAGAATCATACCTGCCTCTCTCTGTGAAAGTCTGAAAGACTTCGGACACTGTAAAACTGCAATTCTGAGTCAGGTGCCACTTTGCTGTGGATTCCTTCCTGTCGAATCATCAAGGGGTACCTAGAAAACTAGACTAGATTAGCAAATTTTGCTTAGGGCATGCCAGTCAGCTCAGTTCTGCAGATGAGCCAGGAGCTGGAGGCGTACATAGGACTGAAGCAAGGAACTGGGTGGGTGGCCGAGATTGGAGTCTGGGCTTTTTAACAGAGAGACACAGAGATGGAACTTCTGGCCATGAGAAGCTGCTGAGGGAGATACTCAAACTCCAGGGAAAGATGCCAGTCCACATCAAACCTACATAATCACTAAAGAGAATCAGCTCAGGTGCCAGCCTAACACTATAAATAAAAAACCTTGGCTTGTCAAAAGGAAACCCTTAGTATCCTAGGGAATATGTTACAAATGTATGGGTGAGCACAAAGAGAAATACATCAAAGGTGTGGGTTACAATAAAACTTAGCATACTAAGTGATTAGAGTTGTTCAAGTACTTTCCCACAAACATTGCATTGAATCTTCCCAACTCCAGGGATGAAAACAAGGCAGATCTTTTATTATCACTATTATTGTGCCCAACTTTCAGGTTTACCGTAAGGCTAGAGATGAGATGTTAAATGAAAACGATCCTACATGTGGCCACTCAGCTCACCTTCAGACCTCCCCAGGGAGGAGAGGCCTGATCCCTCCACCCTTCACACAGGAGGGAGCTAGTCCCCATACAGTGAGCGGGCCCACACTTGGCCACATCCCACCTCAGACTTTTTGTGTCACCAAATGATTCACTCTGTGGTCAATGAATTCCAACTAAAGCTTCCATTTCTATAATCCTCGTATGCCAAAAGAAAGTCAGTTTACCTTCCCTGTTCTTAAGCCCTTAATGCTCTATACTTCCTCTCTTAAAATTCCCTCTTCAAACCACTGTGCCCTCTGGAATCTTCTTCCTTATGTAAGAGAAAAAAAAAAACCTATAAGCTCCTCTCCCCACATTATGTCATGTACTTCACATACCACAGAACTAAGGATGGGGATGACAATTTCTTAGCTCCTTAATGACACTTCAGAACCACACACCTGGTACCCTGACTATCTGACTATAACCACTACATACACTCCTATGTTTCTATCATCTACTGACCTCCTGGCCACATTCTTCAAGACACAATACTCGTCTTCTCCCCCACAACCCCAACTTCTACCATCATTCTAGGAAACTTCAGTGTCTCTGTAGGATAGCCACCCAACACCTTCAATCTACTATTTCTTGACCTCAAATACACAATGATAAATTTCACCTCCACTCAACATAGACTACCCCACATTGCCAGAAATACATCCTGAACCTTGTCATCACTAAGAATGGTTCCACACCCCAAATCTTAACTGCGGGACTGCAGCCTCAGTCCCAGCTGATGCCCCTGCAGGTTGTGTAACTCCTTTCGGACCCTGCACAGCCCCACTTCCGGCTCCCTGCGACCCCAGAGTGTGCTAAGCCCCCCTATGCCCTCTGCTGCTGCTGGCATCTGCCCGTGGTGTGAATGAAAGAGGCGGTGCCATCAGCACCCTCAGCAAGGTCAGCCTGCACCTCCTCCTATGCGACAATGGCATAGACACCGTGAAGCATCTGTGTGGTGACTGACTCCCCATCGAGTTCCCAGACTCATAGTATCGTGTCATCACCTCCAACAAGAGGTTCTTTTCCCTCACTGCAACCTACAGGGGCGCCATCGTGGGAAGGATCGTAGCTGAAATTAAAAGTAGGCCCAAAATACAATACACAAGAATGTTCCCTTTTTCTTGAGAGTTTAAAAGATCACATATCCACCACTGCAAAGCCATCTACCTGCACATCTTCACCACTAACAACACAGCAATAAATTTTTACAAAAACAGACTTTAAGCAGCATCACCATTTCCCCAACTACTACTCCATCTGTGGGGCCTTCAAAGACGGTTTCATCCACATCCTCTACATCAGTGGTGACCACCTTCTGTGGACCATCCTGTACTACAGCCAGCACTTGGGCTCTGCTCTAGCAAACCTGAACCCCTGCATGGGATCTACCACCGGGCCCACAGCCTGCTCTGCAGCTTCCTGCCATGGTGGAGCATCTCCACCAACAGAGGCATCGAGTACAGACAGGTCATGTGATGCCAGCCAGGCAGCTGCCAGCAGGTTCCACCCCTCGGCGCCCTGCGGAGCCCTCCTTCCCAGCCATCGGACCTCAGTTGTCCTCTGCAGAGACGCTGACCCATCTGCCTGGCCTTGCTGAAGACCCCTGCTACGCGGGCTCAGGAGCAGAACGTCGTGAGGCGGGAGCGCCTGGTCTGTGACAGGCTCTTCTAGCCCTTCTTCCTGCTCTGGAAACCTTTGCCCCGTGCCCTGGCCTGGCCCCCCATGTGAGCGCACCAGACTCACAGGTCGGCTGGAGTGTGGCAGCGCTCACTGTGGTCTGTTTCTTAGGCTGCCCCAGGAGTAAGGGGAGAAAGGAAGAAACTGCCTCCCCTGCACCTCCACACTGGCCTCTTCCCCTCCACTACCTGTTCCTGGCAGCTCATTCCTCCAAAGCCAGAATGAACTTCTAAGAGGGAGCAACCCAAGTGTTACGGACAGACTAGACGCGAAAGACACAATGAGGTGGTTAAATAAAGGGAATACCAGACCCTCATCCAGAACCAGCCTATAGATGCCTGGGGGGCGGGGAACAGCCTCCACCTCCTCAGGAGGGGAAGGCTTTTCACCCAAGCACAGAGCTCTGAGGTTTAGCTCCCTGACACAGGCAGAAAATGGAACAGTTTCCCACTCCTCTGCTGGCAGAAAGCATGGAACTGCCTATCAGATAGTAGATGAGCCATTCAGCTGAACTGCCACAGGGAGCCAGGCTGAGGAAAAGTGCCAGATCAGTTCCTGGGTGTCCTCTCCCCCAGCCCCCCGGTCCCATGAGCTGTAACTCCAAGGTCTGGCCAGGTGCAAACAGCGGGAAGCTGAGTGTGGTGTTGATCAAGTGGGACCTGGCCTTTGGGGTTGGGGACAATCACGTGCTTTGTGGTCCCTCAGCCTCTGGGAGCAGAGACAGGAGAGGCTGTCAATGCCAAGAAGCATGCATTAGGACATCACTTGCTTCTGGCATCCCTTCCACTCCCATCCCCCAAAACTGCTTGCTGCCTTCCCTGCCCTCCAGAGTAGAGGGGGTTGGCGGCATCATATCCAGCATTGCTGCCATGTCATGCAGCCATTGTCACAGCGCTGGCCTCAGCGGGAGGAAAAGGGGGTACAATTGGGCAGTGAGAGCTCGGGGACCAGTGTCCTTGCCTTCCTCAGAACTCGCAGCCCGGGGGCTCCTCTGGCCTTATGGTGGGAAAAGGAGGTTCTCCAGGTGAAGGTGAGCCCGGGCACGAAAAGCATTCCTCCTCCCTCGGCCACCTCACGCTCTCACTGACTGGTGCCCACTCTGCGCTGATGTGGCTTCTAGCTGAGACTCACAGCTCAGTGTCCTCTAATCTGAATCAATGATGATCATGTGGTTTTTATTTCTGCCCTGAGAGGTAACAGCATCACTATGCACCATTAACACTTCAACTCAACATTTCCACTTATGTATCTAGAAAGCCCCTCAAAGCCTCATGATCAAAATCTATCTCTCTCTCTCCCTCACACACACACACACACACACACACACACACACACACACACACACACACACACACACACTGAATCTCTTATCTCCTCCTCAGTAAAAGGCATCACCACCCAGTTGCTTGAGCTAGAAACCTGGTAGTCATCCTTGCCTACACCCTCTACCTCTCCCAATTCATCAACATTTTCTACTAATATTATCTCTAGCCTTCTCTCAAATCCAATCAATTTCCCTTGTTCAAATAATGAATGACAACCCTGTTCAAATAAGGAAACTAAAGCTGAGAGAGGTTAAGACATTGCACAAAGTCACACAACTATTAGGTGGCAGAGCCAACTCTCACTCCCATCTGATTCCAAAGCCCATGAATACTGCCTCATTGGGAGGAGCTCTCGGAGCCAAAGATGTCTCTAGGAAACACAAATGAGCATTTCAACTGCAGGATGGCCCAAAACCCAAGGAAAAAGAGGCCCTTGGGGTAATTATCCTTCCAGGGAATTATTTAAAGCCTCAACAAAATCAGTGATAGTTCCAAGAACATCTGTGTCCAGCAGGTATTCCTGGGGCAGTTTCTACATGAAGCCAAAAAATGGATCTTATGCCCAGAATGAAGAGAGAAGGATGCAAACAGATGCTGAATAGGAGAATAAATCATAGAAATTAACCATTGAGGGACATGTGTCATGAGTGAGAATCATCCTTTGCTTGTTAAGGCCCTGAGACTTTGAGGTTGTTTGCTACCATAGCATAACCTGGTTTATCCAGACTGATTCAACCTCTTCTATTTTCATTCTGGCTTATTTGGTATCCTCACTCTCAAATCCAGAAAGAAATAAAGATTGAAATGACTGCAAAGTAGTATTCTTCCCTTGGGAAATGTTTCTAGTAATTTCATCTATCCTTTTGTTAAGTTCATGTTTCTCCCTGGTTCTCCTCTTGACACTTCTGATGTCTGTGAAGGTGTCCATGGGATGGACTGAGAAGAAATGAATGTTGGGAGGGGAATAAATGAATGGCATTTTTTCAGCATACCCCAAAATGAAATTACCTTGAAAATTACATAAGAATAGACTATGAAGCCTAGGAAAAGGTGATGTAAATAGGATCTATTTTTATACTATATTATCTTCCTAGATGTATATCTTTAAGTCTACCTCAGTGTAGCCAGCTAAAATGTTCTTTGCACTAGGAGCTATATCTATCTCTATTCAGTGACTGAGAACTTTAAATTACTTTGGGTTAAAAGCATGGGATTTGGAGTCTAACAGAAGTAGATTTATGTCCTGGTTCTCTGCCAATTCCCAGCTGTGTGACCTTGATCAAGTCTAATAATATCTACGTCATAGTGTCATTGTGAGGTTTGAACTATCAGTGAATGTACAGTGCTTATTGCAGTAGATGCCAGGGCTTAATAGGTGCTAGTTAGGAGTAGTAGCAGTGATAACTATCATTTTCATCATTATTGTTATTTCCATTACATAACAGACCTACAAGGACATGTTTTTGTGTATGTAATCCATAGCAGCTGAGTCTGAAAGACAAGAGAATGTGAAGCCTCTTTTGGAAGATGGGAGAAATAAACTCCAACACACATGCAAACCGAAGAATACATGGCTCTTGTGGATAACTTATGAGTTAATTTCTGGAAAGGAATCAAGAGATGATCTGTGTAAAATTAATCTTTTTTAAATTTAAAATGTATCTTTATCAAAGCAATTCTTGTATATTTGGAGGCAAATCTGACTACCATAAGGCTTATAACAAAAAATAAGTCACTTGTTTGGGGTGGTGTGGAGGTAAACTCAAAAGATTTGTTATGATACGGTAAGGGTGAGAGAAAAAGCTATATCTAGAATAGCTCCCACTTTGGGGGGTCCTTAGCAACTGGGTGGATGGCAGGCCCATTAACTAAGATGGAGAAGTCTGGTAGATGAGCAGGATTTCCAGCAGAGGATGGAAGCAAAAAATTCAAGAGTGCTAATTTGGATCTAGAAATCTAGACAGCAAATGTAAAGATGTTGAGTAGACAATGCCTAGAGGTCAGGGCACAAGTCATGGGGAAAGCTACTGCTTTGGAGGTCACTGGCATGTACATGTTAAATATTTAATATTTAAATGATAGCAACTTAGGAAAAGAAGGCTTTAAAAAACTGATGCTGAAGCCCTTTAACATGTAGAGCTCAGAATGAGGAAGGGCAGCCAGGAAAGGTGACTGAGAAGCAGTGGCCGGTAAGATTGGCAAAGTGCCGGGAGGGCATGGTGGCTCTGGAGTAAACAGTAGTTCAGGGAGGCGGTCAACTGTGTGCGTGCAGCTCAGTATTCACAACATAAACACAGCTATCCTTTATTTCCCTGCCTCTGCCCTACATGGACCACTGTGCTTTTGCTCTTATTGTTATTTTCTTGCATTGCAATGCCTCCTCCTTGCAAACCCCACCTATCCTTTATGGCCCAGCAAGAATGCCATCACCTTAGTAATGCACTTCTTGACCCCACTCATAAAACATACTCTCTTCCTCCATAATATCCCATAGCCTGCTGCATAGCCCACTACCTTTTATTCTGCTGTGTGCTAACATTATATGTATTCTCCCTTCATCCTTCCTGTATCCCATTAGGAGGCCCCAACCCCTCCTAATGTAGCAGAGTGTTGGGCATACACAAGGTACTCAATAAAGATTATCACTGAGTCAACTCCAAAAACATAGGGCTCAAGTCTAGAAAAGTACCTACAAAGGACAATCTCTTTTATTACTTTAGATTTCTGTTTGCTAGTATGTGCATCATCTGTACCCAAGGAATTCTTTATACAGTTTCCTGGAAAAAAAAATATATATATATGTAATCTCCTGAGCTAATGGCTATTTAAAAAACCATTTAGATTCATCTTTCCCCCAGATCTCAGGTATGAAAATAACAAGTTGCAAAAGTCCCACAGATGAAACAACCTTTGTGATCCCTGAACTTCACACTGAAAAGCTAAAAAGACTGTACCCATGCAAACCTTGGGTTAGAAGGCAGGTAGCACTGCTTCAGTGTTATCGCTTCAAACATCATCCTCCTCCTACACTGCAGAGGAGGACTGTGGTAGAAAGAAGTCATCTGGAAGGTGATTCTGATTAAAAGTTGAAGGGAGAGGAGAGAGAAAAACAGGTTACCAATGGTAAACACAGAGTCAAAACCAATGATTATAGAATTAGTGGGGTGATCACATTGTAAGGTGCAAAAATGTTGAACACCTGAAACTAATATCATTAATATAAGGTATACTAACTATACTTAAATTTAAAAAAATAATTAACATAAAAATGTTATGAACCAAAGAGAATTTCTACACACCTAATAATCAATAAGAGCTGTTTACCAAGCTTCCATGGGCAACATGCTGTAAAAACGGCTGGGGCTTATGGTGAGAATGTTAATCTTTATGATTTCCTGTGTCTCCTCCTCTGTTTTGCACCATGTTGCATCACAATTGTCTTCTAACACTAATCACTCTTTCATGGTCAGTGGCAATTCAGAAAATTAGATCCTCAAACTTTTGCTAAAAAAGTCTAGGACTTTACAGATATTTGCAGATAGGCAAGTAGCCCAGTAATTAAGGATATACATTCCTTTTAGTTTCATATTCCAGACCTACCACATATTAACTGTATGATCATCTCAACTGTTTGTTTTCAGTTAAGATTCCTACTTTCTGTATTTTCAGACCCACATATTCAGAGTTAGAAAACTTTTTGAGAGTGCAAGGTGATGACAATTGTGAATACCCAGTAATAGACTACATAAGTATAAATAACCAACCTATCCTCCATTTGCCACCAGGATTTTCTCATAACACTAAAAAGCCTAGTAACCTCCTTTTCTTAATGGTGGCGCCAGTTCAACCACACTCTGGAAGGTATTGGTTTCCTTAAGTACAATGTGAAACCATCAGTATAAAAGGGCAGCATGGGGAAAAGGACAGTATGGGGCTTTGTGGTCTATAGATCAGTTGCTCATACAAGAACCTGGGAGGGAAAAAGCACCCAAAAGATTAGTCACTTCATTTTGTGTTGCAGAATTCAATTCAGGTTAACAAAGCATTTTCCAACAAAGGAGATGGCAGTATTCACTTGCTCTGGGCTGAATAAACAAATGTGGGAATTGTGGGTTAACTAATGTCCTGGGATAAACCCGGCAGTCAGCCAAATTCTAGGATTTTTGATGAAAAGACAGCAAACCCACAGTTGTCTTCATGGAAAGTGCTCCGTGGGAGTATTGATGTCCACAGAGGCAGCCTGGGCCTTCAACGTGCCTTAAAGATTCATCCATGTTCAGCCACAGGGAATTTTCAATGCTTTTGTAATTAAAAACCTAGATTAAGTGATAGAAGCTGAATCCTTTCTTTTTAGGAAGTGTTAAATATGCCCTTCATCATGGGGTGTGGAGTATAGTGTGGGAATGGAGTCAATGGAATTGTAACAGATATGTATGATATCAGGGGTGAGGGGCAATCGATGGGGGAGGGGGGAAGTCACTTTGTGAGGGGTGAAAAGGATAACTATTGCATTGTTTTGTACACCTGAAACTAATAATAATAAAAACAAAACAAAAATAATAATAATAATAAATAAATAAATACATATGCCCTTCATCTTCTTTTAGATTGTGGTATCACTGTTCCTTGTTAAATACTACATTACCCTGAAAAGATATAATTCGGCCCCTAATATGTGAATGTAGTTCTATCCTTCCATTTGTTCATCCATTTCATTCATTGATTGCCTTCCATGTGCTCCAGGTACCATGGAAGTTTCTGTGGCTAAAACAGTGACTGAGTCAGACACAGGCCATGCCCTCCAGAAGACCCCAGGCCAGACAGCCTTGACAACTTCAAGGGCACTGGAAGAGTAATACAATCTTGGAGTTTTACTTTTACTTAGAGAAAAGTATTAAAATTTGCTTTTTTTTTTTTTTTATGTGGGAAAGGCAGTAAGCCCTTCTGTTATGGTCACAATATAAGTTTGTGGGGAAGTCAGAAATAAGAGTAAGGGTTTTCCTTTTATCTGGCCACCAGGTCTCTCATCATGCTGTGAAGACTGTAGTCACCATTTAACCCAAGGCTAAAGTAGATTTTATTACAAACTGCTGCTGCTAGTGAAATGGCAAGGGCTAAGTTTACAGGTTCTTTACTAACTCAAGGAAAACTTCTCTGCTGGTGAAAAAGCTGATGTACTCTCCTTTATATCTATAAGGTTGGTTTATCTACCCAGACCAGAAATGTGTATGCTGGGTATATGCAGACTAAAAACAAAGTCCCTGGATGATTCGATGTGAATATAATATAAACCAGAGGGAGAAAGTTCACTGCGGTCACTGACATACAGGGAGCATTTATGGGTCTCCACAAAAATCTCCAGGTTTCCTCAAAATGTAGGGTCTTCTTAAGTAGTATTTACCCACATTAGAGCTTTCATACTTCCCATAGGAAGACCTAATCTCCATGATTTATTAACCCTGCTGAGTCCCAGTAGGAAGCTGCCAAGCTGCAAACAGAGAGAATTAGTTTTAAGAGGCATTGTATGTAACTGACTTTAGAAGGAAATTCAGGTAGATTAGCAGAGATTTTAAGAAAGCTATTTCACAAACAACTGGCAAGAAATCTGGAGTTTATGAAGTCATCAAACCAATACCAATTTAAAATGTTTAGGTTAGTCTTGTAAGCATAAGTCTTTAGGAATAAAGGTATTACAGAATCAAGATTTGGGAAAGAAGTTTAACTCCTGCTTAATCACTATGAAAAGTGGAGGGAGAGTTGAACAAGAGAGTTAAACAAATTCATAAAGTGGGAAAAAGAGCTATTGGGAGTTTTAAAGATACGGAAAGAAACCCTGAGCCTGGGATCTGAGGATAAGCAGGTAGCAGAAGTTACCCACATTAAACTCTATTTGGCCAGCAGCTAATCGTGCACCATGAAGGAACAAGACAGCAGTGCACAGCCGCAAACCAGAGGAAGGCCTGCACAGGAAGTGAAGAGGAAGACGTAGTGCTATGGACTCCGGGACAGGATGAAGCCAGTCCATGTGAGGTTCAAGAAAGCCAAGAAGGCAATACAAGTGTCAGAATGTTTCCTGTGTCATTAACTCGGGACCACAACCTCATTCCGAACACCATGGAACCATGGACAAATAAGGCTGTGCAACCCGAGACCATCTTTAAAAACCCCTCTCTGCTGTTTGCTTATCAGAGATGACCAGACCTCTCCTTGAGCACTTCCCAGGGTATACACTGTGTCCCACTGGCATGAGCAATCTGACGGACAGTGTCGGATTGCCCAGCAAAATCAGAGAAGCAGCCTGACTTGACAAGTTGTATAAAGTAGCAGAAAGAGTTTCCCTAGACAGCGCCAGAGAATTAAGTGCCAAGAGCCTGAGGTGGTTATTAAAAAATAGTTACCACCCCTGATCGTCTGACGACTGCCAGAAAACTGCCACCGCAGAAACCAGCAAAAGCAATCACTGCTCCCTTAGGAAGTATTCACTACTCACTGTGAGCTCTTGCTGACATCCCTGATGTTTGTAAATCAGCTAAACAGGACAGTGACAGTGATTTCTGTTGTCAATTAAGGAGGAATTGCCCGACGGGGTTTTAACTTTTAACTGGATTTCAGCCACGCTGCTGTTTCCTTTGGTTACCTCTCAGCTGGGATTCTTCGGGCACTTCACTTCCATGATCATCAGAACAGTACAAAGCAAGAAAAATTGGGTCAAGAAGGGGTCAAGACACGCCAGGTCTACCCACAGTCAGCCACAAGGCCTTTGGCCCATCCAAGCCAAGTTGCTTCATGTTCCCTTGTCCTTTAATCATTAAAAAAATGATCATATAAAACCTACCTCACAGGGTTATAATCATAGCTGAGAACAGATGAGCATAATGTCTTAGAAGTATATTCATATAGACATACTTCAGTGTGTGTGTATGTGTCTGTGTGTGTGTGTGTGTGTGTGTACACAACTTTTTTAATGTTTTCCAAATGCATAAAAGTGAGGTGTTGATTTACCTAGGTAAGTTAAGTAATATAGACAATCGTGATATTTTAGAACAAACATGCCTGTCTTGGTTTTTGGGGGAAGGAAAGTTGTCTAAATGTTCAGACCATTCTTCTTCTCCAAGTTTTTATGATGGTATCTATATAAGACTGACTTTCATGATCACTGGGAGGCCAGAGACAAATATTCTGAGGAAAAGTAACAGCTACTTATTATTAAATGTTTGCTATATGCTGGTCAATCTATGAAGTTCTTTACAAATATTATTTCACTTTCTCTTCATTACAACCCCATGAAGTGTGTATTATTTAATAACATTATGCATTATGCCTAAGCTTATGAATAAATTTATTGTTTGAACTGATATTTAAACTCAGGTCTGTCTGTCTGACTTCAGGGTCCTTGATCTTTTTTTATTGAATTTATTGGGGTGACATTGGTTAGTAAAATTATATAGGTTTCAAGTGTACAATTCTGTAATACATCATGTATATATCGCATTGTGTGTTCACCACCCAGAGTCAGTTCTCCTTCCATCACCATATATTTGACCCCCTTTTCCTTCTTCTACCACCTCCCCATCAGGCCCTTGATCTTAATCAGAGCCATTCCAATTCTGTGAAGAAAATCATGTTTCTCTTTTGCCCCTATTTGAGGCTTTAGCATTTTGCTTTGCTATTAAAAGCTGGACACTGTGCTCTGGCTGATCTGAGGGTCAGTCCCTGTTGGCCCCTCATGTAAGAGCAGAAGGCAGCTGGAGGGTGACATGGAGGAGGGAGGGGTCCCTTGTGGTGCAAGGGACGAATTCTAAAAGAAGGCACAGAAGTGTCATGAATAAAGCACCTACAAGACTTATACTCAATTCTGAAGGGCTACATTTTGGGGGTTCATGCCACAGAGGTTTGTACTTAAACACAACAGGAAGGAACTTTTCCTATATTCTCTGGTTATTCCATTTAGACTGAAACTACTCTTCAGATGTAGCAATGAGCCATTCTGGAATTTTACTGAATTAGGATTAATGTCTAGAAAGTTGCTATTTCCTCAGATGATTTCGTTGGAGTTAGAATCATTCCAAGTAGCTATCCCAGTTTTGTCCTAGAAAGCAGTACTGACTCAGGAAATATTTCTATTATTTCTCATTATTCTTGAACCCTGGAAGAACCACAGAGCATATTAGCCTACTTATTAGAAGTTATTTAGAAATACCAACTGGGAAAGGTTTCAACAATAACATTTTAGAAGAGTAAGAATAATAGCTGAATACCTGATATTTGTTGAGTTCTTACAGAATAGAAAGCATAGTGCTATACCTCTTACACAAATTATTTCTTTTTTTTTAAGTGACAATTTTACTTTTTTTTTTAATTGGGGAATTGGGGGATGGGGAACAGACAAGTTGCTGTCCTTTTGTTCTTCGGTCTAGTTGTGGAGGACGTTGCTTCACTGGCCCAAGTTGGCACCATCATTGCACTCTTCCCGGGCGAGGCAGATCAATCGCTGGCTTCTGGATGGCCACTCACGGCGGCTGCTGGCCACTCATGCTGGCTGCCGGCTACACACAGTAGCCCATGGCAACCCACTGCAGCAGGGGCTGCAGCCTACACCGTCGCCAGTGACTCACGGCAACCCAGCTCCAGGTTGAGCTGTTGTTCAGCATCTTAGCTGTAGAGGGCAGTGTCACTGGCCCTCATGTGTGGGATCCGAACCGGGGCCCTCTGGCGTCCCAAGCCAGCTCTTAACCAATGCACCACTTGGCCGGCCCCTTACACAAATTATTTAATTTGCATCTTGCAAAATCCCTGAGGTAAGCACTGTTGTGATTCCCATTTTCAAATAAGATTATTATGTTTGTCATCAATATTTCTCATTGTCAAAATGACCTCCAAAATGACAAAGGAGGGTAGAGTTGGGGCAAAAGTAATGGAACATTTTTACATATCCCTTCTCCAGCCTCTCTACTTTTCCAGTGTTCTTGCAAATATCTTATGCCATCACCTAAGGTGGTTCAAAAATCCATCTGTTTGTCCTACCATTTCCCTAACATGTATTGTTGACTCAGTATATCTCATGAAATTATCCAGAAAAAAGCAAAACAAAACAAAACAAAAAACAGTGAAACCTTAAAAGAGGCAGTTAAAGACATTTAACTTAAAAGGACCTGTGAATGAACTATGACTCCAAGGAAAGGGTATAAGCAAGTTATGAAATTGATTGTGAAACCTAAAAATCCAATACAGAACCCTAAATGCCAGACTAACCCCATAAATAGACTCTGTTATGCAATTCAATGGAAATTATTCCACTGGAGTTATACAAAAGAGAAGGAAAAAGAGGTTTTGTTAAGAAATGCAAGATTAGAACATTGAAGTCAAAATGAGAGAGGCTTTCATTGGTATGTGCCTTTGGTTGGCTCCCAGAGCCTGCCCCAGCTGAGAGACTTCATATCAGCATCAACATTAGAGGCACACAACTTCCTGTAGCAATGGGGTTAATACTGGAAGACATTTACAAGATGACAGTGACAGGCTAGTTTGTTCATGAAATCCAACTCTAAAATATACCCAATTACTTACATCATCCTTGGAGTTACCAACTTAATGTGCTCTCATCCAGGTTCTAACCACAGAAAAGCTGGATCTCAAAATCTCCTTAAATGGAAAATACTTAGGAGGGAGTTAAATAGTAGGTCCTTGTGTCTGGTTTTTTTTTGTTACTAATTAGCTATGTTTTGCACTATATTTTCTTTAATGGAGATAGTGTGAATCATACAATGATATAAGGAACTTTGTATAATATAAACTTGAGCTATGAGAATCATAATAATAATTATAATACATTTTACAATTTGTAATGAAGTATGGTGTTGTAAACTATTCCGCTCATTTCATACTTTTTGCTTGATTAATCAAGCAAATTGTAAGTTCTTCCGCTCTCCAGTTCCTGGAAGCATGCAGTTGCGACAGTGGTGAATGGGTGTCTCTTCAAAGCCCAAGTCAAAGTCAAACCTCAGAAATAACTGCTGCTTTCCTCATCAGTTCACCAGCATCCAAGCCCTTCCTCTAAAACTTGTGAGGATGAAATATTTCTATCAGCGTATCAGTGGATACAGAGTCAGTGTCTCCTTTACACATAGTTGCTGCAACAGTATACAAATACATAACTCTAGGGCTTGTGGGAAACTGTTAGGTACAGAAAATATAAGGAAAAGAGAAGAAAAGAAAAGAAATGAAGAGAACAGGAGGAGAGGGGAGGGGAAAGGAGGGAAGAGGAGGGGAGGGAAGGGGAGAGCTTGGGCAGACAGAAGATGAAAAGACTTTTATCTATTAGTGTCATGGGTTTATCTACATTACATGCATTATATCTATATTATAACTCTGGAGGTAAATTGGATCACCCTCATTTTTGAGAAAAAGAAATTGGAGCTCAAAGGAGAGAAGGAGATTATGTTACTAAAAAGTGCCAACTCCAGGATTGATCCTGGGTCTCCATGATTTTGTAAATACCCATTCTCTTCCAATATATCTCCTTAACTCTCTTCCCAAAAGAACACTCCTTTGATTTGCACTTTCAGTTCTCTAAGTGCAGGTTAACATCTCTCTGGTGGCAAGAAGACAGAGTCTTTTCATTGATCTCTACAGCTGAGGCAGAATGAGGTTTATTCTTCTCATCAAAAGAGAGGCCAGATGTAGGAGAAAGAAGAGGCAGATGTTAATCCTGTGATTTGGCTATGACCCAAACATAAACTATATTTTCTAATCCCACTTCCCAGATATCTTTATTGCTTTGAACAGTGTATGGAGTGGAGAAATACATTGAATATGGTATACCTCTACTCAATAAATAGAATATAGTAGTTCCATCATTCAAGTTTAGCACAGATGCCTAGTTTAAACCTATGTACCAGATAGATCCTCCTGCCTTTTTCTTCTCTTGAAGTAACTATCTATATAGAGAGTCAAGTCCTTAGCAGTTCCTTGAGCAGGCAGGCAGACAGTCGAGTGCTTAAGTACATGGGATTTGTACTTATCTGGATTCAAATTCAGCCACCATCAATGATGTGGCCTTGGAAGGGCAAATTATTTTACTTCTTTGATCTTTCTGCAATTTTTCAATCTCTAAAATGGGGATAATACCTTACAGAGTTGCCATTAAAATTAAAGAAAACGATGTGCATAAAGTTCCTAGCATGATGCCTTTAGACATAATGAGAGAAAGTGCATTTTTCTTGAATTATTGCTCTCGTCTAGCTCAATAAACTGTCAAGTAGACACATCACAGTACTTTGAGGTAGATTTAAGGTCTAGGGAATCATTCTGATGGCTTCCATTTGCTACAGCAAAATTTATCTGGAGGGAAAGAAGCTGTTCAAAAAAGCTGAGAGCCTTCTCAAAAGACCTTAGCTGTTCAGGTTGTCCCAATTTCTTTTTCCTATGTCCTAAGTCCAGTGCAAACAAAATTGCAGCCTATTAAATATTTAGTATTTACTATAGCCAACGAATTCATTTGAGGTCCAATTTCTGATACCACCATGTGATAGTGCATGTATATATACAATATTGTTTAATGAATGTGCATGGTGATTTGTGAGGATTTTGAAGAGCTTGGATCAAAATTTTGAGTAATTTACATTATGGTAGAATTTTGTAGTGTTGTATCTTCCCTTTATAGCATATCGTTGAGTCTATATGGTTTAGTTATCACCAAGATCTTGGTGAAAAACACCAAGGATAACTGTGGACTTCAAATGATCTACTTTTTGGCCTGCATTGTTGCAAAGAACAGCCTGTGTCTTTTACTACTTCCTCCCTCCATCAAAACCACAACCACCACCAGCACCCCACCTATCACTGCTCCGCAACCTAGTTCACTACTTAAAAATTAACAGTTGGAAAACAAAATGACTAATTTAACAAAGCTAAGTTATTTGTACATTTGCTGAGATATTACTGTGATTTGCCATTAATAATAAACACCTGTGCCAAATGCAAGCCATAGAGGTTATAGTGGTGAGTCTGGGTGAGACTACCAGGGGGTTCAAATCCCACTTCCACCACTAATGAACAGTATGACTCCATACTGAATGAATTAACCTCTCTGAGCCTCAATTTCTACAACTACAAAACCTAAACAGATTCAAAACAGTGACTATTTCATTAAATTTGATTCGATATTTTGATTAGTGTTAAGTGCCTGATATCTAATAAATGCTCAACAGACAGTAGATAGTCAATGTTAGAATACAAACAATTCATTTTCATTTTCACCTTATAATCCTACTCCTATTTCCCTTTCCTCCTTTTTAAAAAAATCTACATATTTTTTCATTTCACCCTTAATTCTACTGCATTATTTGTGTTTGTAAAACCTCCCCCAATCCTCTGTAGAGATTTGGTATTAAGAAAAAGCCACAGTAATAAACAAATAACATTTTTTAATTTCTTTCTTCAAAGAAAAAAATTTCTGGGCCGGCCGAGTAACGCGTTGGTTAAGTTGGTTAAGAGTTGGGATGCCAGAGGGCCCCGGTTCAGATCCCACATATGAGGGCCAGTGACACTGCCCTCTACAGCTAAGATGCTGAACAACAGCTCAACCTGGAG
>NW_017732205.1:99287-102571 GCF_001890085.2 Hipposideros armiger
TCCCACATATGAGGGCCAGTGACACTGCCCTCTACAGCTAAGATGCTGAACAACAGCTCAACCTGGAGCTGGGCTGCCGTGAGTCGCCAGCGACGGACGGCGTAGGCTGCAGCTCCTGTGGCAGTGGATTGCCATGGGCTACCATGTGTAGCCAGCAGCCAGCGTGAGCGGCTAGCAGCTGCCGTGAGCGGCCATCCAGAAGCTGGCAACTGATCTGCCTCACCCGGGAAGAGCACAATGATGGTGCCATCTTGGGCCAATGAAGCAACATCCTCCACAGCTAGACTGAAGAACAAAAGGACAGCAATTTGTCTGTTCCCCTTCCCCCAATTCCCCAGCGCTGTTCCCATCCGGAAATTCCCTAATAAAAATCTTTAAAAAAAAATTTCTAAAACAAGTACTGATCTCGTGAAATGAATGTGCGGTGGAGGATAATTTGGCCCTTCCTAATGTAAACACCAAGTAGTATTCTCAGAAGAGGGTCAGGAAGGTTGTGTGAGGACTCGAATGAAACCTCTCCAGGCACCTTTTGCCTTCAAACCTCTTTTCCCAACCAAGATGAAAAACACTGGTTAAACAGTTCCACTCTAACTGACTCATTTGGCAGAAAAAGAAGTCCAGATGCCAGGAGGAATTAAAAAAAAAAAAAACACTGGTGGGGAAAAGGCACCAGAAGGAGATGGAAGCAGGAGAAATATATCCTATTCCATCAAGTTATTTTTTAAAAAAAAATCCAGAAGATTAAAAAGGAGGATTCATTAACCTTCACAGGTAAAGTCAGGACCCTAAAAATACAACACTTCTTAAAGTATACTTTACACCAAAGAGTGTTAAGAACCAAAGTGGTTTTTTTATAGAATTCAGTTATCTACAAGATAATAACAAAAAGCTACATGTCAATCTACACTGGAAAGCCAAGGGTAAAACCCAAAACATTCATGTTCACATATACTAAAAGACCCAAGGCTGTACTTTAATTAGACTACTGTGAAAAATAATCAGTGTATGGTTACACAAGTGTGTATACATATGCCCAAACTCGTCAAATTGCATACATTAATTATGTGTAGTTTTTTACATACCACTTATATTTCAATCAAGTTAGGGAAAAGAAAAAAAAATAATTAGAGTAATTGTTTGATAATTTAATTATATGAAACAACTAGTGTATTTTAATCTTTTTCTAAGCATCTTAAAATCTTTAGATAATTTGTTCCACAATAATTGCTAAAGGTAAATTCATTATTTCTTATATAATAGCTCCCACCATTTTTGTAAATATCCAGTGAAAATATTTAATCAACATATGCCATACACCTTTAGATTGCTCATCTTTCTTGTTTTGATAATTCTGAAATATATTGTCTATGCACAGAATAGATAAATAGCACAATGGACAGCACACTGTTCCAGCTCTCTAAATCTTTATTGTTCACCAGATTATCTCTCAAATACACTGTCATTAACCTTTTATAGAAAGATAAATAATGGAATGAGATTTAAGTATCCAGAAAGTTCATGTCAAAGAAAAATTAAAAGGCAGGTTTATTGGGTATATCATACCATTTAGTTAGCCAAAAAATGATTGTTCAGCACCAACTAAATACAAGGCACTCTGCTAAAACCACAGGGTGAGAAACAAATAAGGTATGGTTTGTGCTTGAGGTTCCCCATATATTAAAAGCAAAATTCAGGTAAATAACTAAAAACAATTGTTTGTCCATAAATGTCATTATGGCCATACCAATTATGAAAACACAGGAAAATTCTTCCTAATTATTGCTGGGTTTAACTTTTCTTCTTCTGTGAAGTGAGGAAGTTGTCTTAGGTCCCTAAGTTCTCTTCTAAATGTAATATTTTGTGGTAAGATGTTTACAAAAAATCTATTTCATTATTTTAGCAGAGAGCTGGAAAACTTTTGCCCTTAATAAGTTAGGCACTTGTGCCAGAGAATGCAAAGGCTTTTGAACAAATGCTTTGGTTCAGTAGGACAAAGATCTGCTCACTAATTAGCAACCGAGGAAGCAGAAAACCATTAGATTAAAAAAAGAAAACCACTTTTAATCTGATTTCTCCTGCACCATCGGGCATTCTTAGAATGGGTGTAATTGACATTAACATCCTTTTTCTAGGATTATTATTTTGTTTGACTAATAGCAAATATATTTGATTAAAAGGTTTTTAATCTGCCACCATCACACTCCAATTTTCATAAAATAATCAGGCATGAAATCTCAGCTAAAGAAAGCAAAGACTAAATACTAAAACAGAATATGTTTTAGTTACAGCTGCCCAGGCAAAATGAAGTTTCACTTCTACTGTTCCCTCTTTTCTGACTTTTTGCCTCACATTTGCATGATATACATGCCTGTGAGAGTTGTGAAGATTAAATAAGATAAATAACACTTGTAAAGCCTTCAGTAAATAATAGATCTTCTACCATTGCAATAGTTATCATTATTTATGCATTTCATTTTTTTCTGCCATACCTTACTCTCAAAGGTGGGTCCTACATACAAAGCTTCCCAGAGTATAATAGGTGTAATACTGAGAGCAATTGAGAAGATTTGGGGGTGCATACAGGAAAAAAATATATCATTTAGTCATATAGTATTTATATGAAAGTATATTTGAATATTCTATGACTGGCACATCAACCTAGTGACTTAGCAGATATTATTAAATAAATTTAACTAAGTTAAAAATAGTATATTTACAGAAGCATAATAGTACAGATGGTATGTAAATATAGTAAAAATTATGAAAATGGTACAACTGAAATTTGGGAAATAAAGCATAAACAACTGCTTTCACTACTATCTCAGGAGTGGGAAAGTAATGTCACATTTGGAAAGGGGCAAACCTCTTACTTACTAGATTATAAATTCCTTCAGGAAAAACTCAATCTTCATCTAGGTCAGTATAGTAATATGTGCTCAACAACTGAATGCTACATATGGTAGATTCAAAGATAATTGAGGACTGGCCGAGTGGCGCGATGGTTAAGAACTGGCTTGGGATGCCAGAGGGCCCCGGTTCGGATCCCACATGAGGGCCAGTGACACTGCCCTCCACACCGGCGATGGCGTAGGCTGCAGCACCTGCTGCAGTGGGTTGCCATGGGCTACCATGTGTAGCCAGCAGCCAGCGTGAGCGGCCAGCAGCCGCTGTGAGCGGCCGTCCAGAAGCCGGTGACATATCTGCCTCGCCCGGGAAGAGCACAATGATGGTGCCAACTTGGGCCAGTGAAGCGACGTCCTCCACAACTAGACTGAAGAACAAAA
>NW_017732205.1:102983-113811 GCF_001890085.2 Hipposideros armiger
GGGGGGGGGGTGTGAGTGAAGATCTTTAATCAGAACATTCCCCTTATTCAGATAGTATTATCTGAATTACACTTGCTCTGTATGGGAAAGCTTTAAACTGTAATTCATACCTTATTTTATTCAACACCAACAATTTCTTACTATAGAGAAAAACCTGAGTATGAGATCATCTTTACCAGTATTTAAACTTCATGGATTAAAAAAAAACTCTCATGGGGAAACTTTTAGCCAATCACCCTTCACAATACCGGTAAAGTCCAAGCACTTAGTGGCGTTCACTAAAGTTTTGTTGCATAATTGATGTTGATGTTATACCCACAAATAACCTAAAGCTTCATAATCATGTATAGACCCTGATAGCACCTTACAATTTGGCAAGGGAGAGGGAGAAGCTAAAAATTAAACAGATGGATAAACAGTGTCATAATAGTATTACAATGTAGGAATGTCATAAAACTCTATTGCAAATGTTCAAAGCATGTGTACATTTCATAAGCAAGGCAAAACCTTACCAATCATATATATTATGGATTTAATTACTTAGGAGATTTTAAGGATAGTTATTCTGGTATGAGTGATATGGTTGTTTGAGAAGTTCAGTGATATGTTTTGCTTTCTTGAACATGATAAACATTAATATTAAGGTCAAATTTTTTTATCTTAATGCTGGTTCTGAGTACTTGTGAGACAACATACTGAAGTCAGTGCGGTTTGAGTCCCTAGACAGTGATGCTCCCAACAGAACCACAGTGTGTCTGCTGGGCAAGTTGGAGCTGAGCACACCGGGGAGGGTGGGGTTCCCTCCCGGGTTCCCTCCCAGGGTGGGGTTAATCCCCACTCGCAGTGAAACAGAAGAACTGGTTTCCACGCATTCATTAATTTTATGTGTTGAAATCAGTAAGTACATTTCTATGCCATAGCTTTCCATAGAATAGTTGTACACTTTCTTCATTTTAAAGACAGAAAAAATAAAGATTTTAATTACTGAGCTCTGTGGATTGTAACATTTTCCACTGAGTATTATCATTATTCATTTATAGGTCCTTGAAGGCAGGAAATGTCTGGTTCACTATTCTACTTCCAGAGCCTGGGTCAGTGCCTGACACATTATAGGTATTCAATAAATATTTGTTGAATGAATTAAATGAAGGAATTATAAATGTATACATTAATGCTTCAGTCCCTAGAGAGTTGTCAGAAGAAGGAATTTGGGAGAAGAAATAGGAAAGAGAACTTTTGAGGCCTAAAGTCAGGCCATGTATTTCATGCCTTCTTCTACCTACCAGGTGAAGCAATGAAAGCCAAGCAGTGATCTCACCTGTAGAACCTGTTGGGCTAGTCTAGTCAGCAAGTAAGGTGAGGCCTACTACTCATGTCAAGCACAACAAACTTTCCTAATAGATTCCCAGAAGTACAGTGTAACTGCTCTCTCCTTCCAAATCTATCCTCATAAACTGGATATTATTATATCCTCTGTGGAATTTGACCAGTTACACTGAGATTATGGGATGTTAAGAAATTTGAACTTTAACCGCACAAGGATCTGGGCCACTCCCTACTGTTTTGGGGTGATTTTTGAACTCATTTTTTTCAAAAAGAGTTGCTTTGTAGTCTATGAGTTTTCCTTTCAACTAGAGTGGAATATAAGTCAAATTGATTCAATTTTTGAATGTAAACTGCCTGTAACTATCTTTATTAATATAATTAAAATTATTGAATAACTATATCTGCAATCTAAATACAATACTGCACCCTTTATCAATCATCAAAAAAAGTTATGTTAGGCGCAGAGAAAGACACAAAATAAATAAGATACCATCTCCAGGGTTGCCTTTTTCAGTCAAATTTCAACTGAAGTAGTTCAAAGCCTAAGAAAATGTTCTCCTTTATCTGTCAGCAAGAGATGCAGAAAGGTTAAGTTATTTTTCAAATTTACAATAAAAAGTAACCATGCACATTATTATCACATGTCCAGGCAGTAAGACTAAACAAATTTGAATGTTCCTTTTTAAGCAAATTTTCGTGGTATGCAAAAATTGTTTCACGGCTATGCTTATGTGGTATTCTCAAAGCTTTCTGGGTATATAACTGGGCAAAGTCCTCTCCATAAACAAGGTAGAGGTTGATCCAAGTTTTCCTCACTTTGATAAATGGTTCACAGTAGGATCCCAACAGCTAGACAATTTCCATAGTGCATTACACTTTTGTTCACCTTACACACAACTCTTCACAATCAAAGCTATTGAAGAGGTTCAGTTACACTCATAACATTTGTTCTCCTCACCACCTCAGAAATGACTCATTGCTTTTAATTTTCTCTCTTTTCCTTTCTTCCCCATACATACCCCTCTTCTCTTTTCCATTGATAGACACCCTTTTGCAACATGCTTTCTCCTTATCTCCATTTTATCTCTGTTACCATCTCCTTCTCTGGTACATTTGTTTTCTATTTTCTTGGGAATATCTACCTTGGCATAGAGTTATTTAATGAAGTAGGGGGAGGGAGTGATATGAAACCACAGGCATGACTAAGAAAAGTTAGAGAAAGCAAAGCAGATTCTATTGGCAGTGAGAAATGAGAAAGCATGCCAGATGGAAATCAGAAAACCTAGGGATTGGTTCTGGCACCAAAGTTTACCTTGTGGCCTGGAAATTCAGGGAACTTCTTGAGTATGTCAGTTTTCTCTTCTACATAATTGGCATGCTAATACTAGCCCCGTCTACCCAACAGAAACGACAATAACATCTAATGAGCCTGCAGGAGAGTTTATGTTGCGTTAATTTGTAAATTGTATATCTCTGTATCACAGGAGATGTGGTTGTTGATGACATTAATCACCCAGCTCTAAAAGAGGCACTCATGCACACCACTGTCCCCAGCCTTCTCTTTACTCTTGCCTCCCAGGGACATTTAGGAGTTCATTCCTCAGGGTACAAGGAATCCACACATATGAGCAATTCGAACATCTTTATACTCTGCCTAGTCTTTTGGCTTCATTAAAGCTTCTCCCAACCTGCTTTGTTGACATCTGATGCCAGCCATGATCTCCTTTTCAACCCAGAAGCATTACCCACACCCCCAGCTGCAGTCTGGTTGTTTATGAACATCTAGATCAAACTAGAATTCAGTGGGGTGATGTCGCTCTGGAATCAGATTGGCTTGGGTTCAAACACTGGCATTATAACAAAATAGCTGGACACCCTGAACTTGTTATTTAATTTCTCTGAAGCTCCATTTTCTAATTTATATAGAGAAGGCCTAATATCTACATTGCAAAGGGATGGAATGAATAAAAAACAATGAAGCTTTAGTATAGCCTAAAAGCTAAACATAACATACAACCCAGGAATGGTTATTTAGAATTGTCCAGATATTTGTTACATACTCTTAAAAATAGAGGATTTTAACTTTATTTAGTAAATAATTGAATGAATGAATGAATTCATTCATTCATTCGTTCAACTGAAGTTAAGCTTAGAGAAATATTGAATTTCACATCTCTCCTCTAGGTGGCGAACTGATACCTCCTAAGTGTATTGCATTTTCTGTCTCCTTAAGATTGATACATGAAAATTGTACTTAAAAAAATCCGTAATTTTATGTGTCATAGTGTAGAAGTAAACAATCATTAATGTATTGTTTTGCAAAGTTATCTCTTTATTTTTACATCTTTAAGCTTTCGATTAAAAACTTTATTTATAGAAAATCATTCAGAAACACAATTGTGTAAGTACTATAAAGAAATAGAATTGTGCAAGAGACTTTAGAAAGCACTTGTGCAAGACTGCATTGAGTACTTTCAATTTTCATGGCCTACTCTTAGGAAAACATTGTTTTGTTCCAAGTTCATTATCATTTTCCTAGGCTATTCATTTTTCCCTATATGGGAAAAAAAAATAAAAATAATTCTACTACCCATGATTTTTTTAAACTAAACCCCAAATCTTTTTTCTTACAGATTCACTATGACAAAAACAGATAAAACTGAGTAAGAGCTGAATGTATTATCCTGTAAATTGAATATAGAAGAACAGTCAAATATGATAAATCAATCCAAATACCTCGCTTTAACTTTCCTTCAAACCAGGACATGAGTTCCCTGAATGATTTAAATAATGCCCCCCAATCCCCATTTCCCTTTGTGATGGCATAGTCTATATTTTCTAATACAGGAAATATGACTGGAAAATATCTTGGAATGCCATGAAAGCTGAAGGGCAAAGCTAAATTCTATCTAAATGCACACAGAACAGGAATAGCAAGAATTAAAGATGCCTGTCCTGTTCCAAAAGCAAGGGGAGGAGATGAGCAAAAAGAACAATGACATATTACAGCCCAAGAGCAAAAATTAAATGCGTATAAACAATTCTTGTTGAAACTAGAAGCCAATGTAAATTAGGCAAGCCAGGTAGAGTTCTTTCCTGCCAGAACATGCCAGGATAAGAGCCACCTCACATTGAGACATGGCTAGTGATAGAAGTAAAGTTAGCACTTGAAAATCACAGAGGATTCTGAATTTACATGGCAGCTCTTAAGTTCTAAATATATTCAAGTATTGTATGTACCGAAACCCCATATTTCTTCTTTACCCTACCCAAAATGCTGAAAGCCAGTTGTTCAGATATAGGAATCTGAATGAGAATTTCAAACTTATGTGTGATTATTTCTCTAATGCACATTACTTGAGTAACCACTCTGGGCCTGGCCCTGTGGTAGAAGCCTTAAGCAATACAGAGATGAATAAGGCATGATGCCTACCCTCCGAGTAAGGAAGTCAGACATGTATGCAAACAACACTATATGAGACTAATCAAAGAAGGAGAGAAAGAAAGGAGCGAAGGCCAAATTGGTTTGTTGACATTAGGGTGTGGAAGAGACTTTTCAATCCTATCCCACAGCTGGGTTTGTGGTAACTCGTTTGACCAGAATCCAACTATGGTATTATTTTTTGCTGGATTTGACATTAAACCTACACTACTGGTTCTCTGACACAGCTAAATCATAGAAATAGACCTAAGGTAGACATAAACCTCTATAATACCTTTCCAAAAGCATTTGGGACTTCTTTTAAAAGATCACTCTCAAAGCCAGAGGAGTTATAGAAGAAAACACCATCCATTAAATTAACCTATGATTCCTAACTTTGTCACGAGCAACTATAAACCTTTCCAAGTAAACTAAGAAACAAGCTAAATATTCATTAGTGGAGCAGTATAAATACATTACAGAATATCTCACAGTAATTTTAGAAGAATGAGGTTGATCTAGCATAGAAATATTCCATATGTATAGAAGTGAAAAAAAACATCCGGGAGGGAACAATTTTTTTAGGCTATAAACTAGCCTTGTTATTTGATGCAACGCAAACATTTTCTCTAAAGGTTAAGCAGGAGCAGAAAAATAGCATAAATATGTAAATGAAGTATGAAATATGATATGTACTCTTATTACTATTACATTATACCTCCAGAATTATGATTTAAAGTAAATTTTTTATAAAAATTCTTTTTGGTATTTGAATTAATTATGTTACCTACCAAAAAATATTTTGCCTAGGAGTGCAGTGTGTGAAGATTGCTAATATTGTTCCTAAATATTACTAGGTTGTTTTCAACCCTTTCTCTGTACCCACTTTCACAAGCTTTATCTTCATGTTTAAAGCTTTCACTCTAATGAGCCCATGTACACTATAAGTTCAAGTCAGAAAAAGAAAAGTGAACTTTGACCCAACTTCTATGATTAAGTGGATATCCTGCCTCCATATCAGCCCAAAGCAGATCTGTTATCATTTGTCTTTACTCTTCATTATAAGAAAAGAGAAAGAAAAGGAGAACAGGGAAAGGGGTTCAAGAAAAGAGAGCAGAAAAGCACTGACCATCCCTTCAAATAGTGGAAATTGAAAGTTGTTTGTTACATATAGCCCTTACAGTTAGGAATACATCAGCAATAGCTTTATAATGATTGGTACAATAATTTTTAGTGAAAAAATACTTTTTGGGTAAGATCATATCCATAATGAGTTAGGACCCTCAGAGGTGAACATAGCCTTCTCTCCTTTTAGGAAAATTCTTAAAGATAAAAAGCCAGTCTCTCTTCTATGAGCCAAATTCACCTCTAGAAATGAGGCAGCATGCCACAGAAAGAAAGCCAGTAAAAGCTGCACAGGATGTGGGGCTCAGCCCAGAAGTTCAAGTCAGCCTCCCACAACAGACAAAGGCAAATACAGAGAAGCAGCCACCACATTTGGTGCCAACGTTACACAAGCACAACAGGTGCAGCCACCCCCACCCCCCCGGTGCCACAGCCCAAGCTGGACACACCCAGACTCTTCCACTGACAGGGCCACCAAAGCTGGTCTGAATTCAAGTCAATGGGAACTTATTGCCATGAGGCTGGTGAGAGCTAAGTTTGATGCCAATCAACATATGCATGATTACCCAACAAGGAAAACATAGAAGTCAAGCAAACACATGTACCTGTACCTATATAATTCTTTTGAAAGGACTTGACGTAGAGAAACTAGAACTAAGAAAGAATGGTATTAGCTCAGTAAGTATGAAATAAGCACCAACACTCTCTAATTCCAGCAACTTTCTAATTCCAGTAGAAGAATCTTCAATGATGAACCATCAAAACACAGTTTCAGCTGCCTCAATAGCACGTATTGGTTTACTGTAAATACATTAGTTTGTTAGACTGCAAACGACAACTAAAAAAAAAACTAAGAAAAAATAAAATAATACTGTAATGATGATAACTATAGTTACCATTATCAAGCACCTACTAGGTGCCAGATTGCTATATTTAGCTGCACAGCTTAATCTCCATAACAGTCTTCTGAAATAGGTTTTATTATCCCCATTTTACAGATGAAGAAACTGCATCAAATATAAATTAAATATCTTTCCTAAAAATACCCAGCTGGAGTAAATTAAACTTTTTCCACTACACCAAGGGTCAGCAAACTACGACCCTTGTGCCAAATCTGTCTTGCTACCTGTTTTTGTCAAGTCGTATTGGGACACAGACATTCTCATTCATTCATGTACTATCTATGGCTGCCTTGGTGCTACAAGAGCAGAGTTGGGTAGTTGTGACAGAAACCATATGACTCATAAAACTTAAACAGTTTACTATCTGGCCCTTTAGAGAAAAAGTTTGCCAACCCCCACACTGCAGTATGCCATCCAAGATTTTTAAAGGGTTGAGGAAAATAAATACTTTCAGAGAATTATGAAATTCTAAGAAATAGGAGTTCACTGCAATCGATTTCTTTGTTAACAGCTAACCTAAGACACTCTGCCTATGCACAGAGCTATCTTCCACTCCTGAAAAAAAATTCAGTTGGGGAAAGAATATTTGTGTATTAGAAAATGAGAACCTGAATTTTATGGACTAATTCTTTCATCTCCCCCTGATTCCTACCTCCAGCTTCTCCTCACCTCAAGTTCTCACAGGACATGTCACCAAACAAGACGCCTCAGAGAGAAAGAGAAAGAAGTAGTGGTGCTAGAGCTTCATGAAACTTCCATTCCATTTTCGGACCCTGACTCCCTGCTGCAGGGGGACTCAGGGCTCACTTAGTTTAGTCTTGTGAGATGAATGCAAGCCTGAGTGGGGGAATTTAAAGGCTAGAATAACAGAATTTTAATATGGAAGGCACATTAGGTAATAACCAATTGACAATTGACATGATTCCATTAAAAAACAACAAGAATCCAGCAAGGCTGAGTGACTTGTCCAAGGTTAAAGAGGTAGCAATAGAGAAAAGGCTTATTTTATCCATTCTACCACACATTCAACAGGGTCTAATTTAAGGCCACAATTGATCTTATTCACCAGCTTCCATACATTCATTAATTTCGTCTCCTGTATCAAGGCCACACCTTTAATAGAAAGAGCATGTTTGGGGACTCAAGCAGACTTGGGTTCAAGTCCTGCTTTGGTCATTTACTATCTGTGTAAACTCAGGGAAGTCAGTAAACCACTTTAAGCCTTGTTGTATACACTTATATAGTTCATTGTTGCCCTAGTATAAAGAAGATGAAATGAGATAGCACATCCAAGGCCTAACAAAGCATCTGGCACATAGTAGGAGCTTTCTCAACACATGGCAAGTGAACCATATCACCACAGTCCCCTCTTGGACAAAGGTCAGGAGGTGTTAACAGTGGGACCAAGTACAACCTAACAGTTCAAGTATAGATGATAACTCCTGGCTGGATACTGTAGAGGAAAAGGATTTTCATGTGAGAAAGCTCACTTTTAAATTTTTTTTTCTTGAGATTATTATGCTAAACGAAATCAGTCAGACCAAGTCAGAACCATATGATTTCACTGATATGTGAGATATAAAACTGAAAGCAACAAAGGAACAAGATAAATAAAGAAACAAAAACTCATAGACACAGACAATAGTTTAGTGGTTACCAGAGGGTAATGGGGGAGGAGGGTGGTAGATAAGGGTAAAGGGGGTCAAATATATGGTGATGGAAGGAGAACTGACTCTGGGTGGTGAACACACAATATGATATATAGATGATGTATTATAGAAACCTATGTAATTTGACTTGTAAATTTCTAACCAACTCTTGTACCAGTTGCATATAATTGTTATTGTATGCCAGGATTTGTGGACAGCTTTGTTTTTAATTACAAGGTTTTTATTGGAGAGACAGGTTTCAGGGTGAGTCTGCCATCCGACTTGCCAGCACTTGTTAAAAGCTTTTATAGTGTGACTCACTTATATGTGTGTGTGTGTGTGTGTGTGTGTGTGTGTGTGTTTAGGAGTGCTATTATTAAATTTTGCTGACATATATTGAGAAATTTGTGATTCAAATTTGTTCATATATAATCTTCTGCCACCACCCACTGTATCCCTTCACATACTCTACCCCTCCCCCATTTATCAAGGCCTAGTTTCAGATTATTTTCAAGGTTTTATACAGATAGGCTCACTTGGAATGGTCCTTACCTAATTCCTCTTAGCTACTTGTGCATGTGAAATAGAAGCAAACATTGCTCAAAAGGGAAAAACTTCTAGATAGAATGTGATGAACAGAAACCCTAGAGGAAAACAGTAAGACAATGTCAGGCGTGGATGTTACCTCCTCGTGTGTGATGTTTTTAATTTTTTACAGAGAGAACCTGCAGGCTAAATCATGTTCACACCGAAGTCAGCAAATGGTACTGATAGCTCAGTGTTATAAATTGCCTAGAGAGGAAAAGAGAGACACAACATGAGTGCACAAATCACATAAAAGAATAAAGACACCCCGATAAGTAGAGAAATAAAAGCAAAATGGAACAGACAGCAATGAAACAACTCCACGATGACTCAATAATTCCAACAGCCAAACCTTTCTTAAGGACCTCCTACATATGCACATGAAGCCTCTCTATGAACCCGGGTCAGGGCATTGTGGGAAGGTATAAATGATAACCTTTTACAGATGCAGTTTTTTCTTGTGTTGCTATTGACCTTAAGTTTCCAACAGCTCTATTAATCAAAAGTATAGAAAATAGCAGAAAAAAATGAAGGGAAGGAGGGGAAGAGGGAGGGATGAAGAAACATATTAAGAAAATAATGATAGATGATCTAAATATGGGGCAAACATTGTGGAGGTGATATACAAACGATTGCATAAAACTTAAAATGCAATCAAACTTTGTTAAATAACTTATGCTTCATGACTCTGGTTTAAGAAGGTAACTAGGAATATTCTTTGTTACAAGCAGAGCAAACCTAACTACACGTGGTAAAAGAGATGAAGGTTTGAAAAATCCAATCCTAAATTTTTTTTTTTTTTAGATTTTTTTATTGGGGAATTGGGGGAGGAGAGCAGCGTTGGGGAATCAGGGAAGGGGAACAGACAAATTGCTGTCCTTTTGTTCTTCAGTCTAGTTGTGGAGGACATCGCTTCACTGGCCCATGTTGGTTTTATTCTTGCGCTTTTCCCGGGTGAGGCAGTCGCTAGCCGGCCAATGGATGGCGCTCACGGCAGCTCATGGAGGCTCATGCTGGCTGCCAGCTGCTCACACTGGCTGCCAGCCACTCATGGTAGCTCACTGCAGTGGGAAGCCCACTGCAGCAGGGGCCAGCAGCCTACGTCGTCGCTGGCGACCCACTGCAGCCCAGCTCCAGGTCGAGTTGTTGCTCGTCATCTTAGCTGTAGAGGGCGCAGCATCACTGGTCCTCATGTGGGATCTAAACCGGGGCCCTGCTGCTCAGAGCTGGCATCCCAAGCCAACTCTTAACCAATGTGCCACTCAGCCGGCCCAATCCTAAATTTTTTGCCCACAGACAATGCTTTCCCTATTATTAATAAAATATTTGTATCATTTATTCCTTTATTCCTTTTGTTTTTCTAGCAATGTATTAATAACTTCCATTTAGTAGGAGCTTATTGGTGCTAAAATATACATATACTGTTTCGATTAATACTTATCCTATAAGGAAGATCGTATTATAATATCTTATGAAGGAGAAAACTGAAGAAAATCACTCATCTAGAAAATAGCAGATCTAGAATTTAAACTCAGGTCTGCCTAACTCCAAAGCCTGTGTTAATTCTCCTCTACCAGGAAAGTTTGAAAGGACTGAACTTCTACTCACTATGCCTACTCCTCGTCTTTTTCCATTTCTTACACACTTACATTTTGGCATTGCAATATTTTTCTTCTGTGGAATGTGGGAAAATATATCAAACCAGGGCATTCAAAACAAGATCAGAGGGGCCGGCCGAGTGGCACATTGGTTAAGAGCTGGCTTGGGACGCCAGAGGGCCCCGGTTTGGATCCCATATATGAGGGCTAGTGACACTGCCC
>NW_017732205.1:113911-116775 GCF_001890085.2 Hipposideros armiger
TGTAGCCAGCAGCCAGCGTGAGTGGCCAGCAGCCGCTGTGAGTGGCCATCCAGAAGCCGGCGACTGATCTGCCTCACCCGGGAAGAGCGCAGTGATGGTGCCAACTTGGGCCAGTGAAGCAACGTCCTCCACAACTAGACTGAAGAACAAAAAGGATAGCAACTTGTCTGTTCCCCTTCCCACAATTCCCCAATAAAAAAATCTTAAAAAAAAAAAAAACAAGATCAGAGGATGAGTCATTTATTGTCAAATACCCAGAGAGGACATACACACTAAATAGAAATAAGAGAAGCAGTTGCTCCCTGGCCCAAATTCTCTCACCACATTTACTCCCCAAGGCGGGGGAACAAATAGAAAGATAAAGTTCAGACAATTTGTAGGGCTTCTCCCAAGAAGGGATGTTGGCACTCACCATGTATGACCTCCCAACCAAGGACAATTCTACAAGCAAAAAAGCAGCTCATTACCCAGGGGCACCAAACACCTGGTGAGCTGTTTAACTGCAATGAAGCCTCTTCTCAAGAAATGGGATCATCTCACATTTGCTTTTTCAGTATGACATGTAAGTTTTGACTGCAACCAGATATTCTAGGTGCTAAGGGTAACTGAAACATGTTTAATTATCTTTCAAGAAGAGCTTTGAGCTGTAAGTCCTTAGATCTAGAAAAACAGGCTTGAAAATCTGTTTTGAGAAAACTGATTACTAAAGTTATAAGTCACTAACAAGTGGGAATCAGAATTCAGGAGATCCTAGAATGGAATGCTCCCATACAGGAAATGTTACTTTTTATTCTTTCAGATTATCCACTACCCATTTTATAACAAAAGCAAGTTTTTGCTCATTTGAATCATGGAATATTAATATCACAATACTCATAATTTAGTGATTATAAATAAAAGGTAAAATGAACTTATAAAAATACAAGGTCAGAAGTAAATACATGAAAATGGAAAGTTATAAGTGAATATTTGAAAACAGGTCATTAAAATATTTTCTCATAGTGTACAGATTAAATTTAGAAGAGGTGTTTTCCCATTTCTCTTCTCTTCCCACACAGCCCTGGAAGGTGACCACAAGCAGCAATAGGTATGTGCCTCAGTGGTCCATACCACCCTGACTGCCACAAACAGACTCATGCAGGTTGGGTCCAAGTCATTATAGTATGGCCACCAATATCCTCCTTTCTTTGAATTCCTGCAGACCATCCAACAATCTGGATTTGTTAACATTGACTTCTCTGTAGTTAGGTTCCTACCAAACATTCCTCAAAGAAACCAACTTAGATGAACCTCAAACTGAAAATGGTCAGATCTCATATTTGGTTAAGGTGGTAACTGCCAGGAAACTGAAAACTTTCTCTCTTGAAAAGCAACTTTTGAAATCACAATTGTTAGTAAAATTTATAGGTTTCAGGTGTACAATTCTGTAATATATCATCCATATGTCACATTGTGTGCTCACCCCCTAGAGTCAGTTCTCCTTCCATCACCATATATTTGACCCCCTTTACCCTCATCTACCACCCCCTTCCCCCTACCCTCTGGTAACCACTAAACTATTGTCTGTGTCCATGAGTTTTTGTTTTTTCATTTGTTTGTCTTGTTCCTTTGTTGTTTTCAGTTTTATATACCACATATAAAAATCATATGGTTCTCAACTTTGTCTGTCTGACTTATTTCGCTTAGCATAATAATCCCAAGATCCATCCATGTTGTTGCAAATGGCATTATTTAATTGTCACCCCAATAAACCTTAATTAAGAAAAAAGAAAACTTTTCCTTGTAATTAATAAATAAATCTATGTGGTGATATGATGAGACTATTCTGCTCCCCAATCACAGTCTATTGGGATCTCTTGGGGAGTCACAATATGGTGATTTTCTAATACTAGTATTTACTTTATATTTATTAGCTGCCACCGTCTAAAAAGAGAACCTTGCCCCCTTCCATGGATAATTTTTTTTAATTTAATGTGGTTTAAATTGTATCGTCATTCTTTCTGATGCTCAAATTGTCCCAAATTAAGCCAGTTAGAGACAAAATTATTTTGAAAATATGGCAATGTTAAAATTTTATTATGCCATAATCAAACAATCAAATCTATAAGAGGTTTATAGGTATATGGTGATATTGTCATTTATTTTTATCATTGTTATTATTATTCTTTAGTAATTTATTTGTATCACGCCAAGAAAAGGAGTTGGAGATTTTAATCAGCTCAAGCCTATCATGGCACAATTTTCTGAAATGATATTACAGATGATTATAAAATATTTCACAAACTGTACATCAAAATCTGTAACATTGTTTTATAAACATATATAATACTTCACTGTTAAATTTCAAGTACTTATTTAAAATTAGGTTTTCAAATTTAAAACCCTAAAATTGGCTTTATGTTGATTATGTTTCTGCTAACTCTTGATTTTAATTTATTTTGAAACTTTCACTTTAGCACTGCCTAGACCTATAACCACATTAAATACAATGTAAGACTGAGGTGTGAAAACTAAAATCCAAAACTGTCATCATAATGATAATAATTTTGGCTTATAATTTTGGTTTAACTTTCATTTCAACTATGCCTTGGTTTATAACTATACCCAGTTTATCAACATTTAATTATGAATACTGGGAATATCAAAATTTAAACATGGGATCATCAAAATTAAAAAACCTAAAACCTGGGCCAGCTGAGTGGCATGTTGGTTAAGAGCTGGCTTGGGACGCCAGAGGGTCCTGGTTCAGATCCCACATATGAGGGCCAGTGACACTGCCCTCTACAGCTAAGCTGCTGGACAATAGTTCAACCTGGAGCTGAGCTGCCATGAGTCACTGGCGACAGCGTAGGCTGCAGCCCCTG
>NW_017732205.1:116930-135313 GCF_001890085.2 Hipposideros armiger
TGGGCCAGTGAAGCAACGTCCTCCACAACTAGACTGAAGAACAAAAAGACAGCAACTTGTCTGTTCCCCTTCCCCCAATTCCCCAATAAAAATCTTGAAGAAAAAAAAAAAAAACCTAAAACCTAATGTGCCTTATTTTGGAACCAAGGTCTGTTTCTTGAAACTTTTATTTTAGCTTCTCCAGTTTCCCTGAGATGAACAATCACTTTGCATTTGGTTTATGATTATTGAGAAACTGTTTTATTATTGATTCATATAACAAAAATTATTTTAAAAGTTTTATATGATGTGGGTATTGATTTCTTATAAGCCAAGTCTTGTTGTCTTGATGATGTAAAATAAAATATGGACAGGGATCTTTTACTATTCTGTCATGGATGTATTTTAATGACCTAGAGGAGTGTGTCTGGCACATAATAGACACTCAATAAATATTTGTTGAATAGCCATTAGATGAATTGAACAATCAATGCAGACTTTTACTCAGAAAAGAACAACTGTGAAAAAAGCATTCCTCATTCATAGGGATATTATTTTTAGGTAACTCTCAAATAATATTGTTTTGTTCAGGTTTGGTGGGGTTTTTTTCACTTGGTAAGAATGAATATGTAGAGAGAATCTTTAGAAAAACTTCTGGCATTGTTCCTGAATGTAGTTCACTAATTTTTGTTTCAGCTGATTTATTCTAAGTTTGAATGTGAATTGTATTCATGAGTATGTCTTGGGAACTAGTCCTTATATATATATATAAGTAATCAAAGATAATGTAAAGCCTATGATTTTAAAATAAAAAAGCATTAACAATGTAAAGAAATATGAAAAATGTCTTCCAAATGATTAAGCAAATTTAGAGATGGAAAAGATAGTATCAACATATATTATCAAGGTGGTTTTTTGCTGGAAAAGTTTTGGAATTCCTAGGATTAAATACTATAGCTTATACTATTTTTTTTCAGAAAAATATGCTGATCTTCTATGCTAAAATGTAAGCCATTTCTACATTTGTTAGTATAAATTAGTCTACATTAGGAATATGCACTCCTTTCTGCACTCCATACCCATGCTTCTAACTGCCATTGGACATCTCCACCTACATACATCAGCATGTCTCAATCAAGTTCAAGCTCTCTGAACTTGAACTCATGATCTTCACTTCAAACTGCAGCCTCATCCAGTGTTCCCTATTTTGGTGACCGTGATCGCCAACCTCTCCAGTTGTGCAAACCTTCCTAACACCTTCCTCTCCCTCATCTGCCATCTCAAGTTTATTGCTAAGTTCTGTTGAAGTTCTTCCTTAAATATATCTTAAAACATTCTACTTCACTCTATCTTGGGTACAAACACTTCAGTCCAAACTATCAAAATCTATCCTCTGAATTACTGGCCCACCAGTATCCACTCTTGTTTCTCCTCCAAACCATTCTCCAAAATGCATCTAAAGTGATTTTTTTTAATTTAACTGAAAATTTAATTACATCACTTCTCTGTTTAAAAACATCAATGGCTTGTCCTTTTCTTAAGATAAACACAAAAATTCTTAACATGGTCTATACAGCTCCACAACATTTTGCTGTGTTTCTTACTCCAATCCCAGCTCATCATACTTTCCTCCTCCATCCCTATGCTCCAGCCAGAATTCCTTCAGAATGCCCATGATTCCTCCCACCCCAGAGCCTGCCACATGCAGTTTCTTCAGCCTGGAATTTTCCTCCTTGCAACTACTGCCCCATTCCTTTTGTTAGTTAACACCAATATAACCTGTAGATCTCAACTCAAATATCCTTTGATTCCTCTGACCACCAGATTAGATCAGTTCCATCGCTATGCATTCACATAGCATCCAGTACTTTTATTTCATGGCAGTTGGCATGTTTTGCAATTAATACTCTACGATATGTTCATCACTTGTTGGATGAGTAACTATTTTATAGTTAGCTAATAATTCAAGATTTTATTTTAGCATTGGTACTAAATGTAGAGTAAGAACAGCTTTTTAAGAGGATATAAACATGTTGGTATTATTTATACCACATGCATGACATATGTTATCAGTAATATATGAGAGGATGGTTTCATAAGGTGCAAGAAAGTTGAGAGCAACAAGAAAAAAAGAGGCCACCAGGATCAAAGCTGCAGAGAAGAAGCTACAGTGAGATGAAGAACGAGATTATTGGATCTAGCAACAAGAAAGTCATTGGTTACCTTGGTAATTGGTTTCCCAGGTTCTGAGAGAAAGTCAGATTACAGAAGACTGAAGAGTGAATGGAAATGGAGATAACATTCCTCTTCCAAGGATCTTAAATTCTGACTATGTACGCTATCTAGCAATGCAAAAGTTGAATATTTGACTGTGTCTTTGTAGTGTGACTGTTGCTACACAATAGCAACAATATCAGATTAGAAAAAAATACATCCAGGTTCTGTTCAAAATGGCTCATGAAGATGAGAGCTTGAATATAGGACTGGGTCCATACTATATCAGATTTATCAAAACTTAAAGTCAATTGATTCTGCTGAGATATGTGTATGTTTGTTTGTGTGTGTATGCATAAATATTTTTTTTAACAAAGAAGCCCCCTAACATTAAAAAAGTATTTTAAAAATTCACTACATTTTGTAAGCCTGGACGCAAGATGGCAGAGTACATAAATGCTGTACTTGCCTCATCCTGTGAACTTATCCTGTGAAAATTACAACTATATTATAGAATAATCAACCTGGAGAACCATCTGAAGCCTGGCTAAACAGAAGTTTTATAACTAAGACTATAAAGAAGAGGCCACATTGAGACTGGTAGGAGGGGTGGAAACGCAAAACGGACAGGCCCCAAACCTCAATGTGGAGGTAGGGAACCAGGAAGGATATTTCAGCCACAGAGGTTCCCCTCAGAGGAGCAAGAGACCCCAGCTGCACACTTGCCTTCCCAGCCCAGAGTACTGGTGCCAAGAAGAAGAGCCTCCACAACATCTGGCTGTGAAAAACTGTGGGGATTCTCACCGTGTGGGTGGGATGGAAGGCTGCGGGAAATCCAGACATCCTCTTAAAGGACCCACATGCAAACTAGATCACAGGCACCCATCCTAGGCTCCCATGGAGAGACAGTGATTTGGGGGGAGTAGGAGACATAAAGGGGGCATATTGAGGTGTGTGGCTTCAGACCAAGGGAGGGAAGATAGTCATAATTTTTCCTGTGTGTGATCCTTCTCCTGTGCAGCTAGCAGGTGGGTGCCATCTTTCCTGTGTTGAACCCTCCCCCACACCTATGGCCAAATCTGAATCTGATTGGCCTGGTGAGCTCCGCCAGTTCCACCCTGGTGACTCACTGAGACCCCGCCACACCCTACTCTGTAATACACGAAGCTTTATCAGAGGCAGTACTTTACAGGAACCAGAAGCTGGCAGCAGGCCTCAGTATGTCCTGGCATTTTGTGGAAATACCACAGACCTGGTACTGGTGGCAGCCATCCTCAGTTCACAGCATGGCCTCTCCCACATGCCTCCAGGTCCAGCACAGGCAGCAACCAACCATGGATCGCTTTGTAGTAGCTCCTACCAGGTAGTCCCCAGCTGGTCACAGGCAGTGGCTGACCTGGGCCTGCACTGGATGCCTCCCAAGAGGCCCCAGAACCAACATACTTGGAGATTGACTTCAAACCACAGCAGAGCACCACCCAATTACCCCCACAAATGGCACTCAAAAGAATGGTCTCAACAGGCACCAGAACCCGCTGGGAAGAATCCTGCTCCATGTGGTAAGCCCTCCACACAGCATCCCATAAGTTGTGGACATGGCCAAACCCCACAGCCAGTCAGCTTTAGGGGCAGTACCACCCACTGACATACCGACAGCAATTAAGGCTCAAATATAACATGAGGGAACACACAACCCACAGAAGGGACACTCCTGGAACATGCAGCACATGTGACCAAAAAGACTGTGCCACTGGGCCCCACAGGGCACCTACTACATGAAGCAACCCAGCAACACTGGGAGACATAGCAGATCTACCTAATACATAGAAACAAACACAGAGAGACAGCCAAAATGAGGAAACAAAGGAACATATCCCAAATAAAAGAACAGTAGAAAACTCCAGAAACAGAACTAAACAAAATGAAGGCAAGCAACCTACCAAAGATAGAGTTCAAAACACTGGTTATAAGGATGTTCAAGGAGCTTAGTGAGAACTTCAACAAAGAGGTAGCAAGCAAAAAACAAACAAACAAACAAAAGACATAGAAACCATAAAAAAGAACCAGAAGTGAAGAATACAGTAACTGAAATGAAGAATGCACTAGAAGGAATCACAAGCAGACTAGATAAAGCAGAGGATTGAATCAGTGATTTAGATGACAAGGTAGCAGAAAATACCCAATTGGAACAGCAAAAAGAAAAAAGAATTTTTTAAAATGAGGATAGTTTGGGCCGGCCAACTGGCGCGTTGGTTAAGAGCTGGATTGGGACACCAGAGGGCCCTGGTTCGGATCCCACATATGAGGGCCAGTGACACTGCCCTTCACAGCTAAGATGCTGAACAACAGCTCAACCTGGAGCTGGGCTGCTGTGAGTCGCTGGCGATGGCACAGGCTGCAGCCCCTGCTGCAGTGGGTTGCCATGGGCTAGCGCAGCATGAGCGGCCAGCAGCTGCCGGGAGCAGCCGTCCAGAAGCCAGCGACTGATCTGCCTCACCCGGGAAGAGCGCAATGATGGTGCCAACTTGGGCCAGTGAAGCAACGTCCTCCACAACTAGACTGAAGAACAAAATGATAGCAACTTGTCTGTTCCCCTTCCCCCAATTCCCCAGCACTGTTCCCATCCCCTCAATTCCCCAATAAAAATCTTTAAAAAAAAAAAAGAAGAAGCACAAACTGGTAGTTACAACATAGTCATGGGGATGTAAAGTAAAGCATAGGGAATATAATCAAGAATATCGCAATAACTATGCATAGTTCCAGGTGGGTACTAGACTAGTTAGGGGGATCACTTCTTAAATTACACAAATGACTAACCACTATGCTGTACACATGAAATTAATATAAAATAATATTGAATGTTTTAAAATAATTCACTATATTTTGTACAGTGGTTTTTATGCTAGAGCCCTGGAAGGAAAATATGCTTTATCAGAAAAATATGAATTATCCCAAATGAAAGATTATTAAGCATAGTTCAGAAATATCATGTTTCTGAGAAAAAAGGCAAATTAAATATGTAATTTATGTTAAGAACAATCTTCAAAAAAATTAAGATAAGGCAAAACTCTCAAATTGTTGATCTTTTCAGCATAATCCTCAGCAATTTAAGCTCCCAGCAGCTATCTCTACTTTGAGAAAATGTTTTCTAATAACTCAACCTCTCATATATCAATGGCTGCTAGATTCATAGAAAGAGACAACCAGATTACATGCCTCTTTGGTGGGTATTTATAATGCTACTTATGAAGTATTTTTGCCAAAATATCAAACCTGAATCACACCCAGACTCTAGATCTAAATAATAAATTTTAAAAAATTCAGGTGACCAATAAAAATATTAACTGTCATCATGCAGAAGCATTCTGCAGAGTCCAGACTTCAGAAATCTATAGAATTAACAACCCAATTCCTGCAATAAATAAGTTGAAAGAAAAGACAGGGGAAAGGAAAGATAGAGGGAAAACTGTAGATTAAACTAGATAGAAGAGACTGGTGTCAATTTCAACCAATTTCATTGTGTTGATTTTATGTTTATCTTTATTCAAATAAATAAATTATTAATAACAGTTAAAAATAAATGAAAAGTGATATGTGTAAAAATTGGAGGAGACTGTTATGGACTGAACTGTGACTGCCCCCCCAAAAATTTGTATGTTAAATCTTTAAAACTCAGCATCTCAAAATGTGACTATATTTGAAGGTAGGGCATTTAAAGGGATGATTAAGTTAAAATAAGGCTGTTGGGGTGGGCCCTAATCAAATCTGACTGGTGTCCTTACAAGAGAAAATTTGAACACACCAAAGAGATACCAGGGGCTTGAGTACGCACAGGATGACTATGTGAAGAAGCAGCTGGAGAGCAACCATGCGTAAGCCAAGGAGAAAGGCCTCAGGAGAAACCAAAACTGTAAGAAAATAAATTTCTGTTATTTAAGCCTCTCAGTCTGTGATATTTTGTTATGGCAGCCCTAGCAAACTACTGTGAGAAAATAAATTTCAGTTGTTTAAGCCACCCAATTTGTGGTATTTTGTTATTACAGTCTTAAGAAACTAATACAGATGCTAAAATGATGAATATGTCCACCATTATATTAATCTTAAGAAGCACATATGGGTATGTAGAAGGAGATACACTGTGGATCCTAGAGCAATAAATCTCAACTGATGAAATGGAGAGAGAATCAAGCCTCCTGGGGTCACATATAGTTTGAAAAAGCCACAAAAGTGATTCTGAATTTTCTTCTCTCCCCACTTAAAAACACTGTCTTGAATCCAAACATATACAAGTTATGTCAGTACTTCTTTTGGTCACTCAACTGAATCTATTCACATTTTTATAGTGAGTTCATATATAGTTTCACCAACTAGAATGTAAACATTATCACTAGGGCTTTGCATTATTTATGATATTGGAACTGACTCTACTCATTCCCTTCTATTTACATCCAAAATTCTATGCCAATTTACTGTTTACTTTCTCTCTCTTCTTGCTTATAAATTGTCTACCCTATTAAAAGGCATTGCTGTGACAATTCCAAGTTTCAGCTCCCCACTATGTTCCCATCCACTCCATCTCTTAAATGTGTTTAAAGCATTAACAACAGGTTGTGTTTCATCCTAGAGACAGCTGGGTTTCGGGGAGAGGTAAAATGTTTCATTATCTTACTCTATTGTCCAAGACAAATGTGCTATTGTATTACATGTGAAATGTCATCTTTGAAGTCTATTAAGGGTGTGCTGTGAAGAGAGCCATCTGGAAAACAGTGTAGACTGGAAGATAATTAAAAGCCAGTTTATTGCACTGTTTTTCCAGTTAAGCCTACCATTACAGCTGCTAAAAACACCATGTAATGTAAAGGGTAGACGCTCTAAAGCTATATAGGTTAGACCCTACCTCCAACAATGATTAGCTAGTGTGCAAGTTACTTAACTTCTCTGATTCTTTTGTCTTGTTTGTAAAATTCAGATACTAATGCATGTTGCATTGGAGTTTCATAAGGGTATGAAATAATACTTGTAAAGCACTTACAACAGAGTAGACAATAAGTGTAATTTCTCCTCTTTTTTTTAAATATAGAGGATACTTAATACTCTTTACATAGAGAATATTAGGTAATCCAATAATATTTGGAAGCCAGGTTGAGCAGGTTGGTTTTGTGAAGAAGTCCGTTGAGCTTCCATGTGATTTCCTTTGAATTTCAGGCGAGAAGAGGCTTTGGTAGATCAAATTTGAAGCTTCCTCAGGAATTCTCAATCTGGAATGGATTAGGACCACCCAGACATGTTTAGCGGAGAAGCGCTGTCCGTGGTGCTAGTGATCGCGCATACCCCTGACAACACTTCTCCCGCCCTAAGTTCTTTTCCAGTCAACTTGTTTAGCGAAGCTCATGTATCTGTCTTGTGGAAGAGTCTCGGTCACTCGGCCCAATGGCTTTTTCCTATCTTATCACTCTTTATCTATGTCCCCTTCAACAACAACAAAAAACACACACACACACACAAAAAAAACAATTATCTTCCATCTCCTTATCAAATCCAAAAAGTTGTTTTGTTTTTTTTCAGACACTTTAACCATGCCTACCACTTAAGAAGGTGGCTCAAAAATTGGCTCAGGCTATCTTTCCCTAACCTCTTTGTTAAGTTTCAGAAAAATCCAAGGTGAGAACACAGGAAACAGTTAATTTACAATGCATTCTTTAGAAACTCTCTTCAGCTGGCAATTCCTCTAAGAAACTTTCCCTGCACCTCCATCTAGAGCTAAGTTCCTTTCTTCCTTACTCGTCAAGTACTGTGTAGACACACCTCTCTGTAAAGTTATCACATTAAGTTGAAACTTCCTATTTAGTAGTTTTGAGTGTCATTAGGGAGAGTTTCTTGAAAGCTAGGACCTATATCTTATCCAACTGTAGATTCCTGAAATATAGAACATGATGAACTAAATTTTGTTGAACTAAATTAATTACTGGATCCATTAGAGGGAAAGTCCAACAATGTTCCTTTGAATGGCAACCTGCCTTGCTTGTTACATTTGGCTGTGCACTGAATTTCAGAGTAGCTAGGCTGTTCTGATAAAGATATTCTGCACTGAGCTCATTTGCCACTTCATCCATCTATATGAGTCTGACGACTCAGCCCCTAAGAGGGACTAGCAGAGAAAAAATGCCATCCATTTCAGAGACCCTGTCTTCCTGCTGTCCATCTTTCCTCTTCCTTCTCCCATCCTGCCTAAATACCTGTAATTCCCAATACACTGCGTGGGGACGAGCCCCAAGAACTAGACAAAAACAGCCCATTGAAGCTTTTCACCCAAAAGTAGACTTCTATTCCTCTGACCAGATCAAAGAATGGAGCCACCATCAACAAACAAAAAGACAATTTTTTTCCAGGTAAAAGTGGAAGCTCACATAAGTGTGAAAGTTAGAGGAATTAAGAAACCGAAAACTAAGAAATTGGGGTGGGGTGAGAGAGAAAAAAAATGTTATTAATGCTGCCACCTTCTCTTCCCCATCCAGGTGGATCTCCACTCTGTTGAGGATCATACAGTATATCTTCAGCTCTAACCACCACTTCCATGCCCCTCCCCTAGTCTTTAAAGAGCTCATCCTCATTCTACAGTGGTTTGAGGAGAGGGAGTCCAAGCTAAGGCATGCTAGAAAAAACATGTGGCGTCTCTCATTCGTGAGTAAGCAAACAATTGTCCTGCCTTTAAGATTGTCTTTCTCCTTGGCCTTCTGAACCAAAAAATGATGCTGTAAATAAGAACTATTCTGTATTTGGAAAGACCCTCTTTCATGTAGTTCCTCACCAAAGTTTTTAGGCAACAGATACATAACTTGTGGTCTTCTTCCTATTTCAATCAAGCATCAGCTATAATTTTTACATCTTTAAAGCAATGCCTATGTTAATTCAAACTTGCCTAGGAAGATTATAAAGAAAAGAAAAGCACTTGGCCTTTAAATCTTCAGAAGAAGGTTTAATGACAGGTTCAGCCTGTTTAATGACAGGCCAAGCACCACACCCCTGTTTTATTATGTTTCATTATTACCACATACATTTCTTTTATTACTCATGACAAATAAAAATCAAATGCTTGCTGAGGTGGGTTTAAATAGGTAAGAGTGCAAAAAATAACCTGTTCAAATATCATGAAACTGGGGTCTCAGATTCTTAAAATATATTTTTTAAGTATTTTACATGTACTAGGTTGCCAGCCTCAACCTCAAACTACTTTTTGTTTTTGGGGGGTTTTTTTGTTTGTTTGTTTGTTTTTATTTTTTGGTTTTTTTAGGATCGTACCCGTAACTCAAATTCAAAGCAGGACTCTCAGAATTTTTCACTGAAACTGATTTTTGATTGACTCAAATAGGATGACACACCCAAAAGAAAATTGCTAAGGCTGATGCAAGATGTGAAGCTATGAAGTTCAAGGACTGCCTGGGGATGAATTTAACCTGCATGGCAGGTGCAGAGCTGTCACTTTCAGACATCTTAAGAAAGAGAGTTATTTTAAAATGCCTTTCTCCCAACCATTTGATTAGGGAGCGACTAACGTTTCCAGCGTGAAACCACCGAGCCTGAGGCCGAAGGAATAGAAATCCCCTACGCCGCCTGCTGGAAGGAGGGGCTGAATACATTGATTCAACGTTTCCAAAAATTTAGCCAAGGCTTTGCTGGACGCCGGGCAAGCCGCGCAGTGGCCTCCGCATTCCGGGAGTCCGGCGCATGCGTCCCAACACGGTCCATGCTGGCTCCCTCCGCCCCTATCTTCGTCATCTGGAGCGTCATCTGCCGGCCCGGCCTCCCGGCCCGCACAGTGGGACTACAGCGAACCGGCCAGCGGGACTGCGGGCGGAGCCTAAGGGGGTAGGGCGTGGCCAGCCCGGCCGCCCAGCTGGAAACCGTTTCGTTCCTAGCCGGCTCTCCACTCTGCCAGAGCGAAGCTCCGCAGTGAGTCAGGACTTACAACGCGCCCGCACTCTGCGGCCGGAGCCGCTTTGCGCTCAGCTGCGGCCGCACCAGCCGCCTTTCCTGGGAGCGAGCCCGGAGCATCGGCTGATTCGCGGGCGCTGGGTGAAGCCCGACTTAACAACCGGCCGCTTGGCCATTTCACGCGCCCGCGAGGTACAGAAGGACGGAGAAAGGGGACTGAAGCTGAGCTGAGCTCTTCTGCGGAGGAGAGAGGCGCCAGGGAGAGGAAGGGAGGGAGGGAGGAAGGCCCGCGGTGGATCGTCAGGACCAGTTTGCGTCTGGGGGCTGCGAAATGCGGGACGAGGACAAGGGCGTGCTCGGTGGTGGCAGCGGTGATGCGGGCCTGGCCACCGCCGCGGCGCGGGGGCAAGTGGAGACCGTGCGGCAGCTCCTGGAAGCCGGTGCGGATCCCAACAGAGTCAACTGCTTCGGGAGGCGCCCGATCCAGGTAGCTGGGGCCCCGGGGCCTCGCCGGCAGGGGGCGCACAAATGAGGGAGCGCGGCCTCCGTGGGACGCGTCTGGGACCTAGGTCTCCACTGTGTCTCTAAGAAAGGGAATGAAAAACCCACTGCTTCAGTTTGGTATTCTTTTTAATGGTGGGAAAAATATCAATATTTTTCCTCCCTTATGATCAGAGATGAAAGGTATAGAATCAATTTGGGGGAGGGGGGGCAAAGGGAACGTTTATTTGGGGAAAACTGTTTTGTCTGTATGTCTTCCAGCGATAGAGATAAATTACAAGTTACACATGCTGGATTGGATTTAAGGAATCATGCAAAATCATAGCACAGGAAAAAAATGCACCGTGAACTTTTAAGTTGCGATGTGAAATTCTTCGTATTCTTTCTTTACAGAGGTGAATTGAATACAAAGGACACAAAACAGGATTCCTCAACCACAATAATTTAATTCCTTTTGTGTTAGTAGTGTTTCTTGAGTGTTACATAAGAAAATGCTCTATGGATTTGTATTGTTTAATTATCAAACTGAATACTTGGATTACAAGAGCATTCCTGCAACAACTGTTAGGTCCCGTTTAAATGGAAGAGTCTTCATAAATAATTAGCCTCTTCATTGTTAAAATACAGTTATTCAATATGTTTAACTATCAGTACCGCTTTAATTAGCACTGATATTTTTAAGTCTTTTAAAATCTAAGGTAATGTTTTTGTGCTGTACTGTTAACTATTATGGTCATATTTAGTATTCACCTCACATCACTTTCCAGAGCCAAACTTTCATTAAGGAACCATGTTAATAGTGTAGTTTTTTTTTTAAGTATCCATTCCTTTTGAATTCTTAGAAAAGTGTTAGAAATGAGGGATAGTTTAAAGCAATATGGTAAAGTAGTTCTTAAAGACTTAACATGCTATTAATAATGTAAAAAGAGGTTTTATTTAGTTTTAATGTTTTCTGAGATATTAAGAACCACTTTTTCCTCTCTTCTCTATATATGAAGTAGCCTTTATATCACTAGTAGAAATGATAACATGTGGGGGGTTTTTGTTTGTTTTTTTAAATCATATGTCCTCTTTAATAATTCTATAGCTTTAAACAATGTGGTTTTAAAGGGAGAAATGGATGTTTCCAGTGTTCATGAAACAACAAAAAAATACTATATTATCTATCTTTCAACTGCATGGTACATTGTATTTTTATTTTTCAATTACAGTTGGCATTCAATATTATATTAGTTTCAAGCATGGTACATTTTAAAACACAAAGTCACAAGAACAAATAACTCCATTTTGGAGTTATCAAAAATTGTTTTATTGTTAAAATAAGAAAGTAAATACTTGTATAATGTACATGTATACAAATAGGATTACTGCTCCAAAACATCCTTTTTCTAAGTTATGCATTATTCTGATTCAACTGCTAACACATAAGCTTTTTATATAGCAAAATACTTACTATTTAACATTATAAAATCCTAGCACATTATAAAATCCTATGCAATGTAAATATAGTGTTTATTTTACGTTACATTTTCACTCTCTAAACTTTATCCCTTCTAACATTAACTTAATATTTTAAATGATGAACCATTTATTTAAAACAAATAATTTGTTTTCATCATCTTATGAAACAATGTGTAACTATTTACTTTTTCCCTTTATCCCCAATTTTGGCTCAAATTGTCGACTATATTCCGTTTATGAGCACAGACATACTCGTATATAACTGAAAAGCAAAAGACTTCCACAGGGGATTTATTATGAGATCTAATAAAGTAAACCTTATTTTAAATTTAGTTGTTTCTTATTTTCTCCTCTAAAGCATTACTCAGCGGACTGCCTAATGTTTTCAGACCCAGATTATGGCGGGCAGGAGGAAGGGGTAGGGCAAAGGAAATAATTTAAGACTTTGAAAGCCTTTAAATTTCACCTGTCAATCATTTAACAAAATAGATTCCTATGTTAAAATGGAAATTAAAGTTTTCCTTTTTTTCTCACGATGATGACAAACTCTATCGTTAGCTCTTTCTTGTCTCAGCATGTTCGGAAAATAAAATGGAACTCTATTAGTAAAGAGTATAACTGGGGCAGATGGGGGACTGGGAAGGAGGATATTGCGTAAGCAAATGAAACTTAACCAAACTCCTGAGGCTTGTGAGCCAGCTCCTCTGCATTAGTTGGATACTTCACCTGAAGGTATTTCTTTGAAATGGCTCTACCTGTCTGCCCAGGCTTGCATCTTGCTGTCCCCTCTCGTTGACCGCTCTGCTCTCTCCCGCAGGTCATGATGATGGGCAGCGCCCGAGTGGCCGAGCTGCTGCTGCTCCACGGCGCGGACCCCAACTGCGCAGACCCCGCCACCCTCACCCGCCCGGTGCATGATGCCGCCTGGGAAGGCTTCCTGGACACGCTGGCGGTGCTGCACCGAGCCGGGGCGCGGCTGGATGTGCGCGATGCCTGGGGCCGCCTGCCGGTGGACCTGGCTGAGGAGCGGGGCCACCGCGACGTTGCCCGGTACCTGAGCGCTGCTGCGGGAGACTGATGGCGGGTGCACCCAGCCGCCCACAATGACTTTTCTCCCCAGTTCCCCACCCCCAACTTAGTTCAATGAAGGCTGCAAACATGGAGCGGCAGAAAGCGTAAAAGCCACGCTGGGCAACTCAACTCCTCATGCGGAAGAAGAGGCAGACCGGAAATAAATTCTTTTTTCCTGGATCCCACTCTCGACACTCACCGTGAAGCCAAACGCAGAGAGGTGGGGCAAGTGAATTTCCAGCGAGATTTTGGAGCGCGATGTTTAGTTCCCGGATGTTGTTTACTTTGCAGAGTTTTCTGGCAAAAAAAAATAAAGTAGCATTTGAAGAAGTCCACGGAGGACAGATCACACAGAAGATGATGGGGACGGAGTGGGGGACGGAGTTGGGGGCGGAGTGGGAGGCGGCGGTGATTGGAACCCACTGGCCTTAAAGGAGTTTCATGTAAGCCCCCACCCACTGCCGGCGTTAGGCCCTGGGGGCTACGAGGGAAAACCCGAAGACTACGAGGACCAGAGGACTATGATGACTGTCGAAGTGGGTGTCAGTAGACGCCCAATGTTTTACGTACTTTTTGGTACTTGTGTTCAGCAAGTGACGTGCAAACCCATACTCCCTGGAAGCCCTGGAGACTCGGCCCAGCTCTGCAGGATACTTAACGGGGAAGAGAGGACAGGGAGCCTCCTCGAATTTTCCCGCACATTCTAACATCCTCGGGTCAAGCTGATGCAGGACAGCTCTCAGAAAGGGACAGGACCTTGATGATTGTTATTCGGTCCAGGAGACATTCCTGCGGCGTTTCCGATGTCCGTGAACTGAACGGAATGAAGCGGTGGATTGTAGCGACTGCAAATGTAGCAGTTAACTAAAGATTTGCTTCGTCTGTTAACGTTGCCATACAGAAACACCCCTGTAAATTGCCACTTGAAAAGATTTCGTGATATTTTGTACCTCTGAGTTGTTCTTCAGCAACAATCTTACTTAATGGGGAGACTTTAAACAACAAAGTAACTCGATGTTCTTGGTAAAGAGGTGAGGAGGAATTACGGCTCGTAAATGAAGCTATGGCGCAGTGCCAACACCTAGATTACTTTTATTCTTAACCTATTTATTTCTTTGTTAAATTTTGTGTTTCCTTTACTAAAGTGTCTCAGGGGATCAAACTATGAAATATTCCAAATGTCTTCTTAGGTGACCAATGCACTTACCCAGTAAATTATCTCGAAATATTTCCAAATGCGTTGCATTGAGTGTAAAACTGTTGAACATATATGATGATGGCTCGTGGAATGTCTTAATATCTGCTAAAGGTGCACTGCTTTGGGATTTAATTTCCAGTGTTGTTTGATTCATTACAACATTGAAACAACTAATACTTCACTGCTTTAATAAAGAAAAAAACAATAGAGGTTGGACTCCAAGATGTGGGTAATTTGGCTTTAAAATATGTGTTCGTGGATTTACCACTAACTCCTCAGAAATGTAAAAGATTCAAAGGGACTCACATCTCATTGTAACAATTGTTAAGTATTACCAGCAAAAATTTATAAAAGCTGGTTGCACATACATTGAAAGATTAATACGTGTAGTGTGTGTGTGTGTGTGTGTGTGTGTGTGTTGTGTATGAGAGAAGAGGGAACAGAAAAATTAGAGAGATTTATAAGAAAGGGGTATACCTTTGAGCTAAATTTAAAAATTTTTATTTCTCCATCAATTCTTTATTCTTCAAATAAATATATACTGGGAAAGCATAGTTAAGAATCAGAGTATATCTTATTGGGGAAAATATTTCAGCATTTATTAACACATAACTTGGGCCAGGCATGCTTTAAAATACATTTGCTCATTTAAAAACTAAAATAAACCTGGGAGATAGGTATTGTTCCCAGATGAAGACAATGAGACAGAGAAATATCAAGTGACTTGTCAAAGGCCACAAGATCTTTATTCCATGATTGCAGAGGAAGTCTATCGGACTCCAAAGCTTATGGTTTGGTTTTATTTTGTTTTCGCACTGCACCATCCTGTTATCCAAAATGATTAATGATAAATATAAAGTCAGCTAATTTTTTTTTGAAACAGAAACACTTTTTCTCCCTTAGATCCCTAAGGTATCTCCTGAGTAAGTTCCTAGGATACTTTTTATTTCTATAGTATCTAATAAATCTGAAAAGATTCTTTTAAATCTATTTTTAAATGGCAAGAATATGAAGAATGGCCTCCAAAAGAAAGACCTAAAAACAACACTTTTGGAACAAAAATAATGGAATCCCATTTTAAATTAAGCCATAAAGACAGAAAATACAATTCTAATTATCACTTAAGCACCCAGTCATTACTGACTACAAGAATAGTATTTTTAAAGTTTATATTGTTTTACAATTATTAAGAAGCATTGATCACTTAAAATCTTCCATTTGATTATGAAATCCATTATTATGTCCTGTATTTTTTAAGTTCTAAGATATTCAAATCTGCTAGTTACATGAGGCTGAGTAATGAAAAATAATCCTTGAAATAAATATGAAACATGTTATTTCATTCCTAATTTAAAGAAATTATGGAATCTGATGACAACCTGATATTAAGGGGAACTAAAACAAGAAAATGTGGTTCTGGATCTCACAGACCATATTACATTTTTTTAAAATATATATACACTGTTAAGTTTGTTAAAGATTTCATTTTGAAGGACACATGCAAACAAATACAACTCTTACACAGAAGTGCTGCTTCTGGCTCCATTGTGGAATTACAGAAATATATACATGTTAATTTCTATATTGAAGCCTACACTATTACCAAGGTTTCTACAAGTCTTATTCTCTACTCTTCATTCCAAGATCTGGAAGTGAAATAAATTCAGAATTCAATAATTTATTCATTTGGTCTCATTTTCATATTTCCTTTTCAGCTGAGGGGATGGATGAAAAAACAAGGATGATTTACTATGAAAGCAAAATCTGTTAAAAATTTCCTGTGCTGTAATGGCTAAAATTAGTAATTTCAGATCTAAGGAATGGAACAGGTTCATAAGGAAAGCTCTGGATCTATACAACTACAAGCGCCTTTGGGAAAGTGTGTACCTAGGAATGCTTTTATATTTTATTTCTGTATTATGGTAAACACAATATGGTATCCAGGACCAAATAATTTATCTTATGAAGCTAAGTAATTGACCTTAAGCAAATAAACATAACTAATGTAACTTACACTGAGATTCTATATTGCCCTCCCTTTGTGGGAAATGTTAAAAACAAACTACTCTGTTAATATGTAATAGTCAATAGGGGTTGTTTTTCACCACCTCTATAATTAGCTTAAATTATTTCAAAACAAAAAGTTTATTTTCCTTCTATGTTTTATTAGGGGCTAATTATTTTTATAATAGGGTATAGTTTTTCCAATGTTCAAGACATTGGCACTCTACCAAAAGAAAAGCAAGTAAAATTAGTTATCTGCAAAAATAATAGAAACGATCTGAAGAGGGACCCTTGTGGACTGCCTGCTGGAGCAAATGCAAAAGCCAGTGTCACCAAAAGTATAAGAGGTCTGCTTTCATATTTATGTCAGCAGCGAATAATCAAATTCTAATATGCTTACTTAGTTTTCATTATTAACAATTGAGCGATTTTGTGAAAACTCGAAGAATAATTCTTAGGTTAGTGTAATTTCACAATGTTCAATTACTAAGCTATAAGATAGATATAGATAGATAGATAGATAGATAGATAGATAGATAGATAGATAGATGATAGATAATTAAGAAAATTTTAATTTTAAAAATTACCTGAAGAAGCAACAACAGTTGAATCACAACACTTTCAATCTTTTCCTGTTCCATTTATAACCCCAGGGAAGAAAAAGCAAAATGGAAGAAAGAGAAATTAAGACTTGATTGGAAGATGGAAGATCTGGGTTCCAGTATTGGTTCTTCAACTAATTCAATGTGTGACTTACTAAGCAATGTAAGTTTGATTAGCCTCAATTTCCCTCATCTATAAAAGGTGGGAGTTGGACTAGGTTACATCTAAGTTCCCTACCATCACTAAAGTTTTACCCCTTATGAGTTTGTTGCACACATGACTGTAGTGGGCTCTAATATTTATTAGTAATAATTTTACCATGGTATGAGGCAAGAAAAGACATGTAGAAGAATGAAGGGGGGGACACATTTTAAAATTCTGGAGCCCAAAGGGTTTTTTTTGGGGGGGGGGCGGGAATCTTTATAAGCACCTCCACCAGTTAATTGGAAAACCACAGACAAGTTTGTAGGAACTAGAACAGAAAATATGCTTTGCAAAATAAATACTTAGTTTAATTTTAAGGTCTTTCTCACTTCTTACCTCTGATTTTTCCTGTTGCTTTTTGCATTTCTCTCATGCCACTCAGAGTCACCAGAAGAATGTTTCTTAAAGTGAGATAAGCAAGCAGACCCAATAGATTTATCAAATAAGTGCTCTGAAAGAAAAAGTGCTCTTTTAAGTGAGGATATAGCAAGGGATTCTGACCTTAAGTGGGGTTGGGTTGGTGTAGGAGTTAAAACAGAAAGGGTTGGGGGTCTTGGAACAGAAAGTGCAAAGGCAAGAGAATACTAATACATGTTGAAGAAATCATTAGAAGAGGAGTAACTCACTGTAAACAACTGTCATGAGTTTCACAGACCTGTTTCCAAGGGTATGTAGCTTCTGGTGTGCTTCCATTGGGTTCTTTGAAACTTTAGGTCCTTAAATTTTGCCTGGGTGGTAGTAGGACCAGCTGGTCAGGGAAGAGTTCTATATCACCTAAAATATGTACATGTCAGCCATGTCAGGAGGTCAGAGAATGAGATAAAAAGAAAGCAACAAAAGGAATAGAAAAAAGAGCAGCATGGTGGCATTTTGTGGAATATGGGTCAGTAGTTTAACAGAACTAATCAAACCAAAACAAACCGCATATGGTCCACATGCTGATGGGATTTGTGAACTACTTCCAGGCCTAAAATAATGGGAATCTGTGCATCCCCTACTTCCTTGATTTTCTATAAAACTTTTCTCAAGTTCAGCTATTACAAATGGAATGACTTCTTTCTTGCCTATGGAGTCCTCCACTCAGATTTTAATATCATTCCTTGCATTAAGGAAAACATACTTTATAGAAACAGTCCCTTTTATACATCATCCCTCTGTGAATTATATAAGGAAAATTTGCTGTGAGGCCAGTGCTGCTAATGAAGTCATATGTCAC
>NW_017732205.1:139808-144341 GCF_001890085.2 Hipposideros armiger
TCATCCACCATGGGTTTATTGCTACAGCTAATCGCCATGTGTGGGCCCAGGAAAACCTTTCATTCTTCCACTTCTCCAGGGTTCTTAAATGATACTCTGCTGGAATTGGGCATCATTTTTCCTCCAGGATATTTTCTCTGAACTGCCTAGTCCCTAAAATGCCCCTCCTCTGTTCGCCATAAAATGAAATTCCCTCATTATAATTGTATATTTTCAATAGTCCATCTCTCCTATGATTTTTTTTTGAGGTAGGGGCTCATCGGTGTAAGATAAAACAGGATCTGGCTCCCATGCAGTTTGCATACGATTGTGAGAGACAAACAACAAACAATTACATGAGATAATTTCTGTATCCTAAGTGCAATACGTAAAAAAACACGGAGATCTGATGGCGCCCGGAAAAGGAAGCACCTCTGAGCAAGGACACTTAAGAGAGACCTGACCAAGAAGCTAGCCTCTCAAAGAGCGAGAAAGATCTTTCATTCCAGACACAGGAGTGGCAACTAGCCTCAGCACGGAGCACGGTGTTCCGGGAAATTCTGAGGGAATCCTACAGGAGAAGGGAGAGGTGTATTTGTAAAGATCTAGAGAGATATTTTAAGTAGCTATTTAAGGCTAATCCCTAACTCTGACTTCATCCAAGCAGCCGGTTAGGCGGCTACGTCCTATGAGGTCCGAAGGATGGAAGTGAAAGAAGCCTGCCGCTAAACCTGGCCTCTCAGATACCGTAGGTGGCTTGGACCATCCAAGCCTCCCTTTCTTCCTCGTCGGAGAGCCCTGGATCTACTTCTGCAGCTGGCCCACTAGGCCCGGGCACACGTGGAAGGAGCCACTGAGAAGCGGGCCACCTTTTAGACTCGGAAGGCTGGCCTAGTCTCACATCCTCTCGTACACGCCCGGCCAGCCGGCCAGGCCTCGTCTCCAGCCCGCGAGGCTCCGGGCCGATGGAGACTGACCGCAGGCTCAGAGGCTGGGGCACCGGGTCAGCACCTCCCGCCTGCAAGCGGCGGCCTGGGCTCGACTTCCCGCCTCCGGGAGCTGGCGAGCCCGCAACCGAGCTCCATTCAACACAGGAGCCGGGACCGGCCACACTGGGCTCTAGAACCCGGCTCCTCCAAGTCCTCGGGCCGCCTCCGTGTCCTCGACTCGCCCCTCCTTTCTGCTGCTTCTTCCTTTCCTTCCCCTCGCTTTTCCTGCTCCGAGTGGACCACGCTGGGGAAGGGATGGGGGAGGATTCCAGAAAGAAAGCGATGTGTTAGGCGAGAGGGGAGCAGAGGGAGAGGGCGCACACTGAGGAGTCCGGCCGCGAGAGGGAAGGGTGTCGGAGCGCCCGGCGAGGAGGGGCAGTCAGGCTGAGCAGGGCTGCGGGCGGGAGAACCAGAACGCGGGGAAGGCGGGGGGGANCAAATTTCTCCATCTCCTTGCCTTAGCTAAAAACTGGGTCTCCCTGGGAATTCCACTTTCTTCTGCACTAGATACTAGGTGCTGGACTGTGAATACAAGAGCAGGATTCAAGACCAGTAATGAGTGTCTGCTGTTTGGGTGGCTTTCAATAGTCCCAAGCCAAATATGTAAGGATTATCTATTGTTCTTCAGGTGACACTTGTGTCTTAGTATAAATAATTGTATTGTTTTCTTTATCAGCTTAAGCTGTAAATAATTTCAGTACATGTTATTACATATTTTATAATATGTCTATATGGCATAACATAGTAACATAAAACAGTAAACAATTTATTCTGTTCACAAACCCACAGACAGCTCAACAGATTATTGACAACACATGGAGTTTTCTTCTGAAGGGTAAGTGCTAGAAATATTTATACCCAATGGCTCTTCATTCCATCTGTGGATTATGAGTCGCTGAACTCTACCACCTTTCCTAGGGCACAGCAGTACCCCATATAATCCCTTGTATCCCCTTCCAACATGCCACCTAGAGTTATAAACTATAATGTTGCCTAAAATATTTTGTCATCTTCTACTACTCTCTAATCTCTAAACTGCCTTTGATATTTAGTTATTGTATATGGATGTATTCCAGGATTTCAGGTGTCTTTCAATCTGTTTAAATACTATCATAAACAAAATAATTTAATGTTATGCCATTTTCTATGGAAAAATATTTCATTTTACATTCATCTCCAGCTATTTATCTGTACAATGATGGTGCTGTTCCCACCAGTCTCTTGAGACATATAGCAAAGTTGTTCTCAATACTGGTTTCATATCAGAATCATCCCCAGAGAGGTTCAAAAATAGATTTGCTGACTGCAGACTTTAAGAATTAGAATCTCTGGGTTTGGGGCCCCAGATTTCTGTGGTTGTTACTTTCAAATTCTGGTTTAGGCTAATCTTTAAAACAGTGCAGGAAATAAACAGAATTAAGTAAAAATTTTCTGAACACTCCCTACCCCCCACCTCCCATTCTCACTTCCCAGGGCTAACCACTATTTTTCAAAATTTTTAATTAGCCTTCCAGAAATATAGGTGCATATAATTGTAAACACCCTTCCCCTAACATTTGGAAAATGTAAATAGGATCACACTATTTGTAACTTGCTTTCTTTGACTAGAAATAGATTCTGACAACTTTTATTATCAGGATATATATATATGCACTGCATTTTGTTTATGGCTGCATAGTTTTGTATTTTATGAATGAACCTAAACTTTTTCAAACCAGTCTCCTTTCAATAAATACATAAATTGTTTCCTTTCTCCTTTCTTGCATTTTTTTTTTGCTATTACATACAATTGCTCCAAAGAACCTTTTTTTGCGTCCTTATATGAGTTGCCTGTAGCAATTTATAGGAGTGAAATTAGTGAAGCTAAGGGTACATTCCCCCCCCCTTAATTCCCCCCCCTCAATCTCTCCCTCTCTCACACACATATGGGCATCTGCACATATGGATGTCTGTGTGTAAAATCTTTCAATACTATATGAGTGAAATTATATACACACACACCTACATATATATTTCTTTCCATACATATACATGCATATTACACATAAAATATATTTCCATCCATGTATTTATGTATATTTATCTTTGTATATTTATATGTTATAGGAGAATTACTGAGACAAAGGGTACATATATGCACATACAATTTTAATAAAAACTGTATAGTTGCCTTCCAAAACACTTGCACCAAGATACAATAGTGTATAGGAGTGGTGGTTTTCTGACAACTTTGCCAATGTTATCACTACTTTTTATTTTTGCCACACCTATAGATGTCATTGCTTCTGTTATACTTTACTAATGAATAAAATTGAAGATCTTTTCATATATTTTGACCACTTGACTACATGTATATCCTCTACTATAAACTCCCCATTATACTCTTTGCTCATTTTTTAACTGGGTTATCTTTTTACTCATTTATGTATTTATTGATATATTATAGAAGTTAATCTTTTGTCATGTATGTTCAAATAACAGTTTTTAAATCTTGCTTATGGTGTCTTTTGTCTTACACCTTTTGAGTTTCCAGTTTGAGCATGTGCAATATTCAGGAAGTTTCTCATAGAATTTTGATAATCAGGATTCCTCAGGGATAGCTGGTGTCTTTGTGGGGAGGGAATAGCACAAGGCAAGGTATATTAAGTAAAATGTCCTCTCCTATCTTTGCCTGGGATGAATTTGCTGATCCAACATAGAAAATTATTTTCCTCAACTCAAAAACAGAGAGATCTACGGAGTCAGTTTCTTTAGGCCAAAGGAAAAGAGCAAAGCAAAGCTTCAACATTTAGTGATTCTCTGTCTGTGAAAATGACCCACCGATAGTTCACTCCCTCTGACCATTAGTACAAAAGAAAGACCACAAGGCTAATAGCCCAAAGAGCTTGATAATTCCAGTCCTGACACTTGCTGGCCATAAAGTATCCAAGATTTGAGCCCCTCTGGGCCTCAGTTTCCTCACCTGTAAAATAGGGGTAGCTATCCCAAATTCAAAGGGCCACTGAGAGGATAAAAATAAGTAATACAAGTGAAAGTGCATACACATAATACTGCTCAGTTCTTGACCATACATTTTTTGAAGCGCATACAGCCAAAAGTCTTTGGAATGCCACAAACTCATTGTTTTGCTAAGATTCATCTTCATAATTGTGTTTTGCTGAGTCTAATATTAAAATTAGATAGAATTCCCCTGCATACCACAACTAACAAAACCCAGGTGTTGGGCAGCAGGGGAAAACCAAGATGAAGTCTAAATTCAAATTTTAAAAATTATATTCCTTGAACACAGAGCTTATTGTATAATGATCTTAATCCTCTCACTCAAATGGCATTCCTGTGAAGTGGGCAACTCCCTTATTCCCCATAACAAATTTGGATGGAGAGGAAATGGCTCTAGATTAAGCTATACAAGCCCAGTCAATACAGACAGATCCCTGAATTTAAACTTGGCTTGGAAATTGAGGCTCAGCCATACCCTCAGGCATAATGGCATACCATGATGCTTTATTTTATTTGTCAATTAGCTTGACTATGCTACCCAATTGTTTGATCAAACACCAGTCTA
>NW_017732205.1:146463-147733 GCF_001890085.2 Hipposideros armiger
TGGGCCCGTAGCTCCCGCGGCGCCAGCGCCGCGCAGTGTCCAGATATCGCATCCGCTGCCTGCAGTGGCTTTTATTTCGCTTGTCTCCTAAATCTAGAAGTGGAGCATAGCGCCATTTCTTTCAAACCTGACATCCAGCCTCCCGAATGGAGGGTACAGCAATGACATGACTTTCCTTTTCTTTCTTTCTTTTTCTCTTTTTAAATAATCCAGTTCGGAGAAATGGAAGCGCCTCAGCAAGGGGCGCGAGAAATCAAAGAAGGGAAACCGGAGAGCGGGGAGCAGAAGCCGCGGAAGCGCCGCGGTCCGCTGCTGGTGACATGTCAGGTGACGGACGTTGAGGGGGCGGGCTGCTTGGAGATGCGTCTGGCATCAGGCCCAGGAGCAGTCACCGCGCGGGGGGCCCTCGCGGAGCGGGTGGCGGGAGGTTGCGGGGGGGTCGCGGATGGGCGGGAAAGAGGAGGGAGTGGGAGGGGGAACCTCGGGCGCTAACCGTGGGCGCGCTTACCGCCCTCCCGGAGCCTCGGCCCGCCTTTTTGCGTGCGCCGGGCGCTGAACGGTTCACAGATCTCGGGAGGTCTGGGGCAAGGGGGCGCGCGCGGGGAAGGCGGGTGCGCGCCTGCGGGGCGGGGATGGGAGCCTCTGCGGCGCGTGGAGCACAGTTTCCATTTGGGGTCGGGCACGGCGCTGCTCACCTCTGATGTTAAAAAGCTGCGCTGCGCTGCGCTGCGCTGCGCCCGCGCCGCTCGACGGAGCATGGATGTCGTGGGCACCTTTTTAGTCTTTGTGAGAATTCCGCCGCAAGTGAGGGCTTTCGAGGTACACATCTTGCTGCCCGCGGGTGAGTGGGCAGCGCCAAGTGTGCTGGACGTTGTGGCCCACGTGCTGACGCTAGTGAGGAGCCCGCCGAGAGCGCAGCCGCGGCATCCTGGAAGACCAGGTAGGAAAGGCCTCGAAAAGTCCCGGGCGCAATCAACCCGTAGATGATTTTGTTTGGTGTGATTTACGGCACAGCTGTATCATCTTATGGGGTGTGGAGGCCCTTTCCAGTCTCTTTCCCTACGGGTTACACTTACTTAGATGTGAGCGGCTTCCAGTGTATTGAGCCCGGAGCCCCTTCACATACCTCCTTAACCCGGTGAAAGTACGGGGGTAACCGGGAGATTCCAAACCCACCTTAGAAGTATTCCTGGATTTCCTGGGTGTAACAGTCAGCACACACACACACACACACACACACACACACACACACACACACACACACACACAC
>NW_017732205.1:148103-165280 GCF_001890085.2 Hipposideros armiger
TTTTTTAAAAATGAGGCCTACTTCTTGAAAAACAGAATCCTAGGTAGTTCTGTCTCCACATCAGACAAATCTTGATACAAGCCGGTGTAATTTCCTATGGCCAGAATAATGGGAAATATATATAAATATATAAATATAATGCAGAATCCTATTAGAACTTGGATAATTAGTCTAAAAACAACGTAATGAGGCTTTATTAAACTCTTAGTGCATCATTTCCTCTGGAACATATGTTTTGAAAATGCAGAGGCTAGCAGAGACCAATTAACACTGGTAATTAGTTTTTTATTGTAACGTTAATAAGTTTATTGACATGTAAATGTAAACTGTTAAAACTACCAGTGTTTTAATTAGGTGCCTCAATTTCCACTGGCAAAAGTCTAAAAATAATTTATAGGGTAAATTAGACTTTTTTCACATTATTATGAAAGTTCAGTTGTTTAAAGAATCCGTAGCAGGAGCTTGTGAAGGATTTCATAGCATGATTCTGTTGATTTTTTAAATGGTGCTTCATTCGTACCACCAAATGTTTAGCTACTATGATATGTTTTTGAATATCTTAGTTGTTAATATCACTCTCTATATAAAGCTATTTTATTCAAATTTCTAGGTTGTACCAGATATCTGTATTAACAAAGTAGAAAATTTTAATCAGTGTAAATATTATAATTATGTGTTTTCTATTTTAGGAGTATATAGTACAATATTGTGATTACTTTAAGTTAGAGAAAATATTTATTTTATAGTATATTTATTGTATGAAATGTTACAAAATAGTAAAATGATAGGTCCATTGAAAGTAGCCATTTATTTATTTTTATTTAGATATTAAATAAATTTTCAGGAATGATGTGTAAAGTTATTTAAAACTGTGAAAAGCCCAATTTTCAGCAAATATCTAAAGACAGAACACATGACTTAGATATAATATATCTTGAAAATATGTGCAATTCTCCAGCTTCATATGTGAAATTATACACATATATAAATGTTTGGGAGTACTAATTATAAATGATAAGTAGTTATATATTTAACATTAATATATACTATATCTATGATTATTTTGATTTAAGAATATGTATAGTGGGTAATTATGTTGGGATTCATACAATGCTTTGAGACCTACAGTGCTTAAAAATAACTTGTATGAATCATTTAATATTAATGCAAATATGTAAGGTGTTATTTTAACATATTTTTAGTTTCTGCAGATATACTCTCTGTGACTTTTTATTTTGATATGACTGAAAATGTATATAATAAAATTCCACATTACTAGATTGTTATACATACATGCCTGATGAATTACATTAATTGATTTGTTACTTCTACCTTGGCTTGTTAATAAAATAGTTATATTTTTATGAAAATAATTATTTGTTTAATACTCTTTGGAAACTCAGGATTTTTCCTCCCTATAACACATAAATCATTTTTCCCAATGTGTACATGATTTCAAGATTGTGCTACATTCTAAATGAACAATAATAACCCTTTCAGAAATCAAGACATTTATTTACTTCTTTGGAGACTTGAATTGAAAAAATTCCATTGTCTTCCTAAAGTAGCCATAATGTATGTAGCCTATTTTATCAATGTCATGCAATATTTTACATGTCTGCTAATTACATATTATTTCATCACTACTAACCATGATGGTAGAGTTAAGCGAAACCATTTTCTCAACATGTGAATAACTCCTGTTACTAAATTGATCCACATCATCTCAAAAATACTTTTTTAATGGAAGGCTGAATATTTGGTACAGTGTTTTTACAATTTTAAACCCTTTAGTCCTTTTTGAGAAGCATAACAATCTCAGTTGGCCCCGCTTTAAACCTCGCTGTGCCTATGCAGAACGTAGTTCGTTTTTCAGTAAATGATAAATATGAGATGAGTGCATAGCTATAACTATTTCCAAGTCACCTGGGGGATTAGGCCTCTGGTCTCACTCAGCTCGCGCCCCCTTCTCGGGACTCCTCACAAGTTTTTTCCAGATGACTTCAGCCCGGGGCTGTGGCTTCCCAGAGCTGTGCTAGGATCGAAATGGGAGTTCCCAGGACCCCAGAGAGAGTGCAGTAAGAAGTGAGATTCAAACTGCTTGGTGGACTTCGCCTCCCCTCTCTCCCCCCCACCCCCACCTTCCCCACCCGCCAGCTTCGGACACCCTTCTGGACCTAATTCCTAGAGACCATGCATATCCTGGAGATTTAATTGGCAGCTGGGGTAGGAGCCTCCAGCATGAGTTTAGATGCTGGCCCACCTATCACCCCACTCCACAAGCTCATCCCTTTTACTTATATCCTCCCCTGAGCCTCTCCCCTCATTCCAAATATTTCCACAGGTAAAATTTGATCAAAATAACAGTCACTACAGACCAGGGGTTATATATAGAGCAAGACTTGGACTTCACTGGGTGGAGAAGGGAGTGGGGGCAGGCGGAGTTTGAGTGAGTCTTATGGATTCCAGAGAGATGGTAGGTATGACAGGAGACATCTCTAGGTCACCTCCCCTGCTTGGAACTGGCTAGGCCTATATTCTGGAGAGAAGGAGTGGAGTTGGTTAGGTTCTCTCTGAGAAACCATGGGCAAAGTGCACTTCCAAGACTGGAAGGCCATTCCATGCCAGGTGGCCACCAGAGTGTTGAAAGGCCTCATCCTCTATTTCTCTATCTGAGTTGCAAGATGGTATGGAGAATAATATTTTTCCAAAGATGCCTCCCAGCTGCTTTTCTTCTTATAGTGCAGCTTTTTTTTTATGTTTGAAAGCTTCCCCCCTCAGTTAAATCATTCAAAATGAAATTATTTATTAGAATGGGTAAAGTCTGTATGTATTATAACAAAATCAACTTCTGTGACAATAAGTCAATGGATGGAGAAGATCTTGGGAGTAAATAAAAGCTTTGTTCAGTAGGGGAAGGGAGCTTGTTTAAAGGTTCTGCTCCACTGTAGAAAATGCCTACCAATTTGGGACCTCCACAGAGTCACCACATCCTAATTCATGATATTTCAATGTGTATTCAGCACTCCCACATGTATTGGAAATTGCTGAATTTACTAAGTGTTAATAGCATTTGTTTTTTAAACAAGGGAGGATTGAAGAAAAGCGCTGCTTGTCAGTGAAATTACTTATTTTATGAGCCTTAGAATGATTGTTGTAGTTGGACAGAACTACATAATGAGAAAGAATAAAAGGGAAAAAATTAAAACAATCAATTACAAAATTTAAAATTCCAGTGCCTCAGAGGTCCTTAGAAAAAGAATAAGTTGATTTTTGTTTTTCATATTATAAATAACATAATGGATGTGTTCATGAAAATATGAACATTTTATCACAAATGATTTTTTAATTCTTCCACTAGCTCTCAGTTTTCCCCTTCACCTTCAAAAACAAACAAACAAACAAACAAAAACCAAAAACCTCAATTTATGTAAAGGGATGCAAAGCCAGTAGAAATTTTTTTAAGAGAAGAAAGGTTTTGTAGAGGTTCAGAACTATATGGACAAAGATATGTAATCTACACGAACTGAAACTAAATTTGAGCAGTGGTATAACTAAATATACCTTTTCTTTCTTAGTTTAAGCACAAGAGTTATGAAAAGTCAGAAAGCAAAGGTTTTCAGAAACATCATTACCCAGGCTGCTGTTTAAAATACATTCTTCTGGGACTCATTCCCAGAAAATCTGATTCAACTGTTTTGCTGTGGGTTCTAATAATTGAGATTTTAAATAAGCACTTGAGGGAGATTCTGTTAAGGTGGCTCATTGGAGTACCATGGGACAAATGTTCCTTTTTGCCTTATTTTTGCTTATTTATTTATCAAGGTCCAGGCTTTTAGATAAGATTTAAAATTTTAGAATGAGTCGATCACATTTTGGGTTCCAGGAAAGACACTGAGAGCCTGAGTAATTAGAAAGAGCTATTTTGCCAAATGAAGGATAGGCTTTATTATTACGTGATCCTTCATCTGAATTGGAAAAGATTATCTCTTAGATGCCTGATTTTTACTATCAGAACATATTTTGGGAAGAAGGATGTAACAGGATATAATTGTGTGTTAAAGCTTGTAGCACCAGACAGAAAATTTCCACATAAGACATTTATGATATCTTTTTGAAACACTATATACACTTACTCCTGTTTACATAGATTGAATGGTGCTAGATTGATAGACAGACTAATAATAAGTGGTTTCTTTAATTTCATTTTTTTTAACCCAAACCAGGAATCAAGCTGGTAAACATGGCAACATAAAATTACGTAAGAGAGGAAAAACAAAACATGCAAGTCTTTCACAGGTTTAAATTATATTTTAGATCAAGGCAAAATTACAGTAAAATATAGCCATTACAGAATAAAGCACTTATGGACAAAATGATGGGTCTTTGTGTCTATAAAAGTACACTAAGAAGAGTAGAAATACACATGAATAATGCAAGCTAAAAATAATTTGCAATTATAAGAAAAACTAAAATACTGTGCTTTCCAAATTATAATCATAGCTTGTCTGCTTTTAAATACAATTTGTTTAATGTTACATCAATTACTTTGCTGATGTATTAGAGGGAAAGCTTATGTTTTGCTTTCTTTTTTTGATTGCCACCATTTTCTTGCTCTGCTTCCTTTAGGCTGCCAGGTCATCTGACTCAGCAATTGTACAATTCTTTCACCCAGTTTAAAGAAACAGCAGCTATCCAAATAACAGTGACTCCCCCCATTTGCAAATCTTTCCCATCCTGTCGAACAAGTAGTACATTTTAACTTTAAAATAATTATTAAATGTCTATACAACATGAGACACTTCGAATTCTACTCTATTCAGCTTGCATGCTGAATAGCTGAAGTTTACTATGTTTTTATGTAATGTATGATTTTTGAAAGAAGCTTATTGAAACTTTCTTTCGAAAGTGTATGGTCAAGTTTGCTTTTTCTTTTCCTTCAAAATAATTACAAGGAGCTCAACCATAATAGAGCACATCAACTTACATTATCTCAATTGACTGTCACATTATCATTATGTTTTAGGGATTTTGTTTGTTATCTCATAGACTGGAGACTGAGGCTCAGATAAGTTGTTACATGGTCTGCTAAAAGTTATTGTGCTGCTTACCCCAGATGCCCTCCTTGCCACTTTATAACTGCCTCTCAAGGGACTACATCTCTTCTAGTTAACTGTTGTTTTGTTAAGTTACTTAACTCCTTTGGATTTCTGTTTTACTCAGCGTTAGCCACGTAAGTTTCAGCAAACATATACTGATTGAGTGAATGAAAATATAATTCAATATAATAATAACTGAAGTCCTTATGGGCTCTAAAAGCCATTGAATTACATAATAAAACAAGGAGATTAACTTCTTTCAGAAACTTATTTCTTGCCAAGAATAAAACAAGTTAAAAAATTCCTGGAACATTAAATATAAAATACTTATCCCTACTTTGATTTAAGAACAATCAGTGAGAAACCTATTCATCAGCACAGGAATCACTTGAAGGATGAAATTAAAAGGTTACTTTCTTAGAATATATGACCTCGATTGGATTCTGATTCCTTCACTTACTAGCTGTGTGGTATTCGGACTAAGTACATAAAATTCTCAGTGCTTTCATTTTCTCATCTGTAAACCTGAGATGATACTCTGTAGTATTCATCTAATAAGAACAAGATAAAATAGAATATGTAAAGATACATTGTAAACTTTCAATTGAAATACATTTGTCAGTTATTGTTAAAGTGTCTCAACTATGCCCTTTAAAGAACATTAGTTTACCTTTACACTAAATGCCTACTTAATTAAAATTCAATTATTCAGAGTAGCTAGAAATTCCTGAACTCCATTTTAAAGAATAAACATATCATAATTTAAAAATGTATTTATTTATTCAAATCCCAGGCACATTCTAACATGTCCAGTAAAAATTATTGTAAATTTGCATATTTTTACTCACACATATACAGAAGCCCTAGAGGATGGTCTTTACAGTATGACTTTAAACTTTTCTAGTATTTGTAACTATTAAGTAGATATTAAAATATTCATGAACTCCTTTTCTAAGAAATCAAATTAGTTTTAGAAACTGAAACAAAGTTATTAACCTGCCTTTAATTTATTTAAAAAAATTCAATAGCCCAGAATAATAATTTCTGGAGGTAATGTACTCTTAATTCCTTCAGAATAGTTGCCAGTCTAAATATCTGGATCAATACTTTTAGTCCAGAATTTTCTAGAAATATAAAAAGTGTGTGTGTGTTTGTGTGTGTGTGTGTGCGTGTGTGTGTTAGAAGGAAAAAGGGTCAGAAACATTAGTCATGCTCAAAACCTTCACAATGTCTGCCTTAAAAGGTGACCTTCAACTATTTTCATTTACACATACTAGGATATCAAAAAGATAAAATTTATTCAATATTAATTATACTTTCTTAAGGCAAAATTGACTTAGGAATATAAAATTCATGCAGAGTAAACATAAAGTGTATTCTGTTGTTGTTGTTGTCTTTTAAAATAAGTGAAGCCTATGTATACCAGAAACTAATATAATGTATGTTAACTACATTTTAATAAAAATCTTAAGATAAAATAAATGAAGTCTAGAAGTTATAATCTTAACGATCAGAAATAAAATTATTAAACTATACCTTCAACCCAGAGACTCAAAGGAAAGCATGAGTGGAAATGTTAAATCTGTAAGTGAAAGGTGCTGAAACATGACTAGGAAGCATTTTTGTTGTTGTTGTTTATTCAGGGTTGATATATATATATATATTAAGAAGTTGGTTTATTCCAGAAGAGTTTAATCACATATTAGATGAAGAATATTAGACTTGAGGAAGAGTTCTCCAACACAAAAAACATAACAGTAAGACTACAGAGCCTCAAGAAGGCAAGCTGCTTTTAAAAGATAGTTGTGGTGAGGGGGACAACAAGGTCTCCATTTGAAGAACAAAGCTTTAATATACATACCCCTGAAATTAGAGTATTCTTAATTATTGTTATACCCAATCAACCATGAACACTCAACTCACATCCCCAACAGTGAAAACTGAATTCAATATTACTTCTCTGTGAGTATCAATACTATCTCTGCATTCTAATAGCACATATATGCATTCATCAGCAGCATAAGCAAAATGGAATATTATATGTGTTTATGATTAGCAATTAAGAGGGTAATGTGTGTTTGAAAGGAGAAAATCTGCCCCATTAAGGAGGTAAAAGAGGAGATTGGGAATAGAGGTTTAGAGAAAGTAAACTTTATAATTCTTCAGTTTTGCCTACTGTTTCCCCATTGTACCTCCTACTTTGAACTGCACGCTAAGAAGCAGTCGTGGGTGGCAGTAAATTCAGAGGAAACGATGAACAGTGACACACTTCATTGTCACTTCCCATGATTTAATGAAGGTTTTTATGGAAGGTCTTTTATTATAAAAGCCAATTTTATTACAAAGAAGCTCTGTTTTCGGGGGGGTTAGAATTCAAAGAAGACAGAATTAATCACACTTTTTGGAGGGGAGTTTGATTGTCCAAACCACAGATACCTGCCAGAATGTGCAGTAATGAACAAAAAATACACAAGAGGAAATTGACTTTGATGTCCTAAGTGAATAACATGATAGTGAATTCTCTGTATTGAGAGTCTACTGTGTGCCTAGATAACCTAAATCTTTACATAGCTGACATTCTTTTTTCCTTATGTACCCTAATGAGGTAAGTTTTATTTTCCCCATTTTGAGAGGTGAGGAAATGGAAGCTCAGAAAGTTTCCATAATTTATTCAAGCCTGCACAGCTGATAAGTGGAGGATCAGGTCTATCTGAGTATAAAGACTGGGATGTCCCATTGCCTATACTGCATTTGTGTCTCCTCCAAGAGTATTATTAAGGATATGGTTGACATTCTCACAAACCACATCTGTTCAAGTCAGAGTAAGCAGCTGTAACCGTAGAAAGAATATGGAGAGAGAACTCAGTTCAAGATCTGCAGCAAACATTTATTAACTGGGTAAACATGGCAGTGTACCTCCCCTCCATTTTTTTATCTATAAATCAAGGGGGTAGCTTGTTGCAAAGCAATTTTTGCAATGTGTGTCAAGAGCCTTATACTCTTTGAAAAACTGCAATACTATTTATTATATTAATTAGAAACACCATAAGTATTTGACAACAGGGACATCATTAAGTAAACTATAACATTTTTTTCAATGGAATGTGTTTAGCTGTTGAACAGCAGTGTTTATGAAGTGAATTTTAAGAATTTGGGAAAATTCTCTAATGATAAGTAAGAGGAAAAACTCATTTCATAATTGTATTATAGCCACAAGAACTGAGCAAAAAATAATTAAAGAAAATATTTCAAAATGTTAACAGTTATTGTTTCTGTGTAGTGTATTTTTTTCCTTATATAGCTCATTTCTTAAAAAATATATTTTTTTACATATGTGAACTATATTCAGGAAAAAAAAAAACATTCAAAATGATGGGACTGGGTTAAGTGGCTTTGAGGGAACTTCAAGATCCAAATCTCTATCATTATGTGTATTGTTACCCCCAGAATAATCACACAGAAGCCCAGTGGTTCCCAAAAATGAAGGTCTTGTCACCTTGGTCTAGGATTTGCAACCTGTTTGAAGGCACAATTTTCAAAGTAAGGATTGCTGAGTTGCCACCATGTACTATACAAATCAATCCACAGGGAAAATAATGGAGCTCTTAGACAGAACTGGGAACCTGGAAGTTTCATTCCTCCTCCTTGTGAATTGTTATTTAAGTACTCTGGACTTCTTTTGTTATGATTCATGAAAGAAGGATAATACTCTCTATCCTACAGTTGTGGGATTAGAAATGATATCTGTAAAAGCTGCTTAATGCTTCTCACATAGTTGGGTTTCAGTAAATGATAGCCATTATGATTTTCTTGGCAACTTTGAGCAAATTTCCTATTGTCTCTATTTCTGTCTATCTGTCTCTCCGCTAATTATATGCCTTATTAGTTATTTTGTTCCTCAAGATGAGGCTAATTCTCAATATCTGTGCATGTAAACAAATTATATATACACAAATACTTAGTATAGATTACATAGTTATGTATAGATATATGTACATATACACACATACTATGCTACTCTTTTCGTTTTCTCAACTGGCCAAATAGCTACCAATAGATACAAGTAATTCACTATAAGAAACTTCTCAATATACAAAAGGAGACATTTCTAAAACAGTGGTTAGAAAGTGATTGTTTCCATGGGCTGCACAAACTCCTCATTTCACAAGAGTCTACTCTAGAGATATTTCTAATAAACTTCTTACGTAGAGTTAAAAGTAACACCTGTTTTGCATACAACTTAGAAAAGACATCTGCTGTGTAACATGTGATACATTTCTAAGTTATCCTCAAAATGATCTTGGGAAGATGATAGATACTGCAGATTCAATACCCAGTTAATACTTTGGAAACTAAGATTGAAAAATTGGGACTTACCAATAATTATCATACAGGTTTATAATAAGTTAAGGCATTTTGAGTTTTGCACTCCTTGCCAAAGTCCTGTTTGAGGAGGAAGAGAAATTTTACAGTATTTCTGAGGGCACGGAGATGTCAGAGATCCCCTAAAAGAGTTCCTTGTTCATAGCAGGCACTGAATAATTGTGCTATATTGAATTGAATTAGAGACTAGTAACATGGGAGATGGAAAGATCCTCCATCTTGAATTTCCCATAGATCTCATGCTAGGGACACATTCCTTGTGCTTACAAACCTGCTCTGTTTTCTCAAAGCCTCCCTGTCATGCTAAAGCTACGCTTTCTCCTTTGTGGGAAAATAAATAATTAATGGGACACCTGGCATTCTGCCAGTTTTCACTTAAGAAAGTCTTTTTTCCCCATTAAAAATACCCAGATTGAAAAAAACAAAAAACAAAAAACACCTAGATTGGACACTGAGCCCTCAGAATTCTTACACAGGGTTGCTTTTCTTGGCTGAACAACAATCTCTTGAGGCACAATTGTTATTATGCCCACTTTGTAGATGGGGATATTGAAGCCAAAATAAAGTATCACTTGTTGAAGGTAATCAAGTAGGTGGGGGAGCTTGACTGGGTTCCTCTTTCCCTTACTTTATTAACTCTTTGTAAATTAAAAGGGGTTGTTGAAATTCTTCTTCCATTGCCTTAGTCTTTGCATAATCCTCTACTGCACCCAGTGTTCTATCCCAGACCCATCTATTCAGGCTTAGCCCAGCTACATCTAGAAAACTCATTAGAGGGTGCATATCTTGTTCTGATAAGCTATTTCCTAAGGAACGCTCCTTAATATTGGGATCCTTTCTAGACACTGAAAGACAATATCTTTTTCCTGGTAACACAGGACTGAGATGTCAGTTATCAGAATGCATCTTCCTTCTCTCCTATACCATTAATGTAGGCTCCTCTCAAGAGTGCATCCCAATTCAAGACCACCTTCCTAGGGGGGAGGGTGTGCAAAAACTAACACTGAAATTTTGAAACAGCAGCAGAGTGAGTGAATTTTAATTTTTGTTCATTGTTGGTTAAAAAGGAAAATTCCCCCTATGTAATTATTGTGAACACTTTGCTTTGTGGTCACTGTTAACATTTGGGGGTGGGGGAGACAGGGAGGAAAAGTAACAATAGTCCTTATGTCCCTGGCAACTATTCAGAGCAGTGTGCAGAATGTAATTCTCTTTTGTAAGAAACGTTTTATGATTTTGAAAATAAATTTAGTGAACCTATTTTTGGTGGTCATTTTTTTTAAGATGGTCGTTTTTCAAATGGCTAAATTCCACAACCCACCCCCAAACTAAACACTAAGTTTGATTTTCAGATCCTCTGTTGGAATAAATAAATGCATCTCTTGGACATAGGCAAAATATCTTGGCAAATTCAGTTCTGGTGATTTCTTAATGGTTTGAAAGTCCATTGCTTGTGAAGAATTTCCATCATACACATTCACGCTTATAATAAGCTGGGAATTTTGTTTGTTTTGCAAATGCTTGCCCCTACTTGGCAGCAGTTTTCTGTTAATAATTGTGAAAAGAACTAAGATGGGGAGCAGTACTACAGATTGAGTAATGGTATAAATATATACCAGAATCCTAATGGCAGCAAATTTTATTAATCAGAATAATACTTGGTTATGGAAGTGACTGCTAAATAAATCCTGATTATTTTTATTAGATAATTTCTCACCTATAGACTTAAACTGTCAGCCTGCTTAGTGTCTATTAGTTAAATTTTGTAAAAAATATATATATATACATATATTCTTGTTTTTCCATTGTATGCAAATTGAAAGAAAAAGATGTACCATTTCTTTGTTTTATGTTGGATAATGTAGGAAATGTTTGTGAACAATTAAAAAAAAAAGATGAAAAAGTTCCTGTGGATGTTTTGTGTAGTATCTTGACATTTGTATTAATAGTTAAAAATTCACTTCCAAATAAAACTCCCATAATGATAGCATCGATGTTTGCCCAATTTGAACAAGGGTTACTTGACACCTGTAAAATTTGTTAAAATGTTCCTCTTGCAAGGAAATACAGTAATCTTAAATTTAAAAAAAAAAGACCACCTTCCTTCTCCAGAGAAGCAAACATGTTGATGGTTGTTACCAATACACCCTCTTGACTGAAGACCCTCATTTTTTTATATCCACAGTTTAAAGCCAAGTGCCTGACATATAGTATGTATTCAGTTTACTATTTGTCAAATAATGTTATGAATGGTTGTTTTCATAAAAGCAACTCTTATTTGTCTAATAAGTTAATGTTTATTTAATTGGAATGGCTAATATATACATATAGTACAAAATTCAAACAATACAAGTTGCAGATGTGAAAAGAAAGTCTCAGGCCCATCCCAGTTTCTCACTTCCTCTCCACATTTATAGACTTTTCTGTATCTTTCCAGAGATATTCTACATGTATTTTATTTTTAACTATATTTTAAACATTGTTGAATAACAATACTAATACTGAATACGGGGAAGAGATGTATGCTTTTAAAACAGCTTTTGTGTGTGTCTCACTTAATATAACAACTTCTTGAGGTATAAAAGATAGAGCAAAATAGAGAACCCAGTTTAAAAATATAGACATTGAAGCTAAAAATAGCCTCAAAAGATTTTACAGTCAAAAAACCGTTCAATAGATACATCAGGATTCTCAGTTGGCCCCATTCCAGAGCTATTTCTCCAACACCTTTTATTTTCCAATAGAATAATGTTGCTTATAATATGTCTGCATACCATGCATATCATTCCTTGACAATTAATTCTTCAATGCTTTGTCAGAACCAGAATCTAATTTCCGAATACTGTCTTCTCACATACCTTTCTGGTGATGTTTTGAATTAACATTCACATCTAGAATTACAATTCTTTGATTTGTAGGATTTCTGGAGTAGCATCACTGTGACATTTTCTTTAGTTTAATCAGGTGCCCCTATAGTGTCCTGATCTCCACTCTCAGCTGGGTTCTCCAGACTGATGGAAAGTCTTCTCTGAGTCCTTCTCAGCCTGTCCCTCTTTCGTCATAACAGATAATACTAAACCTTCTCCACTCTCACTTCCTAACCCACCATCTTATCCCCACTGCACACAAGCCAGCCTCTTCGTTCATGGAAGGAAGTGAGTGCTTCAACTTCCTCCCTGCCTGACCTTTTCTCTTTTCTCAAACCTGGCTTTATCTCCTGAATCCAAATTTATGACCACTCCATATGCCTTGTATTCCATTCCTTCCTGACTTTTTAGGGACCTCAAGTCCTCAGAAACAGCCTATCTTGTCTGTGACCTGAATTTCTCTTTTTTTCTCTTGTAGCTGTCCTGTTCACCTGGCATTTTTCCCTTCAGGGTTCTTCCATATTCCCTATGCCTCCCTTCCTTATACATCACCTTGAACTAGCACAGCAAAGCTGTGAAAAAGTAGTCTACGCACTGTGTCCCCAGTTCCTTGCCATCTCATTCACTCCTGGTTTTTCTTCTGACAATCTGAGCAGTCCTTTGAGGTTCCTTTGCAGGCTCTTCTTCCAGAAATTTATTTTTACAGCTTCTCAGCATACATCCCAATGAATTACTTTAGGCATTCCCAAACTTCTGTGCCTTTACATGTGCTCTCACCTCTGCCTCAAACATCTTTCTGCTTCTTTTATATCTTTATACTCCTATACCTCTCTTCAAGTAAGGTGTCAGCTTTCAGCTTTCAGCATCCTTGGAGCATTTGCCTAAGCCACCGGAATGACTTTGGCTCCCTTTTCATTTTCTTGTATCATGCTCTGCTTCCCTTTTCTCTCTTCTACAGACATTACATGTAATGCCTCACTTAATCCCGACAACGACTGTTTGAGGCAAAGACTATTATCCCAGTTATACAGATGAGAAAACTGAGTCCCAGGTATACTAAGTAACCTTGTTCAAAATTATAGATCAATTAAGTCAAAAATCTAGGTTTGAAACTAGGCAGCCCAATTCTAGTGCCCAAATGTTTAACACCTCCCTCCCACACCCCCAACATGCTCTACCCTGAGCTTGTTGAATGAATGAATAAGTGGTCATCTTTTTTCTTAAAAGACTGATCAGAATTGAGACAGGTTTCAACTTCATAGTATAGATTTTCAAAACTGCCAATGCAGCGCAAACCTAAATAAGGCCATGATCTTCTCAGAGAAGGAGAAAAGTTTGGGGATGATAAAAACAACCAACAAACTTTAGACTTTTAAAAGCTCTTTGACATACATCATTTTATTTTATCAACCCATGAAATATATTATAATTCCCCTTTACACATGGGGGCCCCAGGCTGGCATAAACAGCCCTTGAATCCTCCATGTCTGTAAATAATATGTCCAAGGGATGTTTTTATGTGATTCCATCACCCATATCCTTGAACAACAGTCCAACATCTTGCACAAGAGTTTTTGATATAGGAATCCACAGTTGAGTTTTAGAGGAATTTCTGAATTCCCTGAAAGTTATATTCAGAAATACAAGTGCACATGAACACACTGTTTAAAAATTGTTGCATACTTTATTTTTGGAGGAGAGGGTCTACAGCTTTCAACAGATTCTCAAAGGGGCCTACTCTCTCTGCCCCAAGACTAAGGGCCATTATTTTAGTGATGGAAACTAATTTTAATATTGGTCTAAAAGTCAGATATATTACAAGAGAAGTCTGTTCCTTCCCTACCATCACTACCACCACTATTTTCCCTCCCCCATCAGACCTTTAGCTACATTTAAAGAATTTTCTGTTGTCTACTGCAGTTTGAATTTTCCACACCATTGTTGCACAAATAACTGAGAAGTGCCTGGAGGAAAAATAGATATCTAGCCCTACTAAATCATTGTGTATTTTTATAACAAATTTGACATCCATAAGTGTTTTAACTGGCATCATTTTATTTACTATTTTTAATGTGATATAAAAGATTTATTTGAAAATGTCAATATTACAATATACCAGAAATTATGTTTTTGTAACTACTTACACTTACAATAAAAAAATTTAAGATGTCAACCTAAAAACATGTGAAATAACTCCTAGTTTTTCAAAATTTTCTTAGAACATACAAGAAAAAAAAAGCCTAGGTCTTGGCTCTGATGTATTTAAAATCCCCTGGGAAACTTGTGAAAGCTGCAAATTTCCAGGCTCATTCCCTTAGAGAGCCCTACCCTGTAGATCTCAAGAATGTGCAGATTTAAGGAGTGTCTTCTGGTGATTCTGTGTAGTCTGTGGACTGGGCTTTGAGGAATACCACCTCAAGTTTTCTTCTCAGATCACACTGCATCTGCAGAAAGCTGTTTATTTGAATCTTTTTTTTTCTGAGTTATCTGTAGAGCTACCTTCTGTGACACCATCACCTTTCAAATAGTTCCTCCATTTATGAAGAAAATTATCCAAGACATCATTCATCACCAACTGTCCCAAGCCATAACCACCAGTTGGCACCATTTTTAAAACTTCATGCTTTGCCTGAACTAACAGCAACTGAAAGTACAGTCAGGTATTCTGGGTCTCCCAGAGAAGTTAAATAGAGATTGAAGCATAACTTTTAAACAGAGCTGGGTTATCTAGTAGGCAGGTTAAGCATGTGCTTAAGGCATCAGCAAAGCCTGAGCAATCCAAAATATCTTTTAAAAATAATACTTAATTTTAAAAGCATAAAACTAGTAACCACAGGAAAAATAGGAACTTGGTTAGACTTTTTATTTTTTATTTTTGTTAGATTTTCTTTGCTTGTTATACTTCTAGTTCTGTTTAACTTTTTATTAACTATGAGGGTGGTGATGAAAGGCATCCATCATCTTTTCAGTGATCAACGTCGTCTTGGCCTTCCCTTTTAAAATAACATTGACAATTTTATCCAAAGCATTTTCTTCTCTATGCCTCACAAGATTGCAAGGGAATCCTCAAAATGGATAATTTAAGAGCTAAAAGGTATTAGCTTAGGATGTGTGGCACTGTTCTGAATGCTCGTACCAGGTGTGATCAACAAATATGATGAATGTTTAAATTTAAAAATTATTACAGCAAAAGATATATTGCCATTAATCTCCATCAAAAGACTCCCCCTCACTTTGAACACATGTATCCTGTTGCTCGTGTCACTTTCTGAAGCAGTTCTAGAAGTCCTCTTACAGGAGTGTCTTTACTTCATCCTCCATCATGACAACACGCTGTGTCACCCATCGCTTCTGGTACGGCAATTTCTGTCAAATAACATTACAGTGTGTTCTTATTCACTGGATCTGGCACCATGTGACTTCTGGCTCTTTCCAAAAGTCAAAATGACCATGAAAGGTAAACATTTTGAATCCATTCAGGACATTGAGGCAGCCATGACAGCGCAACTAAAGACACTCACGGAAGAGGATTTTCAGAATTGCTTCAGAAAGTGGCAAGAATGATGATGGGATACGTGTGTTCAAAGCGAGGGGGAGTATTTTGAGGGGGATTAATGGCGATGTGTTCTTTACTGTAATAAATTTATTTATTTAAACATACACCGTATTTTTTTAATCACACCTCGTATGTACATCAATTCATTGAACATATTCAGCCCTATGAAGTAGGGACCACTCTTAGCCTTCCATTTTGTGGCTAAGAAAGTTGTTAGGTTTTTCCAATGGGAAGGAGAGGTGAGGGTGGGGGGGTCGGGAGAGGAGCGGGCCTACTCTGCCACTGCAGCACTGAGCACGTTTTCTGTTCTAGGAGGAATTCGTTTAGAACGTCGTCTATCAGTACAATGACTCCCTTGCCACTTTACAGTCTGCTTATAGGCAGAAATGTCCACCATCCCTGTTAAATAGACCTCGTCTTCTGCGGCCAGCCCTTATACTAGGCACTAGCACCAGGCATTGCACAGTCTGGGAAACCTCCCTTGTCTGCTTTACACGTGTGTGGGTGGGGAGGAGGGACAGGCTGGCGGGCGCACGCATGGGCGGGCACTCTCCAAAACGAACGTTTGAGCCGGGATTTCTGGCACAGGAGACCCAGCGCGGGGCGGGCACTCTCCAAAATGAACGTTTGAGCTGGGATTTCTGGCACAACAGCCCCAGCGCGCAAAGCCCAAGTGAAGAGCGGCGGAGAGGGATGTACTCTAAAAGAGGGGTAGCCTCGTGCGTGGTTGTACGGGTGGTACAGATCCTTGGCAGGGCTCTCGCCAAGAGAAAAGGCCCCTTTCTTCTGATTAAAAGAGGAAGCGATACTTGGCTTATGACATAGAACACCCTGGTTCGAACTTGGCAGTTAGGAATCCTGTGCAGCACGGTATTATTGCTAGCGGTGTGGGAAGATGGAAACGGGGAAGAAATTTCCCTGAGATAGCGTGTGATAGCTCCGACACCCGCGCGCGCGCGCTTTTGCCAGCCGGAAGCGCAGGCGGGGGACGTGGGGTGGGGGGCAGGTGCGGGGCAGCCCAGGGCTCCCTCACACGACGGCGTGGTCTGGTCCGGCTCTGCGCGGGCCGCTTCCGGCCGGTGTTCGGAACGAGCTGCCCACACGTGACAGCAGAGGCCCCGAACGGGGCGACTTCGTGGGGAGGAGGGTTGTCACATTCGCAGCTTGTTCGGAGTGAAAGGCGCCTCCTTGGAAAACACTGTCGCTTTCCGGGGGACAGACAGACTCTGCAGGAGGAATCTGGGGGCCTCTTCCGCCAGCCCGGGAGGGGGG
>NW_017732205.1:165285-200561 GCF_001890085.2 Hipposideros armiger
AGGAGCGGGCTGGTAGCGAGAGGCTGGGCTGGGCTGCGGACAATCAACTGCAGAGGGTGGGAGACAGGGAGCAAGGGAGTTCAAGTCACAGAGCTGCATGGAGCCCTTGGCTGACAGGCTGGCCTCCGCCGCCGCCCGGGGCCGCGTGAAGGAGGTGCAGGCGTTGCTCCAGGAGGGGGCACCGCCCAATGCGCCCAACATTCACGGTCGGAGCCCCATTCAGGTGGGTGAGCAGCTTTGCCGCGGGAGGAGGGGTGGCGGGCGGCTTTGGGGGACCAGGTTTCCAAAGGGATCGGAATCAGGCAAGCATTTCGATTCTCCGTAAAGGGGTGTCATGGGGGGGGGAGGTTAGATGGCGTGTGGCGTCGGAGACTTCTCTTGGCAAAGCCCTGGGGGCTCACGAGGCCAAGGGGGAAATGAGGAAGCATAGAGGAGCAGATCTCTAGAGCGGTGTGAAGATCTGGGAGAGAGAACCTATGTGTGTTAATATAGACCGAGTTACATTCTTTATCAGATACAAAATTAACGAACGCGTGATGTAAAACACAAGATTTTATAGATTTGCTGGACTCACCTAGGTCTAAACTCAAAGGCTTGGAATGGAACTGATGATCCTCTTATCCCCTAGGGGGAAATTTCAGTGGAAATCTACAGCTGTGTATGTTGGAATAAATATCAATTGAAATTATTCAGAAGCAACTACATAATGTGTTTATTTTTCATTTTAACTGAATAAGGAAAATATATGCCTGTAAGAATTTAGGAAAGGCAGACATATATAAAGCAAAACATTAGCGTAACCTCGCCAGAAATAGTCATTTTAGTTACCATTTTAGTGGTCTCTCCTATTATTGTTATCATTAACTTACTTGCTATAGATTAACGTATTTGAAATAGAGTTTTCAATTCCTCATTGTTGAGAAATGTCATTTCTCCTCTCCCCACTCCAGTATTTTTTTGGCGGGGGTGGGGCGGTTCAGGTTTTGTTCATTGCCTTCACTAACTTTCTAAATCTCAGGCTAAAAACAATTTAATCCTGGCAGTCATTAGCCTAGATTCATTCCAAGTGTCGACAATGATTTTGATTCTGAAAAATAAAATTTATATGAAGTAAATGCATATTGCAAAAACTCCAGCATAACAAGACAAAGGAAAGTAGCTCTACGTGGAACTTCACAAACTTCAAAAGTAAATTTCCCTTTCCCTTCCCTTACATTTACATATGTAAATATGTAAATACAAATTTACATATGTATCCTATGTAAACATAGTTTACAGAGGATAATGTTCATACACTTTAAAATACAGATATAAAAATAAAGTGAAAGTGCCTTAAAACTTGAGATTATTTGGGATTTAAAGTGTGGAGAGAATTTGAGACTGGAGAGGTTAAGTGGTTGTAGATGAAAAGCATGAGTCCTTTAAAAAGAATGCATGCATGATTCATAATTTGATATCTCTAAAAATATCACCACCAGCTTGAAAACTGAGAGTTTGGGTTTGGGGGTCTCAGAATATGTTAGAAGAGACCTTGTTTGTTTGAATACAAAGAGAAAAACGGATGTTGGATAACTAGTTTTAACTTCTTTTAATAGGGAGCAAAAGAACATAGAGAAAAGGAGGCATGATTTTGGTGTAGAACTCTAATCAACTTTATGTTTAATAGAAAAATATAGAAAAATTCAAATTACTAAATTAAATTTAATGTATTATCAAATGGATTTAAGCACCCTACAAATATTCGTTTACTTGGTTTATTTATTTATTTTTTACTTCTGACTGCTATTATGGTTTAAATATTTAAATGTTAGGTTACTGTCTAGCCTTTAATACTAATATAACAAAATATAATAAAAATGTTTAAAACCAGTTAAATGATTAAGGAACTCATTGGATAAACATAGTTAGTATGAAAGCTTTCCCAGTTTTTATTTTAAAAACAGTGCATTGTTCTAATGCACTGCAATAGTTTTTCTTTCTTTTTGGAATTGTAATTTGGTTCACTTATATTTTCTCTGTCTTTTTGAAAATTAAATCATTTTCACTTTGTCCAGGACAATATAACTTATTATGGCTGCTTGGTTTGGACAAATTAATTCGTGTTTAATACAGAATTTAACTAAAATAAGTAATTCCTTTTTATACAGTCACTATTGTCCAGTCAATATAACCAAATAATGCTTACCCCCCAAAAAAGAATTGTCTACCACCAACACTCAAATTGTAAGACACTTTGATTGTGGACACTTTGGTAGTGGCTTTATTTCAAAGATGATTAGGACCCAAATGAGGACAGCACCTCCTGTTTAATGAACTTTCAGACTATAAACTGGGGAAATGTCTTAGTTTCCTGTTTCTGGCATAACAAATTACCAATGATTTAGTGACTTAAACCAACATAAATGTATTATATGACAGTTCTGACGATCAGAAGTCTAAAATGGAGTCGCAGGGCTGCACTTCTTTTGCAAGTTCTAAAGGACAATCCATTTACTTGCCTTCCCCAGCTTCTAGTCACCATCAACATTCCTTGGCTCATGACCCCTGAATCTTCTCTCTAACCTCTGCTTTCATTCTTATACTCTGTTGACTATGAATCTCTTATAAGGAAACTTGTAATTACAATGGGCCTACTCTGACAATTCAAGTTAATCTCCCTCGTATTCCTTAATTTAATCAGGTTTAGTCCCTTTGGCCATGTAAGGTAACATGTCCACAGCTTTCCAGTGTTAGGAAGTGGACATCTTTGGGGGGCATTATTTTGCTTGCCACAGGAAAAAAATATTAGGGCTGGTTAGACAAACCTCATTTTATACTTAAAGAATTTGAAGTTTAATATTCTGGGAATCTAAAGGTAGCTTAAAGTTTCGCAAGAATTTTTGTTTGTTTTGCAAGGTTTTTGTTTGCTTGTTTTTCTTTTTAACAATTACCACGTTCTGGGTTTGGATATACATCACTAATCCATACAAAATCTCTGGGTTTTACATAACTTCATATCAAAACGAGGGGGGCTATACAATAGGTTAGGCTGTAGTAAAAGCAAGTTTGTCCCTCACTCTGGCTGTTGTCTGTGCCTTTAGCAATGTTCTATGTGTGGCTGAAACTCCATAAAAGGTTGGAGAATATAATGGGAATTCAGTGTGTGCAGAAAAGTAGAATGGCTAAGAGAGTTGGTAACTTAAAGTAAATAAAGAGTAGCTAGACCTCTCTTTATTTGTGGTTTGCACAGGTGTCTGCACCCGAGAACAGCTTTACAAATAGTTTCTTTAAATTATCTAATCCTGTTCCTGCTGCCTGCCCTCGCCCTGACCGCTCTGCTCTCTCCCGCAGGTCATGATGATGGGCAGCACCCGAGTGGCCGAGCTGCTGCTGCTCCACGGCGCGGACCCCAACTGCGCAGACCCCGCCACCCTCACCCGCCCGGTGCATGATGCCGCCCGGGAAGGCTTCCTGGACACGCTGGCGGTGCTGCACCGAGCCGGGGCGCGGCTGGATGTGCGCGATGCCTGGGGCCGCCTGCCAGTGGACCTGGCTGAGGAGCGGGGCCACCGCGATGTTGCCCAGTACCTGCGCATGGCCGCAGGGGGCACCGAAAGCGGTAGCCACGCCCGTACAGACGTCTAAGGTGAGGTGGCCAATGTAAGAATATGAACTCAGAGAGCTTCTTCAGCCCAGGACATTCCTTTTGCAGAAGAGTAAAATCGCCCCAGGAGAGCAGAATCTTGTGTCTTGCCTCGCTCAGCTCATACGCTGCCTGCCGGTGGGACAACCCCAGTATCCAGATCGCGCTGCCTCTCCAGGGCTGTGGACGGGAAACAGCCTGAGATAGACTTCCTCACATCAAAGCCCACCCCATAAACCCTGCTCCCCACCCCCTAAACACTCAGCCTCACCACAGCTCAAGGCCTATCCTGGAGCATTGAAGACTTGAGGCTAGAGGTCTAGTGGCCCCTCTCCCTCCAAACTAGCTGGCCAGCCGCATCCATTCAACGACCCTTAGTTTCCCTGTTAGCTTACCTAGATTGCTGGACCAACCCTGCGATTTCCAAAACCAGTTGCACATGGCATCACCTGGCAGAGAACTGTCATTCCTAGCTCTATTGCAAATGTCTACTAAACCCGCCCCTCCGCTCTATGTGGCGGGGGTTTCCAGAGCTCCCCCAAGGGGTTCTGAGGGCATCTGGGATGGAGACTTCATCCACCCTCGCAGTCTGCGCCCCGGAATTCACTGCACGTTCTGGGAAACAGAGAGCCTTTCTTAAGCTTTTCGCTCTCTTAAGCGTTCGGTTTCTTCGGAGAGACCGCTTCAGGAGGGAGACGGATATGTGGTTCTTCTTGCCTTCTACTACCACGAAGCTCTCTTTTCCCTCGGCCCCACTTCCCCACCTCCACTCCGCCTGCCTAAAGTACCAAGTTTACTCTGATTTTTTTCTGGAGGAACCATTTTATTAAAATATATAAATAAAGCAATATACGAAATGAATACGAATATTTAAGGTAAACCATGACTTCGAAGATAATGAAATCTATTTTTGGGCTCAGAGTTGGGGCACTAGGTTCCCTGGGACTTAGGAGAGCCTAGGAGGACATAGTGGAGAGTTTCGCTCTGAGTCCTCCGCTGGGAGTACACTGAGCGCTACGCCTGGGATGTGAGGGAAACGACGATCTCCTTTAGCTTGCCTACCATCTCGCTCTTCCAATTGAAGCTTGCTTCCGTGGACGCGGCGTAGGACGAGGGACCAACCACAGGGCTGTGAACAGAATTAGATGATTGAATTGGGCCCCAGGCGAATGAATAAACTGAGTAACCCTTCATAACCAAACCTAAGATGTGTAACCCAAGCACACTCCTTCCCTTCCTCCCTCCCTCCCTCCCTCTTCCCTTTAAGATCCTACTACGTGATCAGCTCCTTTCTAGGTGGGACAGAAAACTGAACGACACAAAACAGGAGTCCTGCCCTCATAGAGCTTACATTCTGGGAAATAGACTTTAAGCGTTATAACAATGTATTTTCGGAGAGTGAGTTTGTAAACACCAATGTGATGGGTAAGCGTGAAGTGTGAATAGGAGGGGAGGCTAGCTTAGAGTGGCCCGAGAACCTGGCTGACGAGAAGAGATTAGCCATTGCAAGCAAGGAAACTCTCAAGTGCAAAGACTGCGGAGGAAATGAACGTGGCGGGTTGAGAGGGTGAAAAAGGCGGGCTGGAGCGTGTACACGGCGAGATCAGAGAGGAGGGCAGAGGCCAGATAATTGTAGGGACGTCTAGGTCAAAGAAAGGGTGTTCGGTCAAAATGTGGATTTTATTCTAGAAACGGTAGGAAGCCATCAGCTGGTCTGAGAGAGGAGGCCTGGGGCGGAAGACAATGGTATTGGAACCGAAGATGCCCATACTGCCGAGCCGCGGCTAATCGGGTGTCCTCTGATTATGTTAGTTCTCTGAGTCGCTCGCCAGCCTCGGTTAAAAGAAATGCTTGGGCCTCGCGAAGGGCGAGGCGACGTCTTCATGTCCCCGCTCCTGGCGTTGTGTGTGGCACCGGTTATGTACCGCTTTTCTTCTCGCAACCCGGGTGGGCTACGCGGCTTGCAGGGTCTAGCTCTCCCTGCCCCCAACCCCGCGGGCCCGGAGCGCGGGAGCCTCCGGCGAGCCCGGAGCCGCTAGCCAGGCAGTGGAAGCGCTGTGAGATCAGGGAAGCTCGGGAGTGCGGAGGCTGCTGGCAGGGTCCCGACCAGATGGACGGACAGACCTTGCTTGGGCTGAGGATCGCTGGGTAGTGAGAGGAAGTGTGCGTGCAGGCGAAGCCATGCGAGAACCTTGTACATAAGTGTTTGGAGGACTGCAAAAAAGGAGTCAGGAATAGGTTTCACATCTTTGATTTCTGATTTCTAATGTCTTTTTTCTTTCTTCCATTTGCAGACAACCCAGTCTTAGAAGGTCATGGAGAACCGGAGACCGTTTCTTCATCATGATCTTCTTTCCCTTTATCCTAAATTTTCATATAAAAGATTAAAGGGGAAAAAAAAGTAACCCTGTTCCTGCCTTTTCATTTGGTTGGTATTTTCAGGAGCGAATACTCCGACTCTGAGAGCACGCGTATGCGGGCACTTTCTCTTGCCAGCCTCGCACCTGCCGGCGCTGTTATTTTTACAGACATTTTGTGAACCAGGAAAACAAAGCTTAAATGGGGCAGGTGGTGTTTCTTGTCAAACCACCAGTAAATGTCAGCGCCAAGGCTCATGTTTTTGTTTTTTGTTTGTTTGTTTTTAATAATGTTCTTTCCTTCGCTCATTGGGTCAACATTTATTGAGCACCTATTATGGCACCGTGCCAGGGCACAGTGAGGTGAGACAGACATGAACTATTAAACACACAAACACATGACTAGAAATTTTATGCACTTTCATAGAGTGGAAGACAGCGTTGTTTCTAAAACCCGCGGTTGTTTCGCGTACCTCTTAAAATGAAAACTGCAGCGTGAGAGTACACACCGTGGAATGTAAGGCACATCCGGATCTCAGATGATAAAATGTCAAAAGGTGGTTTTTAGGATTGATGAAATGGGGTAAAAGGTGATGAATGGGAACTTTTCATTAATCTGAAGGGAAACCTCAGATTGTCAGACTCTCTCCCTCCTGGCCTTCCGTTACTTACCCTGCTCCGCGATCCAAGCCCTCGGAAGTTTAAGTATTTTATCCAAGGCATCACAGCTAGCAGCAGGTGGCCCAGGACCGCAGAGCTTCCCTCTGCAGGCCCCTTGGGGCCTGCATGAACTGGCCCCCTTTGCCCAGCCCAGCGTTCTGGGACCCACCAGCAGCGGCTCTAGCGGGCTTCGAAGTGGCTGCTGACCGCCACCCAAACCAAAAGCAGCTGGGCGCTTCTCTGCCAGAGCAGGGACTGGCTCCAACTTCAACTGGGCTGTAAAGGCCAGGCAGCCTCCTCCCAGGCCAGGGCACCACACCTCCGTTTACTTAGATATTTTTTATTGAGGTGCAATTCACGTAACATAAAATTAATTATTTTAAAGTGCAATTCAGTGGTATTTAGTACACTCACAATGTTGTGCAAACATCACCATTTATCTAGTCCCAAAACACTTTCATCGCCTTCAAAGAAGACCCCATATTCATTAAGCATACTCAAATCCTCCCTATCCCCAGGCTCTGGCAACCACTAATTTCCTTTTGTCTCCACGGATTTCCCTATTCTGGACACATTGTATGATTCCACATATGAAGTGTCTAGGATTTCATATAATTCCACTTATATAAAATCTCCAGAATATATGTCTGTCTTTATGTCAATTTCACAGTTTTGATTACTGTAGCTTTGTAGTATATTTTGAAATTGGGAAGTGTGAGTACTCCAACTTTTTTCTTTTACAAAATTATTTTGATTGGTTTCGACCTTGTATCTGGGGTTGCAATTCCATATAAATTGTAGCACCAACTTTTCTTATTTCTACAAAACAAACCCAAAAAAGCCTTTGAGCTTTTCATAGGGATTGCACTGGATATGTAGATCACTTTGGGTACTATTGCTATCTTGATAATATTAAGTCTTCTAAACCATGAACATAGGATGTCGTTCAATTCATTTAGGTCTTTAATTCCAGCAGTGTTTTGTAGTTTTCAGTGTACAAGTATGACAACTACTTGGTTAAATTTATTCCTAAGTATTTTATCCTTTTTGATGCTATTGAAAATTGCTCTTCCTTTTTGGATTGTTTATTGCTAGTGTATAGAAATACAACTGATTTTCATGTGTTTATCTTTTATCCTGCACCTTCACTGAATTTATTTATTAGCCCTACTAGAGGTAGGGGTGTGTGTGTGTGTGTGTGTGTGTGTGTGTGTGTGTGTGTGTGTGTGTGTTTTAGGATTTTCTATATGTAAAATCATGTCATCTGCAAAGAGGGATAGTTTTACTCATTCCTTTCCAGTTTGAATGCCTCTTATTTCATTTTCTTGCCTAACTTCTGGTTAGAACTTTCAGGACAATGTTGCTTATAAAATTTTGAATAGAAGCAAAAGCTGACATTCTTGTTTTGTTTCTGATCTTAGTGGGAAATCTTTGAGTCTTTCACCATTGAATATATGTTAGCTGTAATTTTTCCCCCCATACATGCTCTTAATCAGATTAAGGAAGTTCTCTTCTATTCCTAGTTTATTGAATAATTTTACCATCACAGAGTGTTAGGTTTTGTCAAATTATTTTACTGCATGAGTTAAGATGATCATGTTTTTTTCTTCATTCTATTAATATGTCATATTACATTGGTTGATTTCCATATGTCGAACTGCTGGCATTCGTAGGATAAATCTCACTTGGTCATGGTGTGTATCCTTTTAACATTCTGCTGGATTGAGTTTGCAAATATTTTGTTAAATATTTTTTGCATCTTTATTCATAGGAGATATTGGTCTGTAGTTTACTTTTCCTGTGATATCTTCATATGGTTTCAGCATCCGGGTAATGTTGACCCCATTGAATGAGTTAGGAAGTGTTCACTTCTCTATTTCTTGGAAGAGTCTGAAAAGAGCTGGTATTAATTGTTTTTTTAAACTTTTGTTACAGTTTACTAGAGAAGCCATCTGGTCCTGGGCTATTCTTTGGGGGAGGGTTGACTAGTGATTCAATCTCTTTACTTGTTATAAGTCTTCAGGTTTTCTCTTTCATTTTCTTGAGTCAGTTTTGGTAGTTTGTGTGTTTCTAGGAATTTGTCCATTTCTTCTAGGTTACCTAATTTGTTGGTATATATTGTTTATAGTTTTCTCTTATAATCCTTTTTATCTCCTTAAGATTGCTGGTAATGTCCCCATTATACTGCGTTTAAGTAATCTTTTCCTTGATTGAACGTTTGCTTGGTTGCTGTAAACCTTTGACTATTTTCCAGAGTTCCCACAAAGTCAATTCTGACGTTATCTTTTTGGTGTTTCTGTGTAGTGACGGTTTGGATCTTCCCACTCTGTCATTTTCACTGACGTTAATTCTATTTTTTGTTTTGTTTCGTTTTAGAGCAATGACAAAATAAATGTCTTTGATATGCCAAGTTTCTTTCTCCCTACAACCTCTATGACTGGGACTTAGTGCCCCTCACCCTGCCTTCCCACTCTGGGTATCTGTCCGCACCATTTCTCTGAACCTCTTTAGCTCTAACACTCAACTACCGTCCTCCAAATTTTCTCCACTGTCTCTCCTCCTCCTCCTGCCTTCCCTCCTCACTGTAGGAACTGGCTCTTCTTTCCGCAACGCCTCTCCTAGCGTAGGCGCGCGCGCGCGCGCACACACACACACACACACACACACACACACACACACACACACACACACCGCCTTCTATTTAGGAGATTCCTCAGTCGCAGTCGCTCCTCTACCCCTTGCGAGCAGGCCCCGCTAGGATGTGGGTGCCTCAGCTAGAGGACAGGCAGGCAGGTGCTATTTTAAGGCCCCGAAGGCCTCCGGCGTGACACAGTGTCTTCAGGAACAAACTCGCAGGCTCTCCGCTGCGCCGGTCCCGAGCACGCGCATGCGCACGCGGGGCCCAGCGGGCCGCGCGGGGAGACCTGTCAGTGAACCGCGCAACTGGGCACCTGTCTCACAAGCGTGGGCTCAAAAAGTCCGACTGCTTTGTCAGGTTAAAAAAGAAAAAACAGAGAAGAAAAGGGAGAGGAAGGGAAAGAGAAAGAGGACAAAGGGAGGAGGTTGAAGTCTGTTGAAGGCCCTAAGGTTGGAGAGAAGCTGCCGGAGCTTTCCCACGATGACGGCTGAAACTTTCGGAACCAACACGCCGAGAAGCATAAAACAGGCACTGCTGAATTAAACATTTTCAGCTTCAGTGGGGTACCTGGGAGCCCGCGGGCTGGGAGAACAGTCCTGAACGGGAACTGGCTGTGGTCGCCGGGTCCCCTCGTATCACGGGGGTGGCCCGCAGGAAGGGCTTCCTGCACTTCCTCCCAGATCTCACATAACCTGTTTTAAGCAATAACGTTCAAGTAATAAGCAAGAGAGAGAATCTGCAGCATGGCCTCTTTTCTAACTTCTGGGGATTGTCAGAATCCTTGGCATTCCTTGGCTTAGAGATGCCTCACTCCAACCTCTGACTCCATCACCAGCATGGCATTGGCATTATCCTCTGGGCCTCTCTATGTTGTCAAACCTCTCTCTCCTTTCTCTTATAAGGAAACTGGTCATTAGATTTAGGGCCCACTGTAAATCCAGAATAATCTCATGATGAAATCCTTAATTTAATTACATCTGCAAAGACCCTATTTCCAAATAAATTCACATCCATAAGTATTGAGGGCTTGGACTTGGACATATCTTTTTTGGGAGATGCTATTTAACTTACTACACTCCCTAATTCATTGCTTTCTCCGCCCCTAGATCCTAAAGAAGAAAAAAGTCATAGAGGGATAAATTTTTTAGAGATAGGCCCAAAGCCAAAAGCTCTTGCAAGATCAGTCTAAGACATCCAGACTCTCTGGTGAATAAAATTGGACCTCTGACTGGATGTGAATTTTTAGAGTAAGCCAAAGAGAATAAGGATTCAACTTTTGTGGCCATCAGGAAAAATCTGGACAAGATTTCTCTCCCATAAGCTGGGTTGAGGACATTAACAGCAATGATTCTCAATAGGATCAGGTGGGTTAAGGAAGATAAATTTGCACACAGGATTAAGTCTGACTGGGGAAAAGAAGAAAAGTGGACTAGAGGGCGGTCCGAGTGGCGCATTGGTTAAGTGCTGGCTTGGGATGCCAGAGGGCCACGGTTCGGATCCCATATATGAGGGCCAGTGACACTGCCCTCTACAGCTAAGATGCTGAACAACAGCTCAACTTGGAGCTGGGCTGCCATGAGTCGCCCAGGACAGCTTTGGCTGCAACCCCTGCTGCAGTAGGTTGCCATGGGCTACCGTGTGTAGCCAGCAGCCAGCGTGAACGGCCAGCAGCCACCGTGAGTGGCTGTCCAGAAGCCGGCGACTGATCTGCCTCGCCTGGGAAGAGCACAATGATGGTGCCAAGTTGGGTCAGTGAAGCAACATCCTCCACAACTAGACTGAAGAACAAAAGGACAGCAACTTGTCTGTTCCCCTTCCCCCAATTCCCTAGTGCTGTTCCCATCCCCCAATTCCCCAATTAAAAGAAAAAAGTAGACTAGAGTGGGGCTGCTTTCCTAGGGCAGAGTGAGGGCTGTCTTCTTTATGCACCCTCCTATGGTGCATTTAGATATAGTCACAGAGCACGATCCTGGCTCAATATAACTAGAGAAAATTAGCATTACTTTCCTATTTTTCCAATCATTTTCATAAGCCCCTGTGAGGCATTGCTATTTCAACTTTAAAATCAGAAAATAGTGAATCTGAGAAATACCACAGTTTGCTGAGGGCAAGAGAATCCTCCAGGCCTTCAATAATGATACAGAGGTTGACTGCACACGCTTCCTCAACTAACTACTATTACTCTACCCATTTTATAAATGAGAAAGCTGAGGCTTGGAGGGGTGCTGGAACTGACCCAACCACTCGTACATCTAATGAATAGTGGAGCCGGTATTCGATCCTAGTTCTGTTCAGAAGAGCATAGACTATGCCCATTGAGCCTGACATTGCTCTAGACTGGGTAGTCTAGGTCCTTTGACCTTTCTCAAAGAGGCATCTCAGGTTAAAGCCACCCTGCTTCTCATGCCTGGTTTCATCAGTCAGAGACCTCATTATAAGTAAGTACGTACTCCTGATCAATTTTTTCTACCCACCCCCTTCATTCCCATAATGCTCTATTCTTCTTTGTCCTTAACCCAAACCTCTCCCACCTCCCAAACTTCCCACTGTGTTCTCTGGTACTCCTACTACATAATCAGTCAGTGGTCTATAGCCTCAATTTCTTCTTAGATAAGTTTCTGCCTCCTTCTTGGTACAATAGCAATCTAACTCTTCCTAGAGGACACTAAATTTCCTACAGGCCTCTGAAGTAGAAGCTTTCATTCTCTCTCATGAGAAACCTATCTGAAAGTCAGGAGGTGGATTTGAGATCCTCCTTAGTTACCATTATCTCTTCCCCAACTTTTATGGATTGAATTGTGTGCCCCCAATATACATATGTTGAAGTCCTAGCCTCAAATATCTCAAAATGGGACCTTGTTTGGAAATAGCTATTGCAGATATAATTGGTTAAGATGACTAATTCAATATGACTGGTGTTCTTTTTTTTTTAAAGATTTTATTGGGGAATTGGGGGAGGGGAACAGCATTGGGGAATCGGGGAAGGGGAATAGACAAGTTGCTGTGCTTTTATTCTTCAGTCTAGTTGTGGAGGACATTGATTCTCTGTCCCATGTTGGTATTATCATTGCTCTCTTCCCGGGTGATGCGGTCGCTTGCCGGCCATTGGATGGCCACTCAGGGCAGCTCATGGCAGCTCATGCTGGCTGCCAGCCACTCACAGTAAATCATGGCAGTCCACTGCAGCAGGGGCTGCAGCCTATGTCGTTGCCAGCAACTCACAGCAGCCCAGCTCCAGGTCGAACTGTTGTTCACCATCTTAGCTGTAGAGGGCACAGCATCACTGGCCCTCATGTGGGATCCGAACTGGGGCTCTGCTGCTCAGAGCTGGTATTCCAAGCCAACTCTTAACCAACGCGCCACTCAGCCGGCCCTGAACTGGTGTTCTTATAAAAAGGAAACTTAGATATAGGTACGTAGCCAGGGAGAATGACATATAAAGATGAAAACAGAGATCTGTAAGCCAAGGGACACCAAAAATTACCAGTAAGCAACCAGAATCTGGAGGAGACGTATGAAACAGATTGTCTCTCACCACTCTGAAAAGGAACCCTTCTTACGGACACCTCAATCTTAGATTTCTAGCTTTCAGAATTGTGAGACAATACATTTCTGTTGTTTAAACTACCCAGTTTGTGACACTTTGTTATGGCAGCCCTAGCAAAGTGATATACCAACCCTCTGGTATAAACGCTGTTTAAGACTCAGACCATTCAACCCAACTCATCCTTCAGATCTCAGGGTTAGTGCTTATATTGTTGAAGATACTGCCTTGATCAGGTTCTTTTTTTTTCTTTCTTTTTTTAAATTGGGGAAATGGGGGAGGGAAACAGTGTTGGGAAATTGCGGAAGGGGACCAGCCAATTTGTTGTTCTTCAATATTAGTTGTGGAGGGCGCCATTTGCCATCTGGCTGCCCGTCAGTAGCTCGTGGCCTCTAAGCTCAAGGTTACAATCTTAGTTGTGGGTGGGCGTAGCCACCATTCCATGCAGGAGTTGAACCAGCAGCCTTGTTGTTAAGAGCACATGCTGTATCCACTGAGCCATCTGGGTGGCAGCTCAGCTCAAGGTGCCAAATTCAGTCTTAGTTGCGGGCAGGCATAGCCCACCATCGAACAGGCAATCTTCTTGTTGCACCAGCTGAGCTATCCTGCCACCTCTTGGCAGCTCAGCAGCAGTTCAGCTTGGGGCAGTGTCACTGGCCCATGTGGGAATCGAACCGGTGGCCCTGTTGCTCAGAGCTTGCACTCTTAAGCTAACTCTTAACCAACTGAGCCACTTGGCTGGCCTTCATCAGGTTCTTTAATATAAACTCTCACAGAATGATTTTCCTTATTTTTGGATCACTTATATACTTCAGTTTGCAATTGTACAAATGTTGATGTTGTTTGATTAATATTTGGCTTCACCTCTAAAATCCATGACCCCAGCAAAAGTTTCTGTTTTGCTCACAATCATATCCACAGAGTAGGTGCTCATCAAATATTTGTTGAGTGAATTAAAGCATTTCATTGTTTTAGAAGTTAATTTTTTTAAAAGATTTTAATCAAAATATAGCTAACATACAACATTATATCAGTTTCAGGGTACACCATAGTTATTCAACATTTATAACCTAAAGAAGTGATCACCATGCAACCATCTGACACAACACTATGCTATCACAATATTATTGACTATATCCCCTATGCTGTATATTACATCCCTTTGACTTATTTGTTTTATACCTGGAAATTTGAACCACTTATTCCCCTTCACCTTCCCCCCTTTTTAATTTTTCAGTTATAGTTGACTTTCAATCTTATATTAATTTCAGGTGCAGGTGTATAGCATAGTGGTTAGACATTTGTATAATTTAATAAATGATCCCTCTGATTAGTCTAGTACTTACGTGGCACTATACACAGTTATTACCGTATTATTGACTATATTCCCTATGTTGTATTTTACATCCCAATGACTATTTTGTAACTATCAGTTTGTACTTCTTACTCCCTTCATCTTTTACACCCTGTTCCCCAACCTGCTCCCTTCTGTCACCCCAACAAATCTAGTACCCATCTGAAACTATACATAGTTATTACAATATTATTGACTATATTCCTTATGTTATATCCTACATCCCCATGACTACTCTGTCTCTAGTAGGTTGCTTGCCTCCATTTCATTTAGCTCTTTTTCTGGAGTTTTCTCTTGTTCTTTCATTTGGGATGTATTTCTTTGTTTCCTCATTTTGGCTGCCTCTCTGTTGGTTTCTATGTATTAGGTAGATCAGCTACATTCCCCAGTCTTGGCCAGATGGCCTTAAGTTGTAGGTGCCATGTAGATCTCAGTGTCACAGTCTCCCTGGTTACCTGAGCTGTGTTCTCCAGGAGTGTCCCTTGTGTAGGTTGTGTGTGCCCTCCTGTTATAGTTGAGCCTTGGTTGCCATTGGCACATCAGTGGGTGATATTGGCCATTGTGCTTATTGGCTGTGGGGTTTGGACACTTCCACAGTTCACAGGCTACTGTGTGGGGGGCTTACCCCACTGAGTGGGATTCACCCCAGCAGGCTCTGGTGCCTGTTGAGACTGCCTTTTGTGTATGCCACTTGTGGGGATAATTGGGTGGTGCTCTGCTGTGATCTGAAGCCAACCTCCAATTATGTTGGTTCTGGGGCCATTGGGGGGGGCTCCGGTGTAGGCCCAGGTTACCCACTGCCTGGTAAGAGCTACAAAGTAATCCGAGGTTGTTTGTTGCCTGTGCTAACCCTGGAGGTGCATGGGAGAAGCCATGCTGCAAACTGAGGACATTTGCCACAAGTACCAGGCCTGGGTTAGCTCCACAAAATGCCAGGACACCCCAAGCCTGCTGCCACCTGCCAGCTCCCTTAAGGTTCGGTCACTGATAAAGCCTCATGTGGTACACAAGTTGGATGAGGCAGGTGAAGGAGTCACTAGAGTGGGAAGAGTTGTGGTCATCAGATTAATGTAAATTTTGTTTTGGTGTAAGTGCTGAGCCTGAAGCTACTCAGCAAAAGTTTCAGAGCACACTGAGGCCAGTCTCTGTCCACCTGGCATCTGTCAGACTCTGATAGTTTTCCAAGAAAGAATGCAATGCTGGTGGGGCTGGCTGCTCTTGGAGAAAGTGCCTCTGGCGTTGGAGGGGTTGAGTGGGATGGTGTCTCAGTGAGTCATCAGGGAGGAATTGTGGATCTCATCAGGCCAATCAGACTCAGATTTGGTCATAAGCGTAGGGGGTGGGCTCAATGCAGGAAAGATGGTGCCAGCTTTTTGTCCTCCAGCCCTCCTCCCAAAGCTATGCAACTCAGTCTGTCCCACATATGTCTCTGACACCTCTCGAGTTACAATCCCTCTGCTGGAGCCCAAAGTGAATGCCTGGGAGTGAGTCTGTGTGCGAGCCCTTTAAGAGGACACCTGGTTTCCCTGTTGCCCTCCGTCCCATTTGAATGGTCGGAAACCCCACTTTTTTTAGCAGCCAGGTGTTGTGGAGGTTCTTCTTCCCAGCACCAGTACTCTGGGCTGGAGAGGCTGGTGTGGGGCTGGAGTCCCTCATTCCTCTGGGGGGAACCTCTGAAGCTGAGATATCCCTCTTGGCTCTCAACCACCATACAGAGGGAGGTTAGCCAGTTCTGCGTCTCCACCTCTCCTACCAATCTTGATGTGGGTTCTTTTTTATGTCCTTAGTTATAAAACTTCTGTTCAGCCAGACTTCAGATGGTCCTCCAGGTTGATTGTTCTATAATTTAGTTGTAATTTTAATTTGTTCACAGAAGAAAGTGTTTATCAACGCCACCATTATGGATCTCCCTCTCTTAATTTTTTTTGAAATACAAATAAACTTTGGCAGATCAGTCATCTGATAATTAATAGTTTTGTGTTATCAGGTAATTGCTTTATAAATGACAGTTGGCTTCTTTTTTGAATCCTATTTCTTGCTCTTGTCTACTTTGACTACCGTTTTGTTGACTTTGGTAGTGGTGGTGGGGTCTTGTTTGTTTATTTTTATTTTGGTTTATTTATTTTATTGACAATCTTGTGTCTCCAGAATCTTCTTTACAGCCTTTAGCAGCAGTTGCCTCAGATCTTTTGGGGAGAATTTGGGGCAGCAATTGCTGCAATTTAATTTGTTGTAGTCATTACAGGGCACCTTCGCCATCCTCTTATGTTTGACCATGTTTGTCTTCTAGTCAAGATTTTAAAACATTAATAGGTAGATGGCCTAGAATTATTTCTAGCCCCAGGGAGAGGAAACTTGCTCTTAACCAAATGGTAGTCACAGATAGCTAGTGCTATCTTGTAATCAGCCAAGGATGCACCATTATGCAACTTGGGGCAGAAAATGTCTTGGTGATAAGAGTGGATGCAAGAGAAGGACAGCCTATGGGGTAGTTCTTGGATTTTGGGAAGATATAGTTGTTCTCTTCCGAATTGGAGCTGGGATGGCAGATGTGCAAGGGTTTCAGATCTGGTGATGGATTAAGATACTAGACAAAGCAGAGCGAAACATATCAGAATTCAGCTGCATACTTTTAAATTTAATTTAAGATTTTAGTACCTACTATATTTTCAGAGTTCAAAAATCAAATATTACTATCTGGTATTGTGGGATAATAAGAAATATGTTTGGTCTTTGCTTCCCCGCCCCACACACCTTTTCTTCCTGGCACAGAACTGCTAAAACCCTTGGAAACTCCTGAGTGGATAAGAGTGTCTTTTGCATGTTAATGAGATGAGGCATGGCTGGGGGTCCTAGCTAGCTTCAGACTGGGGACAAGTAACTAGGAAGATCAAGCAAAGGTAAGAGAGTTAGAAGTTCAGTCCCCTCCCCCCACCTCAGGGGAGGAGAGGGGAACTGGGGATGGAGTTCAATCACCAATGGCCAATGATTTAATCTATCACACCTGTGCAATGAAACCTCCATACCAACCTCTAAACAACGAGAGTCAGAGAGCTTCTGAGTTGGTGAACATACTGTGGAGCTGAGAGGTGGTTGCCTGCAGAGGATATGGAAGCTTTATGTAACACCTCCGCCTACATTTGTATCGCCAAACGACAAACCGATACACAGAAATGTGGTATCAGATACCCTAAAAAGTAACAAAATACTGACACATGCTAAAGTGTGGATAAACCTTGAAACTAGAAGACCAAGCAGAAGAAGCCAGACACAAAAGGCCACATATTGTTTAATTCTTTTTATATGAAATGTCCAGAATAGGCATTCCATCCAGACAGAAAGTAAAACTGTGGTTTCCAGGGGGAGTGGAAGGAGGAAGTAAGGAACAACTGCTAAGATATAGCGATTCATTTTGGGGTGATAAAATATTCTGGAGTTAGATTCTGATGCTGGTAGCACAACTCTGTGAATATACTCTGAACCAGTGAATTGTATACTTTATTAGTGTGAACTATATGGTATGTGAATTATGTCACAATAAAGCTGTTATTAAAAACAGAGACAACACCATCCCTCAGAAAAAAATCGCCAAACCTTTCAGTGACTTTCATGCCTAGAATGTCTCTTTTACCTCATCTACTATTACTCTTCACTGGATCATTTTGCTTCAGCCACAGTAGCATGTTTGCCCTTCAAACATGCCAGGCAGTCTCCAGACTTAAGGTCTTAGAACTGTTCTCTCTACCTGGAATCCTTTTCCCCAAAGACTAATGATCTCATCACCATGTGTCATTTTCTTATGCTGACCATCCTATTTAATCTTACAACTATTCCTTGGCTGATCCTCCTTACCTACACTAGTTTTTATTTTCCCCCTCATAGCTCCACTTTCAAACATACTATATAATTCACTTTAAAAAATTTTCTTATAGATACTTTTATTTTTTTCTTCCTTCATGCGAAAAAGCAAACTTTTTTTTTTAAAGATTTTATTGGGGAATTGGGGGAAGGAGCAGCATTGGGGAATCAGGGAAGGGGAACAGACAAGTTGCTGTCCTTTTGTTCTTCAGTCTAGTTGTGGAGGACGTGGCTTCACTGGTCCATGTTGGTGTTATCATTGCGCTCTTCCTGGCTGAGGCAGATGGGTCGCCGGCCACCAGACGGCTGCTCATGGCAGCCCACTGCAGCCTAAGTTGTTGCGGGTGACTCACGGCAGCCCAGCTCCAGGTCGAGCTGTTGTTCACCATCTTAGCTGTAGAGGACGCAGCGTCACTGGCCTATGTGGGATCCGAACTGTTGGCCCTGCTGCTCAGAGCTCGTGCTCCCAAGCCAACTCTTAACCAATGAGCCACTCGGCCAATCCAAAAGCAAACTTTTTAAAGGCAGGAATCTCTTGTCTGTTTTGGTAATTCGTGTATTGTAAGTACTTATAGCAATGCCTGGCACAAAGTAGGCATTTTACACATATTTTTTTGATAAATAAGTGATGGGTTTCCTTTCAAATATATGAAGAACATTTTCTTTCAATTAGTATCTCCTTATGAAGACAATACAAAGTGATTGCTACATAACAAATGAATGAATGAAAAAACCAAATACTATTTTTGAATACTTAAAATTGTCCATCTGGTTCCTTTTCTGAGCCAGGCAAGAAGTTTTAGAGCTCTCTGGTACAATGCAATGCTGTAGAAGACATCACTCTCATGGAGAGGTTAATCAGCATAAAAAGCATGGAATCTAGAGACAGGCCATATGAATTTGACCCTGGTTATGCCACTGCTGTGAGTGACTTGGGTAAATTACCTCACATTTCTGAGCCTCAGTTTCCTCATCCATGACATTGAGAATTTAATAGTATCTGCCTCACGAAGGTGTCATGAGAATCAAACTATGTAATGCTTGTTAAATAAATAGCCTATTGTCTGGCACATGGAAAGTGCTGAGTGAATGTTAGCTATTTTTATGTTTATTGAATAGTATTTTTTTATGCTTACCATCATAGATCCTTCTCTGTAAGGGTGAAAGTAGAACTGATCGGTTACTTACAAATATAGAAGAAGCAATTTATGGAAGAATAATGGAAATGTCCAATATTAAGAGAGAGTTCAAGAGAATGAATATAATCTACAATGGAATTAAATTCATGTCATAGAGGAGTACTCTTTATGGTTTTGCTCTTCAGTATAGAATATGGGAATTCTCGAATGTAATCTTCATAAAAGGGCAAAATGAAGGATTCTTGTAGTGAAGGAAATGTTTTGTATTTTGGCTGTGTTGATGCTAATATCCTGGCTGTAAGGTTACCGTTGGAGGAAACTGGATAAAGGGTATCCAGGATCTGCCTGTACTGTTTCCTAGAATTGCATGTGAATCTATAAGTCTCTCAAAATAAAAAGTTTAATGAAAAAAAAATCTTTTTTTTTTTTAAGATTTTTATTGGGGAATTGGAGGATGTGAACAGCACTAGGGAATTGGGGGAAGGGGAACAGACAAGTTGCTGTCCTTTTGTTCTTCAGTCTAGTTGTGGAGGACGTTGCTTCACTGGCCCAAGTTGGCACCATCATTGCACTCTTCCCGGGCGAGGCAGATCAGTCGCCGGCTTCTGGACGGCCGCTCACTGCAGTTGCTGGCCACACACATGGTAGCCCATGGCAACCCACTGCCATAGCGGCTGCAGCTTACACCGATGCCCGCGACTCACGGCAGCCCAGCTCCAGGTTGAGCTGTTGTTCAGCATCTTAGCTGTAGAGGGCAGTGTCACTGGCCCTCATATGTGGGATCCAAACCGGTGTCCCCTGATGTCCCAAGCCAGCTCTTAACCAATGCGCCACTTGGCCGGCCCTATACTTTGAATATTCTAAAAAAGCTAATCGATGTTTTCTTTGGGTGATGAGATGAAAGGAAATTAAAATTTTTTTCTCGTGACTTGTATACATAAATTTTCATACAGGTATTACTTTTGTAGAAAAAAAAGTATCATTTATGAGAAAGAATAACCCTGAAATCTAATTAAACCATTTGAAATACATTGATAGTGCTATTTTATTATATACAAAGTATTCAGCATTCAGAATATTACATGACAGCCTTTACAGGTCAGTGCATTTAGAACCTAATGTAAATTAGACACTGCTGACTACCATTGTGTCTCTGTTGTCTAAAGAGCCCAAATCTAGATCAGTTGACCCCAACATCTGGCATTGTACTTAGTTATCACATTCTGTTTCTTCAATAAGCATTTCCAATTCCCCACTTGACCCTAAAGCCAACCATATTCATTCACAGAATGCAGCCTTAGTGGAAAATACCTGTAATTTAACGTTAGTTTTAATTGCTGGGTTCAGAAACTTGAGTTGCCAAGTTACTCTGTGGGTTTACTGAATTACTGCCAAGCATTCATCAACAGGAAAAGAGATGAATCAACTTCTCTTTTTCTTCTAACAGGAATTCATTTTTTAAATTGTAGGGCATAGTTCACTGTATATTCTGGTAATTCTTTCCCCTGATTTATCACTTCTGCCGCTGCTGATGACATCTGCTGTAATACTGATGAGTTTTCTTTTGTAGGTAATCTTTTGACTTTAGTTGCTATTAACAATTTTACTTTATCTGGAATTCTACAATTTCACTATTATTTGTTTAGTGATGAATTTAATTTATCCAGCCTGGAACTTATTTTGTTTCCTGAATCTAAGTATTTAAGTGTCTCTATAATTTTGGTAAACATTTTAGCCTTAATAATTTCCTCAAACATTACCTATCAACCCTCCAGTCTCTCATTCTCTCTGTTCTTTTCATCTGGCGCTTTTATTAGATTTTATGTTTGTTCTCCTATGCTCCATTTCATTTATTTTATTTTATTTTTTAAGAATTTTATTGGGGAATTGGGGGATGGGAACAGCGCTGGGGAATTGGGGGAAGGGGAACAGACAGTTGCTGTCCTTTTGTTCTTCAGTCTAGTTGTGGAGGACGTCGCTTCAATGGCCCAAGTTGGCACCATCATTGCGCTCTTCCCAGGCGAGGCAGATCAGTCGCCGGCTTCTGGATGCTCACTGCGGCTGCTGGCCGCTCATGCTGACTGCTGGCTACACCCAGTAGCCCATGGCAACCCACTGCAAAAGGGACTACAGCCTACGCCATCGCCGGCAACTCATGGCAGCCCAGCTCCAGGTTGAGCTGTTATTCAGCATCTTAGCTGTAGAGGGCAGTGTCAGTGGCCCTCATATGTGGGATCCAAACCAGGGCCCTCTGGCGTCCCAAGCCAGCTCTTAACCAACGCGCCACTCAGCCGGCCCTCCATTTCATTTAATGTCTCTTGCATATTCACTCTCTCTCTTTCTCTCCCCACACCCCTCTCTTATTCTGGGTATTTCTTCAGGTCTATTATCCAGTTGACCGACCCTCTCTGGTTGTGTTTACCTGCTATTTAACCCTTCCAATGATTTTTATTTTATTTTATTTATTTTTATTTTTTACTTATTTATTTTTAAAAGATTTTATTGGGAAATTGGAGGATGAGAACAGTGTTGGGGTATTGGGGGAGGGGAACAGCCAAGTTGTTGTCCTTCAATTTTAGTTGTGGAAGGTGCAGCAAGCTCAGCTCCAAGCCCAGTCGCCATCCGGCTGCCCATCGGCAGCTCCTGGATGCTAAGCTCAAGGTGCTGTGTTCAGTTAGTTGCAGGTGGGCGTAGCCACCATCCCATGTGGGAATCGAACCGGCAGACTTGTTGTTAAGAGTACATGTGCTCTATCCCCTGAACCACCCAGGTGACAGCTCAGCTCAAGGTGCCAAGTTAAGTCTTTTAGTTGTGGGTGGGCATAGCCCACCATTCAAACCGGCAGCCTTGTTAGGAGCACATGCTCTTACCAGCTGAGCCATCCGGCCACCTGTTGGCAGCTCAGTGGCAACTTAGCTCGGGGCATAGCGTCACTGGCCCATATGGGAATCCAACTGGTGATGCTGTTGCTCAGAGCTCGCACTCTTGGGCAAGCTCTTAACCAACTGAGCCACTCGGCAAGCCCGCTTTTGATTTTTAATGGCTATATTTTTCAAAATTTTCTATAATTCTACCTTGTTTTCTAAAGTACATTTAAAAACACATATATTTTTACATTTTATCATGTTTTCATCCCCTTCTTTGTCATCTTATATTTGACAATGTGAGCTGATGTCTCTATTATCTCAAGTTCTTAGGAATTTAATATGGCTATCTCTTCATCTGCTGATACTTGTTCATGGAAGATTGTGCATTTTGAGTTTTGTATTTTGGAAAATAAGTTTCATTTTAAGTGGGGCTTTATCTATAAAAATCCTGTGTAGTCTGGGTTTTAAGCAAATCCCTCCAGAGTATTTTGCTTCTGTTTGTTTCTTTCAGGCCTCACAAGAATATTGCCAGCCTATAATTGGTTATTTCTTGGCTTGGTGGTACACAGACCATGGAACTAAAATGAATACCAAACTAACTTGAAGGCAAACTTTCTCACAAGATGATTCTCTCACCCAAAGCCATTTATGACAGCAAGTGACACAATCATATACATTATTATCTCCCTTTGCAATATTTTCTAGGACCTCCTCCATCAGTTTATAGCTCTTCAAGAGATCTGATTGTGTGTGAAAATTTCAATTCTGATTTCTTGCTTTCTTAGCCTCAATGTCTTCTCCATCAGTGAGTGGATATTATGACCCAAATCTGATCCCAAATCTTGATCCCTAATATCCCAGATTCCCTTTTCCATCCTCTTACCCCTTTGTTTTTAAGTTCTGTCTTGTTTTGGAGCCCTTGGAAATTCTTTCGCTTTATTGACTATGCACTTAACAGAATGTTTGCTACATTTTCCCCAGCATTTCTAACTTTCTATGGTGAAAGATTTTCACATTTTTTAGTCCTCCATATTCTTGGAAAAGTCAGTGATTTTTGTGGTGTGTGTGTGTGTGTGTGTGTGTGTGTGTGTGTGTATAATTATGACTATTAATGGGAAATTTGAGGGAAACATCACCAACCTAAACCAATAGCTTTTTTGAAAGTATGTTAGCTATAATTTATTGGCTTCTTTTTACTAGGGAATAATAAAATCAAAATCTCATGATATTAACTCTAAGCAATTTTACACTTTCCTCCAAAAAAATGACAATTTCTTAACAACATTGACTAATGACGTTCTAAGTGGGTTGACACAATTATGTGCTGAAAATATGGTGTTAAAAATCAGTCCTTCTTTCTGGACAAAATGGCAGAGGGCAAGACTGGAGTGACTCTGGGGTAGCTACATCTTTCTCGCCAAGGATCTCATCACCTTGGATGTTACCAAGTTGACTCCACTTTTACACGAAGTTATCAGCAGACCAGCCACAATTACTATAAGTACAATTGGTCATGTAGCTCATGGGAAATCCACAGTTGTAAAAGATATTTCTGAAGTTCACACTGTGAGTTTAAAAAATGAACTAGAGAGAAATATTGCAATCAAGCTTGAATATGCTAATACTAAGATTTATAAATTTGATGACTCATGTTGTTCTCCAGAATGTTATAGATCCTGTGGAAGTAGAACACCCAGTGAGGTTCCTACAGACATTCCAGGGACTGAAGGGAATCTTAACATTAGTCAGGCATGTCTCCTTTGTTGACTATCCTGGCCTCGATATTTTGATGGCTATGTTGAATGGTGCAGTAGCGGTGGATGCACCTCTCCTTTTGATCGGTGGTAATGAGTCTTATCCTCAGTCTCAGCCTTTTGAACACTATAGAAATCATGAAACTGAAGCATATTTTGATTCTAAAAATAAAATTGATTTGGTAAAGAACCATAGGAACATATTCTTGCATTTGTACAAAGTACAGCAGCAGGAGCTCCTATTATTTCAATTTCTACTCAGCTGAAATATAATATTGAAGTTGTCTGTGAGTACATATGAAGAAAATTCCAGTACCCCCAAGAGACTTTATTTCAGAACCCCAACTTATTGTTATTAGGTCCTTTGATGTCAACAAACTTGGCTGTGAAGTTGATGACCTTAAGTGGGGAGTAGTTTGTGGCCATATTCTAAGAGGAGTGTTAAAGGTGGGCCAGGAGATAAAAGTCAGACCTGGTATTATTTCCGAAGATTGTGAAAGAAAACTAATGTGCAAACCAATCTTTTCCAAAATTGTATTACTATTTGCAGAACATAAAGATCTTCAGTATTCTTCTCCAGGTGGGCTTATTGGAATAGGAACAAAAATTGACCCACTTTGTGCCAGGCTGACAGAATGGTGGGGCGGGTGCTTGATGCAGTTGGAGCTTTACCTGAGATCTTCACAGAATTGGAAATCTCACGTTTTCTGCTTAGACGGCTGCTAGGTGTATGCACTGAAGGAGACAAAAAAGCAGCAAAGGTGCAAAAGTTGTCTGAGAATGAAGTTCCTATGATGAACATAGGATTTCTGTTGACAGGAGGAAGAGTTTGTGCGGTGATGCTGATTTGGGCCAAATTGTTTTCACTAATCCTGTGTGCACAGAAGTAGAAAATAATGCCCTTAGCCAAAGAATTGAGAAACACTGGCATTTAATTCGTTGAGGTCAAATAAGAGTGACAATAAAGCCAACAGTAGATGATGATTTAAGAATTCCAGTTCAGTGATACATTTGGATAAAGTCAGATTTTCTCTTGACAACCTAGGAGATATATAACTATTACTTTTTTTGAAGTGTATATATATATATATATATATGCACAGTAATACCTTGGTTTGCAAACATAATTTGTCTGGAAACAAACTACTTGTATTGCAAGACATTGCTTGCTTACCACATTAAAATGTATTAGAAATGTTTGCTCATCTTGCAGAATACTCGCAAACCAAGTTACTCGCAATCCAAGGCTTTACTGTACATATAGGTAGATAGATAGATATAAAATGTCTGTATTACTTTTTTTTTAAAACTGTATTGGGGAACAGTGTGTTTTTCCCAGGACCCATCAATCCAAGAAAACTTGCTGTCCTTCAATCTTAGTTGTGGAGGGCGCAGCTCAACTCCAAGTCCAGTCACCATTTTGCAGGGGGCGCAGCCCAGTATCCCATATGGGAGTTGAACCAGCAACCTTCTTGTTAAGAGCACACACTCTAACCAACTGAGCCATCCAACTGCCCACCAGCAGCTCAGCGGCAGCTCAGCTCAAGGTGCCATGTTCAATCTAGTTGTGTGTGTGGAGGGGGTGGCGCAGCTCACTGGCCCATGTGGGAATTGAACTGGCAACTCTGTTGCTCAGAGCTCGCGCTCTAACCAACTGAGCCACCTGGCCGTCCTAGGAGTTATATTTTCAAAGCAATACTGGGGAATGAATTCCACAGCTCATTACGTTAGTAGTCATTGTTATTCTCATTTTTTGGTGATGAAAAATTTAACTTCTAGTACTAAAATAGGGTCTACAATAAATGCAAAAAAAAATTGATATAATGTTGAAGTGAGTTACATTCTCCCAGAAATTAATCATTCCTAAATAATGTCTAATTTATATATCAATGCAGGTTTGAAATGAAACTGTTTGCTACAACCAGCCTTTGCTGTAGGACACATATCACCGAACCTGTTTGAAATAAAGTTTTTCTTCTTATATTCATGATTCATCTTTGAGTAGCTCCAGGCCTGAAAGGATCAGTAAAAACGTGAAGACAGAAATTCTTGAAGACTAGCTTCCCTTTGCTTCATATTTTATATTGCTTTATCTTTGCAATTTTGACTGAAAAGAAATTAATAGGTTCAAATAAAATCATCCTTTAGAGCAAAAATGGAATAAATCCTTATTAATCAGCAGCAAGAATAACCAAAACATTCTCTTGTATCGTCAGATAATTCTTTCTGCCCTGAATTTGTTTTTCTCTGCTTCATTCTGGCTCTGATGTCTAATGTATATATTTTTTCTTTTTATTGAGTCTGGATTGTTTGTTCACGCTGTTTAATAATTACCAAGGCCTGTCTGCATTTACTGGCAAACAAGTGACTCATACAGTGCCTGAGTTAATGAAGCAAGAGCAGTAAATGAGTGGTATGGAGAGAAGCCGAGAGTGCCCCGTGACAGAGGGCAGCTCTGGGAGCAGCTGAAAGGGGCCTTCTTCTTTGGCCCATGACTTTGCTCTGTATTTTCCATCTCTTCTCCTTGTAGGAGCATTTCTTTCTAGTTCCACATGTTATATTATCAGTGGAAGACATTTTAGACCTGATTTAGGGTTGGCCCTGGGGATTCTTTTTTACAGTCTTAGGTTATATGTTTCAAGCTAACTTGTCCATATAAGCCACGGATCATCCTTTTGCAGCATGCCTAAGCATGCCTTACCCATGCACACTGGCAGCCATACTCTAAATATTATACTGTCCTTGTATCCGCCTTCTGAAATAGCCCACAACTGAAGTCATTTAACACAGCCAGCAGGCTCCACTCAATGCCACAGAAAGAAACATGCAGTTATGAAATCATCCTTCCTCATTTGCACTCAGGAAATACTCAGAAGATAACAGAGCTTATTTTGAGATGGTTATTTATGCATGCAGTTGAATTAATCTTCCCAGTAGATGATAATAATTATTATAAGTTTCACATCTTCATATATACCTGTCACTGTCGAGGTTTATGTTTTGGTGGAAATTTCAGTTTCTATTCATACAGTGGCTAATTTCATTGTAAAGTGAATAAGTATTATGTGTTAATATTTCTGTTCTTGACATAATCATTTGCTTTTTTCATTGATGAACTCAGTTTATTAAGAGCCCTTAGAGATAATAGAAAGGATTGGCTATTCTATCCTCTCCTCCAGGAATCCTGAATTCTACTCCTCAATCAAGTTAAATTGATCCAAGAAAGCTACATATAGGGAGCAGCCAGTTGGCTCAGGTGGTTATAGTGTGGGCTCATAACACCAAGGTTGCCAGTTCGGCTCCCACATGGGCCAGTGAGCTGCACCCTCCATAACTAGATTGAAAACAACAACTTGACTTGGAGCTGATGGGTCCTGGAAAAACACTGTTCCCCAATAAAGTTAAAAAGAAAAAGAAAGTTACGTATATAGATGTATTAAGAGCTTCTAATGAAAACAGTATATAAATACAGGGTTATAATACATCATTGGATTGTGAATAGTTAGGTAAGTAAGTCAATATGGGCGTAAGTAACATTTTTTAGAACTCTTACTGTAATTTCTTTTTTATAAAATTAGAGTTGACGTACAATAGTATATTAGTTTCAGGTGTACAATAAAGTGATTTGAAATTTATATTCCTTACGAGATTACCACAATGTTGAGTAACCATCTGTCACCATACAAAGCTATTATAATATTGACTATTTTCTCAGTGCTGTCTATTACATCCCCATGACTTATTCTTTCTTTTTTTTTTTTTTAAAGATTTTTATTGGGGAATTGGGGGATGGGGAACAGACAAGTTGTGTCCTTTTGTTCTTCAGTCTAGTTGTGGAGGACGTTGCTTCACTGGCCCAAGTTGGCACCATCATTGCGTTCTTCCTGGGTGAGGCAGATCAGTCGCCAGCTTCTGGACGGCCGCTCACAGCGGCTGCTCGCCACTCACGCTGGCTGCTGGCTACACACAGTAGCCCACGGTAACCCACTGAAGCAGGGGCTGCAGCCTACGATGTCGACTCATGGCAACCCAGCTCCAGGTTGAGCTGTTGTTCAGCATCTTAGCTGTAGAGGGCAGTGTCAATGGCCCTTATATGTGGGATCCGAACCGGGGCCCTCTGGCGTCCCAAGCCAGCTCTTAACCAACGCGCCACTCGGCCAGTCCTATTATTTCTTTTATAACTGGAGGTTTGTACCACTTATTCCCCTTCACCCTTTTCACCCATCCTCCCAGTCACCGCCACCACCCCATGGCAGCCATCATTTTGTTCTTTGATGATTCTATTTCAATTTTGTTCTATTTGTTCATTTGTTTTGTTATTTTAGGTTCCACTTATAAGTGAAATGATATGGTATTGGTCTTTCTCTGTCTGACTTATTTCACTTAGCATAATAACCTCTAGGTCTATCCATGTTACAAATGGCAAAATTTCATTCTTTTTTATGGCTGAGTAATATTTCATTGCATACCACATTTTTTATTCATCCACTGATGGACACTTAGCTTGCTTCCATATCTTGGCTATTATAAATAATGCTGCAATGAACATAGGAGTGTAATCTTTTCTAATTAGTGTTTTTGCTTTCATGGGTGAATACCCAGAAGTGGAATTTCTGAGTCGTATGATAGTTACAAGTAACAATTTGCAATCTTAATTTAAGTCCTTCCCAGGATTGGCTTCACTGATCACACACAAACTCAGAGGTGGATGACGTATAGTTATTGTCAGGACATTTGTCATTTATTTTGGCTTCCTAACAGCAGAACCACTTTTTTATGTCTGCAGAATTCCTAATCTTATAAATATAAATATCTGCTTTGTATGACAGGAACTAAAATTGCCAGATACTGAATTTCTCTTCCTCTTTTGCAGCTAAGGCACAGACATGTGACCTAGGCTCTACCAATCAGAAGCTGCCATAATAGAATTTGACACTGGCTACACTAGATCTGCACATGGAAGTGGCAGTATCTTCAGCCCTGGAGAGGACAGTTCTTTCTCCACACCAATTCTGAAACATCTTTCAGCGCATTTTCCCTAGCGGGTTAGCCTTGAGCCTGTATCTCTGTCCATCATTGTGGATTTGTTGAGCTATCCCAATATCTATGTAGTGAATTACTTTTTTTGCCTACTCAACTGCAGATGGCATCTGTTTCTTGCATATATGAATCCACACTGACAGCTATTTCTTATGCACATTTACTTAGGAATTTATTGTGGACTTAATATGTTGCCTCATTTCTATTAATGAGCACTGTACAACACTTCTTGTACTTCCTTCTTTTTATTTTTGTTGGCAGCTAAAAATCTCAGAATCAAATTTGAACTTGATCATAGTACAGAGTAACTCTTACAGCTAGTACAATTAGCTTACTTACTTTTGCGTTTTTTTCCCGTTTTTTATTAATTTTATTTGTATTGTGATGCCATTGGTTGCAAGCATCCTATCAGAAAACTTCACAGGCCTTTCCAGGCCCACGTGGGTTCCCCAAATTTCCATTCCATCTGTGTGGCTGGCCCCTGGGTCTTAGTCTTTTTTCCTTGCCTTTGCGGCTGTGATTACTCTTTTATTTTCCTCCACAACCTAGCAAAAAGAGGTGGGTGATGTAGTCTCCACAGCCACTTGATCTCATCTCTTAGACTCCTAAGAAAAGCTCCTTTAAGGGTTTTATAGTTAATAACAGTAGGAAAAGCTACAGCAAAATATAAGCAGCCAAGATTCTAAAATCTGCCAATTTTGTGTGCCTGATGTGTGTTTCTTTCTGAGATAGTCAATCAAAGTGCTATTAGAACTCTACCTCCCTTTTCATTTTCAAGTTTCACTAAACTCCCTCCTACTCTATTAAACTTAAAATTGATTTTGTTGTGAAATACACAATGTTTTAATAGCTTAACTGTCTAAAATTTTTTTTGTTAAAATTGCATTGGATGGTTTACCTTGAGGAAAACTAATGATTTTGTAACACTGAGTCTTTCTATCCATGAAGACCACTCCATTTATTTCAGCTTTCTATAGTGTCTTTCAATAAACTTTCATATTTCCTCCATAAACCTATTATACATGTTTTTCTTAGCTGTTTTCCTGGGGATCTTATTTTTGTTGCTATTATAAATAGGATCTTTTAAAAGTATATCTCTAAATGCTTATTGATTTCATATAAGAAGACAATAGACTTTTATAGATTTTTATAATAGATTATATCCAGTAAACCTGCTGAACTCACATAGTAATTTTAATAATTTCTCCATAAATCTAATTTTGGATTTCCTATTTATACATTTCCTCTGTTAATAATAGTTTTTATTCTTCTTTTCAAAGCTTGCACCATTGACTGATTGCACTTGCAATTTCTTTTTGTTTTTCTTCTGTCAAGCAGAAGCATTTAAAAGTTATAAATTTTCTTCTAGGCATTAAGATTTAGCTGCATTTCATAGTTTGATAGGTAATCAAGTTTTCCAATTATACTTTAGTCGTTTACATATGAATTATTTAGAAGTGTATTTTTAAACTTACAAATGATATTATTTATGATTTTTTATTTATTATTTATTTTTATTAAATTTATTGGGGTAACATTGGTTAGTAAAATTATAAGGTTTCAAGTGTACAAGTCTATAACACATCATCTATATATTGCACTGTGTGTTCACCACCCAGTCAGTTCTCCTTCCATCACCATATATTTGACCCCCCTTACCTACCTCCTCTTCTCCTGTACCCTCTGATAACCACTAAACTTTTATCTGTGTCTATGAGTTTTTCCTTGTTTGTCTTGTTCATTGGTTGCTTTCAGTTTTCTATCCCACATATGAGTGAAGTCATATGATTCTCAACTTCTTCTGTCTGACTTATTTTGCTTAGCATGATAATTTCAAGATCCATCCATGTCGCAAATAACAGTATTTCATCTTTTCTTGTGGCTGAGCAATAGACATGGAAACAACTGAAGTGTCCTTTGATAGCTGATTGGACAAAGAGGAGGTGGTACATATATACAATGGAATATTACTCAGCCATGATTTTTTTATTTTTACCGAACTTCACTTTTGTGGTCGGAGAGTAAAACCTCTGATAATGTTATTTTAAAATTTCTTGAGACATGATTTGTGTACTAATGCCATTTCTTGCAAATTAATGTGTTTCTGAAAAGAATGTAACTTTTCTAATTGTCACATATCGGATATGTTTATTTAATCAAGTCTGATAATTATGTTGTTCAAAACTTCTATATCTAAATTAAAGTGGTTTTTTTTGTTTGTTTTGTTTTTGTCTGATGCATCAATTACTGGGAGAGAAAAAATAAAAATCTCTCACTTTGATTGTGGTTTTGTAAACTTCTCCATGTAATTTTGTGTTTAATCTGTAGAGCAATTTGGGAAGTATTGAAATCTTCATAATATTAAGTCTTTTGATCTGTGAGTATGGGATGTTTTTTCATTTACTTAGATCATTAATTCCTCTCAACAATGTTTTGTAATTTTGAGAGTATAAGTTTTCTTTAAATTGTGGTAAAACCTATTACATAGAGTTTACCATCTTAACCATTTTTAAGTGTACAGTTTAGTGGTGTTAAGTATAGTCACATTATTGGGCTACAGATCGCTAGGACTTTTTTCATTTTGCAAAGTTAAAACTTCCATTTCCCCTTACCCCCAGCCCCTGGTGATCCCCACTCTACTTTCTGTTTCTATAAATTTGACTACTTTAGATACATCATATAAGTGGAATTATACGGTATTTGTCTTTTTGCGATGGCTTATTTTACTTAGCATAATGTCCTCAACTTTTTCCATGTTGCAGCACGGCCAGTATTTCCTTCCTTTTTAAGGCTGAATAATAGTCCATTGTCTGAATATCATAGTTTGTTTGTCCATTCATCTATTGATGGATATTTGGGTTCCAGCCACCTCTTGGTTCATGTGAATAAAGCTGCTATAAACATGGGTGTGTGAAAATCTCTCTAGGATCCTGTTCTCAGTTCTTTCGCATATATACCCAGAAGTGGGATTGCTGTACTGTATGGAAATATTAGCTATTTTCTGTTTTTTTCTTTTCTTTTTTTTAGCTTCGCTCAGGTCGGGAATCCAACTGGTGACCCTGTTGTTCAGAGCTCGCACTCTTGAGTGAGCTCTTAACCAACTGAGTCACTCGGCTGCCCTATTTCCTGTTTTTTTGATAGTAGCCATCCTAATGGGTGTGAGGCGATTTTGATTTGCATTTTTATAATGATTAGTGATGTTGAGCATCTTTTCATTTGTCTGTTGGCTATTTATATATCATTTTTGGAGAAAAGTTTGTTCAAGTCCTTGCCCATATTTTAATCAGGTTATTTGTTTGTTCTTGAGTTATAGGAGTTTTTTATATATTCTGGTTATTAACCTCTTATCAGATATGTGGTCTGTAAATATTTTCTCTTACTGCATCACTTACTCTTTCAGTCTATTGATTGTGTCCTTTGATGCACAGAAGTATAAAAGTTTGATGTTGTCTATTTTTACTTTTGTTGCCTTTGCTCTGATGTCATACACAAGAAATCATTGCCAAATCCACTGTCTGAAGCTTTTCCCCTATATTTTATTCTAGTTTTAGTTATTTAGCTCTTATGTTTAAATCTTTAATCCATTTGAGTAATTTTTGTATATGGTGTAAGGCAGGGGTGTCAAACTGGTGGCCTGTGGGCCGCATGAAGCCCTCGAGGTAATTTTTTGTATACTTGTCTTCAGTAGTTAAAGGGTTAACAAGGGAATTGTGTGTACGGTATTGCCTCGATCTTCCTAAGAGCTATTTTCTTCATAACAATTTTTCTATTTTCATTTTATTTCAGAGCATCGTGGGCCACAAAAAATTACCTTGAAGGCCGCCAGTTTGACACCCCTGGTGTAAGGTAAGGATCCAAATTCATTCTTTAGCATGTGGATATCCAGTTTTTCCAACACCATTTACCCTTTTCCTTTTCCTATTATTTTTATTTTTCCTACCCTTGTTGAAGATCAGTTGACTGTATATGCGTGGGTTTACTTTGGTGCTCCATTTTCTGTTCTATTGGTTTATACGTCTGTCTTTATGCCAGTACCACACTGTTTTATTTACTATAGCTTTGTAATAGATTTTGAAATCAGGAAGTATGATGTATCTAGCTTTGTTCTCTTTTTCTCAAGATTGTTTTGACTAGTCTGTATCCTTTGTGGTTCTATATGAATTTTAGGATTTTTTTTTTCTATTTCTGAAAAAAATGCCTCTGGGATTTTGATTGAGATTGCTTTGAATCTATAGATCACTTTAGGTAGTATGGAGATTTTAACAATATTAATTCTTCCAATCCATGAACACAGGGTGTCTTTCCAATAATTTTTGTCTTCTATAATGTCATTCATCAATGTTTTGAAGTTTTCATTACACAAGTCATTCACCTGATTAGTTAGGTTTATTCCTAAACATTTTATTCTTTTTGAAGCTAATGCAAGTGGGATTGTTTTCTTTTTGTATTGTTCATTGTTAGTTATAGAAATGCAACTGATATTTGTATATTGATTTTGTATCCTACAACTTTACTGAATTGATTTATTAGTTCTATCAGGTTTTTTTTTTTGAGTCCTTAGGGTTTTCTATTGGGTTGTCAGAAAAGTCATGACGTATTTTGTCTATGTTTTTCAAAGGTCATTTATTTATATAAAGAATAAAGATCAATGACATATTGCCTGTTTTGTTCAATAACCTTTTGCCATCTTTCAGTGAGCTTCATGATTCCTCGTTCATAGAAGGACCTGTCTTTATTTGTGAAAAACTGAACAAGGTGCTGATTTACAGCCTCATCTGAATTGAATATTATACCACACAAGGGGTTTTGAAGAGAGCAAAACAAGTGGAAGTCTGATGGCGCAAGGTCAGGCGAGTATGGTGGGTGTGGCAACACATCCCATCTAAGCTCCAGTAATTTTTGACGGGTGATTAAACTTGTGTGTGGTCTCACGTTGTTGCGATGGAACACAACTCCTTTACAGTTAACAAGCTCTGGACGTTCTGGATAATGGATTAGTTCAAACTGTCCAATTGCTGACAGTATACATTCAAATTGATTGTTTGGTTCCTTGGTAGGAGCTTAAAAAACACGACACCTTTAAAATCCCACCACACTGAAAGCATAGCCTTCATCTGATAAATGTCTGCTTTCAATGTCCTTTGAGGCGAATCATCATGTCGGGACCAAGACAGTTTGCACACTGCATTGTTGTAAACAATCCACTTCTCATCACCAGTTATCAGTCGCTTCAAAAAAGGATCGTTTTCTAGGACTCGGCAGACCCTCAGGCCCGATGGCGCGGATGTCAAACCTTGTGCTCTTCATACGGTTCCTGCTCAGCCCAGCTCTCGTGCGCAGCTCCAGCCCCCTCCCCCTGGTCCTCAACACTTGGCCTTTTAAGAATGCAACCGAAGCAGTGTGGAGTACATTAGCGTCTGGAGGTTCCCCCCTGGATGCTGTGGAGAGGGGCTGTGCTGTGTGTGAGAGGGAGCAGTGTGATGGAACTGTCGGCTTTGGAGGAAGTCCTGATGAGTTTGGAGAAACCACACTAGATGCCATGATCATGGATGGCACTACTATGAATGTAGGAGTAGTAGAAGATCTTAGACGAATTAAAAATGCTATTGGTGTGGCAAGAAAAGTACTGGAACATACAACACACACACTTTTAGTAGGAGAGTCAGCCACCAAGTTTGCCGAAAGTATGGGGTTTGTCAATGAGGATTTATCTACCAATACTTCTCAAGTTCTTCATTCAGACTGGCTTGCTCGGAATTGCCAGCCAAATTATTGGAGGAATGTTATACCAGATGCTTCAAAATACTATGGACCTTACAAACCACCGAGTATCTTAAAGCAAGATGGTTCTACCTATAAAGAAACAGGCGATAATTATGGTCATGATACTATTGGCATGGTTGTAATCCATAAGATGGGACGCACTGCTGCTGGTACATCTACAAATGGTATAAAATTCAAAATACATGGTTGAATAGGAGATTCGCCGATACCTGGAGCTGGGGCCTATGCTGATGATACTGCGGGAGCAGCTGCAGTCACTGGGGATGGGGACATACTGATGCGTTTTCTACCAAGCTACCAAGCTGTAGAATATATGAGAACAGGAGAAAATCCAACCATAGCTTGCCAAAAAGTGATTTCAAGAATTCATAAGTACTTTCCGTAGTTTTTTGGGGCTGTTATATGTGCCAATGTGACTGGAAGTTATGGTGCTGCATGCAATAAACTACCAACATTTACTCAGTTTAGTTTCATGGTTTATAATTCTCAAAAAGATCAGCCAACTGAGGAAAAAGTAGACTGCATCTAATCCATCTTTTCTGTCAGCATCTATATTTAAAGAAGAAAGAAGCAAAGGCTGGAAAGGTTACTCACTATCACTGCAGAGCTGCATTCTCAATTCTTTGTGTAAAATAAACACAAAAATAAATGTATGCTGA
>NW_017732205.1:201528-203400 GCF_001890085.2 Hipposideros armiger
GAAGGGGAACAGACAAGTTGCTGTCATTTTGTTCTTCAGTCTAATTGTGGAGGACGTCACTTCACTGGCCCATGTTGGTATTATCATTGCGCTCTTCCCGGGTGAGGCAGATTGGTCACTGGCCATGGGACAGCCGCTCACTGTGGCTCTTGGCAGTTCACGCCGGCTATCAGCTGCTCACGGTAGCTTACAGGAGCCCACTGCAGCTCCACTGCAGCTTACGCCGCTGTCGCCAGTGACTCATGGCAGGCCAGCTCCAGGTTGAGCTGTAGAGGGCGCAGTGTCACTGGCCCTCATGTGGGATCTGAAACGAGTCTCTGCTGCTCAGAGCTAGCGTCCCCAACCAACTGCTAACCAATGCGCCACTTGGCCGGCCCCATAATATTATTTTATAATCCTTTTTATTTTTATAAGGTCAGTAGGAGTGTCCCCTCTTTCATTTAAATTCTACTAAGTTGAGTCCCAGCTCTTTCATTTTGATTAATCAAGCTAAAATTTTGTCAATTTTGTCGATATTTTCAGAGAATCAGCCATTTGTTTGATTTTTTCTATTTTTAAAAAATTCTCTATTTAATTATTTTGCACTTGAATCTATTTCCTTTCTTCTTCTTACTTTAGATTTATTTTGGTTTTCTTTTTCCAGTATCTTGAAGTAGAAGGCTATGTCAATTTGAGATCTTTAAAAAAAAAGAAAAAAGAAAAATGTCTCTGTAAGCACTGTTTATGCTTCATCTCCTTTACTTTTATTCATGTACATGTATTCATTTTATTCATCTTGAAGTATTTTTTATGTTGGATTTGATTTCTTCTTTCCCCCTCCTCCTTCCTCCCTCCTCCTTCTCCTCTCCCTCCCCCCCCCACCTCTGTGCCATTGTTCTCATTCTAGTTGTGGAGGATGCCACTCACTGGCCCATGTTGGTATTCTGATTATTGCACTCTACCTGGCTGAGCAGTGGGTCACCGGCAGCTCACGGCTAGTCACGACAGCTCACACCGGTAACCGGCCACTCACTCCGGCTGCTGACCGCTCACAGGAGCCTAGCTCCAGGTCAAGCCATTATTAATAATCTTAGCTGTAGAGGGCACAGCTTACTGGTCCATGTGGGAATTGAACTGGCAGCACTGTTGTCCAGAGCTCGCGAGCTCTTACCAGCTGAGCTACCCGGCCGCCCGATTTCTTCTTTGACCCATTATATCTCTAAGAGTGTATTACTTAATTTCCATATGTTTGTGAAATTTCCTGTTTTCTTTGTTTTGATTTCTAGTGTTGAAAAATATACTTGGTATCATTTCTGTCCTTTTAATTTTATAATTATGTCTATCCTGCATACTTTATTAAAACAATCTTTTATTTTTATCTTCTATACTAAATTCATTGGGGCTTGTTTTATGTTCTATGGTCTATGCTGGAAATGTCCCATGTACACTTGAGAATAATGTATATTCTTCTTTTCTTGTTATGTAGAGTGTTCTATAAATGGTTGTTTTATAGTGTTGTCCAAGTCTTCTGTTTCTTTGCTGATCTTCTTGCTATCTTATCCCTTGTTCTATCCCAGGGGTCAGCAAACTGAGGCTCGCGAGCCACATGCTGCTCTTTGGGTATGTTCCATCTCAAAAGTTTGCCGGCCCCTGGAAGAGCCAATCCTGTACCTGACAACAATTTAAAAATTATTTGAGAGCCATAAATATATTTTTACTGAATCACCATTATGTGAATATCCTTTTTTTATAAATGAAATTTTTATAAATGAAAAAAAAATTTTTTTTTAAAGATTTTTTTTATTGGGGAATTGGGGGGATGGGAACAGTGCTGGGGAATTGGGGGAAGGGGAACAGACAAGTTGCTGTCATTTTGTTCTTCAGTCTAGTTGT
>NW_017732205.1:204310-243071 GCF_001890085.2 Hipposideros armiger
TTTTTTTAATGCCTACTTTTTTTTAATGTTAGTATAGCCACTCCTGCTTTCTTGTGATTGCTCTTTGCATAATGTATCTTTTCCCATCCCTTTACTTTGAATCTATTTCTATTTTCTTATTGAGGTATAATTGACATTTAACTTTATATTAGTTTTAGGTGTACAATATAATGATTTGATATTTGTATACATTTGAATGTATCTGTATTTTGAATTTAAAATGTGTCTCCTGTAGGCAGCATACAGTTGGATATTATTTTTTTAATCCAGCCTGATAATCTGTCTTTTGATTGGATTGTTTAAGCCAATAAATAATAACATTTAATGTTATTGATATAGATGGATTTATATCTGCCATTGTACTTTATGTTTTCTATGTGTCTCCTGTCTCTTTTGTTCCTCTGTTCCTCTTACTGCTTTCTTTTGCATCAAGTTAATATTATGTAATGTAGATTTTCAAATCTTTAATAATTTTTGCACTATGTATTTTTTGAGAAACTTTCTAAGTGGTTGCTTTAGGGCTTACTATGTATATCTTAATTTATCAGAATCAGCTTCAAATTTGTATTAACTGAATTCCACTGACATTTACAAAATTACTCTTATATAACTTTCTGTTATTATATACATATTACATCTATAAATGTTACAAACCCAATAATATATGGTTTTAATTATTACTTTATATAATTTTATGTCTTTCAGACTAGCTAAGAGAAGAAATAAGAGCAAATATATGTTTATAGCTTTTGCTATATTAACCCTCTTATTTATAGTTTCTGGTTCTCTTATTTTTGCAGATTCAAGTTACCATCTGGAGTTATTTTCTTAGTCCAATACAACCTTGCTCCCATGAACCTCCTTTGTGCTGTTATCAGCAAATATATTACATTTCTATATAAGTTCAAAAACATATACATACATACTGTTTTATACAATTGTTTTAAATTGGATAAGAGAAGAAAGGAGAAAAATATACATTTATACTGTTTTATAACTATATAATTATCTTTACTAGTGTCTATTTTTTTCGTAAGAATTGAATTTGGGGTCACTTTCAGTCTAACTTCCTTAGAATTTCTTGTAAGGAGGGTTTGCTAGCAACAAATATTCTATCTTTAGCTGGGAGTACCTTTAATTTGCTTTTATTTTTTAAAGATATATTTGCTGAATATAGGATTATTGATTAGCAGTTTGAATATGTTATCTCACTGGCTTCTGGCATCCATTGTTTCTGCTGAAAGGTCAAATTTTAATATTATTGGGATTACCTTGTAAATGAGCCATTTTTTTTTCTTGCTCCTGTCAAGATTTTGTCCTTGTCTTTGGCTTTCCGCATTTTTACTATCATGTTTCTGTTTGTAGATCTCTTTACTTATCCCACCTGGAATTTGTTGAGCTTCCTGGATGTGTAATTATTGTTTTTCAATACATTTAAGAAGTTTGTCAGCCATGATTTATTCAAAAATTGCTGCACTTAATAGTGTTCCACATTTCCCTGAAGCCCTGTTCATTTTTCTTTATTCTTTTTTTTTCCCTCTCTGCTTTTCAGGATGCATAATCACTACTGATCTTTCTTCAAATTTGCTAATTACTCTGAATACTTAAATTTGACATCTGGTTGCTCTCACAGTCATTTTCTGTGGCTTGCTTTGTTCCCCCAGGGTATGTGTCATACTTTCCTGTTTCCTTGCATGACTTAATAATTTTTGGAAATTGGACATTTTAGATAATATAGTGTAGCCACTCTGGGTACTGGTGCCTCCCCTCTGGTGCTTATTGTTATTTGCTAGGTTTTTGTGTTTTTTTTGGAGGGGGGGCGTTGTTTAGTAACTGGCTGAATTATTTTAGTAAAGTCTATTTCTCTTCTGCACTGGTAAGCTTCTGATATTGCTCCTCAGGGAGTATATCCTTGGGTTATGCCCATAGTCACCTTGGGTTAACAGGGGTTTAAGCAGGGTTCTCTTTAGCTGTCTCTTTCCCTGATCATATCAAGCTGTTCAACTCTACTAATTGCTGGGTAGTTGCTTTATTGCTTTCAATAATGCCCTGGGGCATAAATTGCTCACCAACAAACCGATGAAATTCAGACTTTTTTTAAAAATTAAAATTGGGGAATTGGGGGAGGGGAACAGTGTCGGGGAATTGGGGAGGGGGGCAGCCAAGTTGTTGTTCTTCAATCTGAGTTGCAGAGGGCGCCTATCAGCAGCTAGTAGCCTCTAAGCTCAAGGTGCTGTGTCACAATCTTAGTTGTGGGTGGGCATAGCCACCATCCCATGCGGGAGTCAAATTAGCGGCCTAGTTGTTAAGAGTGCACGCTCTATCCACTGAGCAATCCAGGCGGCAGCTCAGCTCAAGGTGCCGAGTTCAGTCTTAGTTGTGGATGGGCATAGCCAACATTCCATGCAGGAGTTGAACCAGCAGCCTTGTTGATAAGAGTGTGTGCTCTATCCACTGAGCCATCCAGGTGGCAGCTCAGCTCAAGGTGCCGAGTTCAGTCTTAGTTGCCGGCGGGCGTAGCCCACCATCGAACAGGCAATCTTGTTGTTAGGAGCATGTGCTCTCACCAGCTGAGTCATCCTGCCACCTGTTGGCAGCTCAGCTTGGGCGCAGCGTCACTGGCCCATGTGAGAATTGAACCAGCAGCCCTGTTGCTCAGGGCTTGCGCTCTTAAGCTAACTCTTAACAAACTGTGCCACTCAGCCGGCCGAAATTCAGACTCTTTTGAAAGGATAGTTCATAAAGTCAGTTATTGAGATTTGTTCTGACCCCAGTCTCCTCCCAGCTATGCCCTTCCCAGGCTCTCTCATGCAAACTAGTTAGTCTACAGTTTAGTTCATATGTCCAATGATTCGACCAATATCATCCCAATTGCCTTTCACTACAACCTTGTTTTTGAGAGCACCCTTAGGCTTGAACTTCTTCACACTCTGTGCCAAATGAAGTTAGTTCCTTTTGGAAGAGAACAGGAGCTCTCTGGTTTATGACCTCTGAGTCTCCACTCCAGGCAAAATTTCTGAGTTATGGCTATGGAGCTGGAAGTGGGAACAATGGCAAGCTTCTGAGTAATACTCCTCCCAATTTAGGAGCTGAGTACTCAGTGATCGTGATGGTGGGGACAGTACATTTAGCTCTTTTTTGTTTGACTCTCCCAGGATGAATCACTGCCTAATCAGCATGGAGAAAGGTGATTGGGATCCCAATATTCTCAGAAGCACCACACCTACGGTAGAACTTCCTTGGAGACTGGGCAGAAAAAGTGACTCTACCTCTCGCCTACACTTGCCTATTAACTTAGCTTCAGGAACAGATAGGTGGGGGCAGGCTGAGCAATATGGCATCCTGCCTCTTCTGGGATGATAGCCCTCCAACTGGGCGCTGGGAAATGAGGCCCTACGTTTTTGGCTGCACCACTCTGAAGTTTCCATCTTGCTGAGTTTCAAATGAAGGAAGAAGCGATCTCAGTTCAAATTCCAGACTCCCACTGTTCTTACCAAGTTTTAATAAATTTTCTTTATGTGTTTCTTTAGTTGCTGTGTGTCCTTCGACCATAACAAGATTTTAGCTGGTTGTTTTAAAATAATTTTCACTAGTTTTGCTGGTGAGCCAGTCCAGAGTTCCTCATGCTGTCATGTTGGAAGCAGTCTCACCATCATTTTTTTTCTAGAATCTGTATTCTCTGATAAGATTTGTTAGAACTTCTGATACATTTTATGTTTTAAGCTATCATCATTTCAATCTTTTTATTTCTTTCTACACCCTGGGCTTTTCCTTGAGTTCATAATCCAGCTAACCAATTTTATCTTCAATTTTAATGTTCTAAATAACTGTTTGTAATTTTATTGACAATATTTTTAATTTCCTTCAGTATTATTTTAAAAAAATCTGCCTAGTATTTTAAGATAGTCTCATTGTTTTTCTTATATTTTTTCTTCCTGTGGCTCTGTTCCTAATCATTTATCCAATATGCATTTCACAGTATATATGTGAACCATTTTTAAATTCTAAGGAACTTCGATTCCTTGTTTACTAAGCTTGTTGCTATGTTAAATTGTATGAAATGCTCTGTACATATTACTTCTTAATCTTAATTCAAACAGGAATGTTGTCACCTTACTTTTCATGTGTTTAAATGGAGGTAGCTGAATTGGAATGTAATTTTTTTTTTTGCAACTCATACTAATTTCATGGATAGAGGCATTAAAAGCTGATAGCTGTTAACATCCAAGAGATGAGACATTATGACCCTCCTAATGGAAGAACATACCACACATCCTCTGAAGTAGTCTTGAAAAAAAAAATCTGCTAGATTCGATTTATCAATTTAGAGGGAATACAGAGGATTATGTTAAACTGAACTATGGGGATCTGGATTATATGAAACTCTTGAGGACAATCAACTGGGTTTCTTCATCAAATAAACTTTAAGGAGGGAGGGAGGGAGGGAGAGAGAACATGAAAGATAAGGAGAGAGGAGGAGAAATGGAGTCAGCAAGAGGGAGAGTGAACATACAAAATACATATCAACCACTTCCAATGTGTTAACTTTTATTGGCTCCTGATTCAAATAAATGTGTAAAAAATGGCATTTATGAGACATTTGAACTTTTGCATATTCACTGCATATTTGAGGACATTTAGAAATTTTTTTTTGTTAATGTTTTTGTGGCTCTTAAAAATATTTGCCCTATAGAAATAACATTGAAATATTCATGGATGCAATTATGCACTATATTGAGAAATGCTTCAAAATAACATGGGAGGAGGGTAGTGGGTGGGGGTTTAGAAGAAACAGATTGGCTGAGATAATTCTTGAAGCTGGGAGATGGATAAGGGTTCATTACTGCTCTTCGTACTTTTGTATATATTTGGAATTGGCTTTCCTATTACTTGACTGCTTTGGCCTTGTAATCTTGATTCTTATGGGTGGGGGGATTTGTAAACTAAAGTGAGGTCAAAAAGAGCAGTTCACAAATGTGTCATCACATTCCCATGTGTAAACTTTTTAACCCTGAATCATCTATAAAACTGAGAGGATAGTTTGAAAACACTGACAATTTCCTTTTAATCTTCTGTAAATGAAATCATCAAATACTTTTTTTTATTCTGAAAAAATGTGCTCTCCAACAAAATACCTATGAAATCAAACCCATATCTTTTTCAGTTGCCTAGTATAAACAACTCTAGTGTACTGGGGCTAATCTGCAAAATATTTTTAGGTCTAAAATGTAGCCCTGCTATTATAGCCTCTTCACTATTTTTTTGGTTAACACTTTGCATATGAATTATTTTGGTTGTCTCGTCCTCAAAATCATGAAAAACCAATGCAAAACAAAAATAAGCAGCTCATAATACCAGTAAAAATTTCTAAGTAGATGAAAATGTACTAATCAGTAACTCGGCACTCTTCCAAGGGCCTGAGTCACTAAGCTAGAACTTTTCCATTATTCCCATAATCCAGGGAAGCTTCCAAAGGCTCAAAATGCTGTTCACTCAAGTTCATAGTTAAAAAAGAAAGAAAGAAAAAGTAGTTATGTATCATAGAAGTCAGAAGTGTTCCAGGAAGAAACAGTCAGCAAAGTTCTCAAGAATGAGGTATGATGAAAATGATATTGGTTTTGTATAAGGAGTGAATGATGGGTAACATAGAAAACTGGAGTATACTCCATTTGAGAAATCTGGATATGAGGTTGCTAGAAAAGACTACTGGATCAAGAAAAGTATACCTAAGTTGGGGAGAACTGTATTTCTGAAGACAGCAAAAAAATGCCCACATGTTTTTGTCTTGACATTTTCAGACATCTAAGAATGAAAGAGAGGTATATAATATGTATTACAGGGTAGTGAAAACAATCATGGGTTACAGAGCCAGAGAACCTTGGGTTCAGATCCACTAGGTCCTTTGTGGATCTTTAATGTGCAACCAGAGTTGAAACCACTACATTAGAGAATCCAAGGGTCATGATCACATGTAACCCAAACAGCTCAGTATTAATGCTGGAGGGTAACTGCTTTATTTTATTGTTTACAATTAGCAGCTTATTAACTTGAAGGCAATCCATAGACACAAACACATTGACTTTACAGACTCTTTAAACAAGAGATCCGTCAGTAAAGAACACAATGAAAAGAACAGGTCACAGTAAAAAGAAAATTAATAATTCTGAGGAAAAAAGATCTTCCTGTGATACATTCCTATAAAACTAACAATAAAAAAAGCAAGCTTCCATTATATTAAAAAAACAAAAAACATCAACTTGTAAAATAATTCATCAACTCATAAAAAGGAGTAGAAATAAGTGAAATATTAATTTTAAAAGTATCTGGCACAGTATGTATGTATATTGTCTGATAGTTCCACTCTTAGTTTTAAACACCCAGCTTTTTTCAAGAAGTTGTTGCAAACCCAAGTACTGTTCTGACTGTAAAAGTCATTAATGATCCTTTTTTTTAACAAAGATGGAATTAAAACAGAACTCTTAGTACTACCATCTTAAATTTTGCTTCATTACCAGAAACAGTTTTCAAAAACCAGATCCTTTTAAGTCATTTTTATTTTTAAAACAACTTCACTATTTGATTATATTCATTGTAGAAAAAAATGTAAAGACAGAAAAATATAAAGAAAATTAAAATTATCCAGTATGCCCCCCCATGTACAATAACAAAACGTTATATATTTCTTTCTAGTCTTTTTGTACATTTACATAGACTTAAAATTAGTACTGTAAAATGCTTACATATCCTTTCTTCACTTCATATTATAGAGCAACCAATTCTTTAAGACATTAAATATTAGTAAAAGCATCATCTTCAGTTGGCTGCTTCACAATCTAACTAGAGCGAAACCATAATTTATTTCAAATTTTTGGATACTCAAGATTGTTTTGAATATTTGTTACTATAACTAATACTGTATTAAACATCTGTCTTTGTACATAATTCTTTGTATTTCTCCTAACTTTTGAAAGATAAATTCCTAGGAGTAGAGTAACCTGCACAAAAGGTATATGTATTTTTAAGCCTTTTGATACATTTGTCCTCCAGAAAGATTGTACCAATTTACAGTGACAGCAATAAACGGCCTAAGAGTTCCACTTTGTCTTCATATTCCTTGGCAATATAGGAAGCTGGATGCTACCTCCCACCCTTTATTGTTAGGAATTTAATGAGGGAAGGGTGAGTGGTATCTTCTTGTCTTTTTCCTAAAGTGTAGGAATCTTCCACATTTACTTATTTGCCTTCCCTGTTTTTTGAAGCAGTCCATGTCTTTCAGAAGGCATCTTTCACCTTGGCAATGTCTTATCTGCCCACATGTTCTTCCTTAGCAGGCAAGGGCATGAAAAGTTTTTCCAAATTTCTTCAAATTAAGTGGGAATTTCCTAAATGACTAGAATTAGAAAGTCTTCTTGTCTTCGGGGCAGCCATGCAATTTTAATGTCTTGGTAATAAAACAGAAAACTGGGCCATATTCTGAAAAAAAAAAAGTAGGCACAGATCACAAATAACCAAATCCTCACTGTAGGCAGTGACTTTCCTGCCTGATAATCACTTGCAATGCTGTTAAAAGCCATTTTTGGTCTTATAGAGTGAGGAACCATGGGACATCCACTTTTAATAAACTCACTAGAAAATTTTCAAGTTCACCAATGTAAAAATCACTGACTAGATATGGGGCTTTCTGCATAACTTAACTCTTACTTTCCTCTCCTATAAAGTGAGGTTCATAATTAGTATCTCAGGGGACTGCTCTGATTCTCTCTTATCTCCATCCCCTTTTAGATCCACCAGGACACCTATTATACACCAACCCACAGCCCAGATTTTTGTTTATACAACCTCCATTTTACACTTTATCCCACTAAAAAAAATAAAATAAAAAATCATAAAAGTTTTGATATGTTAGTAGCTGCAAACAGAATAGGATCTTCTTCATGACAACAAGTCTTATATATCTTTGCAAACCACAGCTTGACATATAGTGGATACTCACTGTTCCTGAAATGAATTTTTGAGTGAATGAATGATATACATTTCAGTGCTGAGACGACTGAAAAATACTACCCCAGAATAAGAATTGTTGTAAGGTGTTCCTTAACGCTATGAAGGAAGGCATGATTCTCAATTTTGTCTAGAGCAGCAGTTCTTCATTTTCTGTCTTTAGGTCTTCTATGTCTTTGAGAATCTGATAAAAGCTACACACACTAACCCTTTTTTAAAATGTATACATAGAGAACTACACAATTTTACATACACTTTCAGAAGCTTCAAAGGAGAGGAGAACACTGATTTCTAACATACAGCATTTTTACTTAAAAATGAAACAAATAATAAATTCACTGTTTAACAAATTATCTTTAAGAGACTATGATCAAAATGGGGTCAGCTAGGAAACCTAAAAACACAAGAACAAAGAAACCCCCAACCTATCACATCTTGCAGGTAACAGTAACCTTAGCAGAAGCAAAAGTATGAGTCACATTTCCCACAAATCAAGTGTGCTAATTTAAAGACGCTAAAGGGGTATGCCACTCTATTGCATTATACTCATTACAGTCAGCTGAAGGTAACCATTTCTAAAGTGACATTCCCCCATTCTTCCCATTTATTTTCTGTTCTCTTCTTCATAATGATAATAAGGACTTCCTGTATTTCAATTATGATGAAATGCTTCTTGAGAAAAGGGGGCTATCATTTATTCATTAAACAACACCTATCTCCTAGGTATACAGGTTGAAACCAACAGATGTGTTTCTTGCTCCTTATGGGCTGAAAAGTCTAGCAGGGAATGTAGATTATAAATTCCCATACTCCTGACCCTGCCAGTCCTAAGGGCTGAGAGGCATCTTAGTTGCAGTAGCATGTGGAGGCCTGCTTGTACCAGCCTGCAAGAACCAACTATGTGTATCATATCCCAGCTTATGAGCAGCTTTGTGTAGGCAGCTTGAAATCAGTCATGATGGAGCATTTATACCATGCAAGTTGGAAAACACTGTACATCCTGGCTCTTCCATGGCCAGAGGTTGTCAATCATTTACTATCATGTTGTGTCCTCATCAGACTAAACATGTGGCTCTCATTCCAGGGCTCCTCAATGATAATTTGGGTCGAGAGGGCTTATATTAACCTTTCACACCCTCTCTCAACTACTGCCGTAAGAACCAAGAGTATAGGCATGTTCTAGGAAACCTTAGGATATACTGACCACCTTCTTCGGATATTAGGTGAATGTAATATCTGATCAATTTGAGGCAATTCCATCTCTAACATGGTTAATCAAGAGAGTCGCGAAGTGTCCAAATAAAAATCATGCATCTCTGAGCTTGGTATATTCCGGGAATTAATACTAGAGTTGAAAAGCTACCAATGTGCAACCCATCCGATGTTTGTCAATAATTACTGTCTTAGTTTGATGCAGCATTAACCGTAAGAAGATATTCCCCAGCACCATTTTGGTACTGCCTTGTCAGTTTTAGCTTTAAAGGCTGCCAACACTGGGCATGGATCTGCCAAAGAGAAAACAACTTTGTCAGCAAAGTAGGCCACGAGCAGAACAAGCACAATCCATCTTCTGAAGTTACACTTAGAGATACGTTGCAGAACAGAACAATGTCAAGAACCTGGTAGCTTAGATAAGAAAACTCTCCCCACCTCAACTTCCACTGGTCTTGCATTATCAGCCAGATAGGACTACTCAATTTCACACATGGTTACTATGGTAGTACACGGCATGAAAACTCATAGAAAACATCTAGGCTAGTACAAAATACATAAGGAGATGGACCAAAGGTGAAATGCAAGGAAGAGGAAAGAAGGTAGCTGAGGCTCTATGGAAGTGTCTGCTTGCATGTTGGGAGCCATGCAGGCTGACTTTACTGATTGCATATCTTGTTTTACTTCTTGTTTTACTTGCACCTGGAGGGTGTTTTGCTTAATCTCGAGGTATGTGGAGAGAATGGCCAGTGCCTTGGGAGACACAATAAAGATAGATGGCTATCTGGGATTATGGAAGAAATTGTCCCCACTGACCTTTAACTTTCTAAGTGGATTATCAATTAATTACTCTGGAATGAGGTAATACGTATTTGTCCTTTCTTTTTTGTACTCACCCTGAATGTATATAATGGTGGTGGAAAATAAACTCGGGGCTTCAGAAAACCTGAAGACCGGCCGCATCAGCAGTCGTGAGTGTGTCTCTTTCTTTAATTCCCGCTCCCCCCTTTAGGTACTGATCGACTTGTGGCGGCTGGCCCGCCATACTTGCAGACGGCTAAGGATGCTTACCTTTAGGTTATGCAGCGTTTCTGACCATTCCATGGACCCTACCTGAGGTATGGTAGTGAGAAGTAAGCTCTTGGCTTTATTGGCATTTTCTTTCAGGGTTTTTAAAACCCGGTCCACGGAAACCTAGAGAAACAACAGCACAGGATGTTACCAGCAATTAAACATTCCACTGCTTTTGTGGAACATTTTCCTGAGTTCCTAACTTATCTGTGAAGTCAGTTTGCTCCAGCTTCAATCCCCTGGGCCCAAGTTCTACATTTATCAAGATGGTCTTGGCCCCAGGGGTAGGTCTTGGAGAAACCCAATGACATCTCTGAATAGCACTACTGATTTTCAATATGGTATCTGAGAAACTATCTCAGACGTGTAGTGTGTTAGAGTACGGTCTAGAAAGCTGTGGCTATTCTCCCCATGTCTGTAGAATGGATTCCAGCCTTAAAACTACACTGGAAAACAAACCAGTCAGAAGATAAACACATTTCTCTTTAGAAAAGTCTTCCAGCTAATAAATAAAGAAAAAACAAATCAAAGTTTCACCATTTTTTCTTTTTAGAGCTCTCAATGAATTAATAGAGCTGCTAACATCACAAAACAAAACAAAACAAAAAAACCCAAACCAAATAAACAACCCACTTTCCTGATGAAAAAACAAAACAGTATTTATGATACCTGAATCTGATCAAATCTCTAGATCTAGCTGCCAATTTACAGAGAAAACACAAAAGGACAGAGAACTACAATACCCTGAGGAGATGATTTCTGCAATGCTGACTGTGGAAAACTGGACAGGTCAAATGACTTGGTTTCTTTTTAGAAAACTTGGAAGAAAAAAATCATTTGAAATATTTGAGATAATCAGAAACTGGAATTTCGCCTGGGTATAGTAAGGAATTATTGTTGGAATGTGACGACAATGGGGTTATGTTAGAAATCACCTGGGCCAGCCGAGTGGCGTGTTGGTTGAATTGGCTTGGGAGCGTGAGCTCTGAACAGCAGAAGCCCGGTTTGGATCCCACACGAGGGCCAGTGATGCTGCGCCCTCTACAGCTAAGATGGTGAACAACAGCTCGACCTGGAGCTGGGCTGCCATGAGTCGACGGCGTAGGCTGCAGTGGGTTGCCTTAAGCTACCGTGAGTGGCCAGCAGCCAGTGTGAGCTGCTGTCCAGTGGTTGGCGACCCATCTGCCTCACCCGGGAAGAGCACAATGATAATACCAACATGGGCCAGTGAAGCGACATCCTCCACAACTAGACTGGAGAACAAAAGGACAACAACTTGTCTGTTCCCCTTCCCCGATTCCCCAGCGATGTTCCCCTCCCCCAATTCCCCAATTTAAAAAAAAATAAAAGAAATCACCTAATGTTTATGGATAAAGTTATAGATCAGAGTATAGATGAAATATAATTGGCTATACATTGATATGATAATGGTTGAAGCTGGATGTTGGATTCATGAAGTTTGTATTATTGTTTACTTTTGTATATGACTAAAATTGCTGTATAAGGAAAAGGTGGAAAAAGTTGTGAATATAAAAAGGATGATCAGAGGTAGAGTACTTGTCGTGCTTCACTATACTTAGAAGAAATCCAAGATTCAGGGACACAATGATTACATCTTTCATTCAATTTCCTGGACTATAAAGCCCAGACCCCTACCACAAACCCCAAGATGTGTTTAGACAAAATTCTAAGTACCGTGGCAGAGGGAGTCCCATCGCTGTGAGAACACAAAGCAGTGACCAGCTGGGTGCATGCCAGGTACATGTGCAGGCACATTTTAAGCAGAGTCTTTGAATGTAGGGTCAAAGCATCTAACAGATTTACCTTATATTTACTCTTTTCCTTCCACTCTTCCCGTGACTGATATTTCTATATAGACTCTGACCTCTCTCTCTTCTTTGTTCCTGCTATTGGGCTCAACACAAATGCCTTTCTACTAACCTCTCACCATCAATTCTAACCATCTGTTCAAGGTCCAGCTCAAATCTCAAAAGTTTTCATCTTCACAATTTTTTTTTTTGGGGGTCTTTCCACCCAACTGTCATTGCTACCATCTAATGACCACCCTCCTAGGAGCCAGCACTACATGTGTAATCGGGCTTCATTTCCCCAGTAATCCAGCAATGTCAAAGTGTAACTGAACAACCCACACCTCTCACTCAGCCCCAAGCCCTGGCTCCATCCTACAGAAGAGGAACTTGTTAAACAACATGCCCAGTGGTGCAAGTAAATGGAGGAATAGTAATCTGAAGATGCATTTGGCAACTCTAAAACCTTTTTATCATGCCAGGCTGAACATCTGGTTTGAAGCATGATGATACACATGGCTGGCTGAGATGATTAATAATGAAGGCAGGGGAGGGAGGCGTGGGTAGGGGCATAGATATAACACAAAGCTGGGCATGACTGATAAGGATACAAAGCTAGGTAATGGGTAAATGGGGTTCATTATACTAGACTGTACTTCTGCAGCTGTTCGAAGTTTTCCACAATGAAAATATTTGCTTTGGAAGCCTGACCTCAGTACTCCAGCATCCTCAAACACCAGCCATTCTCTGCCACCTTTGTTATACCTTCCTTGTGGCATCTAATGTTATTTGTCTTCATGCCTTACCACTTACACAGAACTCAGTTTCTTTACTTTTAACTGAAGTAGCTCCAACTGACTGCTTTCCAAACCTCATGTGACCTACTAAGGGGAAGCCCCGTTAGCTCTGCAGAAGAGAGAAATGTTACGAGGCTGAGCAGAAAGCCACAGGCAAGAAGCAATCCATTCTCACAAAGTGGCAGAGGCTGAGCTAGCTGTCCCTTAGGTGACCAAAGCTGCCAAGTCAGGGATTGTGTTGTATCAGGATTTATAAATCTCTTACATATGAAGCATCCTCATAGTTTATTACACTGAGGATAAGATAAGGCATTCATGCAAAACAAAGAACCTGTGTTCATCTACGACTCAAACTCACACACATGGATAGACACTCAGCAATAACATCCTACCCCTGCACCTTTTCCTTATTTCAAAATTCCTCCACTGTAGTTTTGTCCCTTTCTTTATTCTAGACAAATGATCTGGTTTCCTCAAGGAAAATGTTAAGGAATGAAGGAGGGGGGGAGTGAAATATGAGCTTAAAAAAGACTTAAGGGACACATTATTCAAACGCAATGTGTAGATTATAAGGGACTCAGATTTGAATAGTTGAAAATGATGAGACGAAAGGGAAAATGTGAACTGTCTCAATATTTCGATTATATAAAAAAATCAATATTTTTTGGTACAGTGGTCTTGTGTTTTTTATTATTTTATTTAAAAGAAAAAGAGGCCTTTCAGTAAAAATATTTACTTTAAAATAATGAAGGCCAGGGAGAGAGAAATGGGTAGGGGCTTATATATGACACAAAGTTGGCCACAGCTGATAACTGTGGAAAGCTGGATGATGGGTAACTGGGGTTCATTACACTGGCCCCTACTTATGCAGACGTTCAAAGTTTACCACAATGAAAATGTATGTTTTGGAAGCCTGACCTCGGTAGTCCAGCACCCTCAAATACTAGTTGGACTTTGCTGCCTACAACTCCTCCCTGACCTCCCATCTGAAACACTTACACGGTCTCCAAAGCTCTGCCTCCTTCTCGCTCCCTCTTCTCAAGCACCTATCTTTCCCACTACACTTAAGGAAGGCTTCCCAGACTACAAATATTTGGTTGGGTCAACTGGAAATGTACTCCTCACCACACTCTTTCTTTATAGTCCTGAGCTATGTCACGTTGGTTTGCTTAATCTCTACCACATCCCCTAAAGAACCCAGAATGTTGGCTCCTTACAAACGTGTCTGTTTGCTGTCATGCTCCTACACCAAGCAAGGTCTCCAGTCACAATGGGTTAAACAGACAGATGTGAATATAGAGTTTACTTACCAGGAAGAGGTAAGAAATAGTAAGTTCTTCCCTTTAAAAAAACATAAACAGTAGCACAGCACAAGGAAATTATATCCAAAAGACACCTTTATCCTTAAAATAAGGCTCAAGTCTTATTACCAACACATCTATATGCCTATAACGTACTGTTCGCTGTTGATCCTTGGATAAAAGTGTCTTTTTCTTTCCTGTGAAGATCTTGGTTCTTACTTTCCAAAGGGAACTATAGAAAATATCTGGTAATACCTAATGACAATGGATTAAAAGCTGACTTTAAAACCTGGTAGACAGGCACTTTCTGGAACTAATGCAATAGAAGCAAATAGTTAAGATCCTCTCTTAATGGTGCTCATGGCATCTGGAAACTCAGGCCATCCATGCTCAGGAGAGAATTCCACCTACCGCTTCCTCGTGCTCCTTCCAGCAATCGTAATCTGTTGCCATGGCGATACTTGCATAGCAAAGTCCAGCCTCCTTAGCAAGAACCACCTCTGGAATTGTGGTCATGTTGATCACGTCTGCCCCCCAGGTGCGGAACATGAAGCTTTCTGCCCGTGAACTAAAGCGAGGCCCTTCGATTGTGAGCATTGTCCCTTTTGAGTGGCACCGGAGTCCTAGCTTCTTCGCAGTCTCTATGAGGACCTAGCAAAAAAAGAACCACAAACTCAAAACATAAAAACGTAAGTACAGCTTAATATTTTATTTTTTTTCCTGATGTTTAACAAGCTGATTACTTAAAGATTTTTACTACAGAAGCCTAGTAGCTGCAGATTCTCAGAGAATCCGGGAGATCCCAGTTTTCCAGACCCTCTTATATATCCTGTTTCCCCACCACCTGCACATATAGCTCATAGTTACAAGAGCAAACAGTAAGCTTTGCCTAAGCACCAAAATTTGTGTACATGCTTTAATCTCATTTACTTCTTAACAGCTTTAAGAGACTAAGGTGAGCTAGAAACAAGGACTTGAGCTCTTAACTTCCAAGGCTCAGTTGAGGTGCTGCTCCTCATTCACATCGCAGAGGGATGTGCTAGGAACTGTTTCCAAGCTCCTGAGAAATTCATTCTCGTTGCTCTTTTATACAAAATCTGAAGACTTTTGCTAAAAGCCTTCTTTTGATTAGAAAGTGATTTTTTCATAATCTCTTCTGCCTGATGCCTCTCCAAGGACAAACGGTAAAAACAGGATGGGGCCATGCTGATTTTTTCTGTCCAGGGATAAACTGACCTCGGCATCCCTTTAGTGGCAAGCCATGCATGGGTTTTAGAAACCCTATTTAAAAGTCTGATCACTTTATCCAGTGTCTAATTAATAACGCACATTCTAATCTTCAGGTTATTCATTAATTTTGTTTTTTTCTTAGACTGTGCTTCAACATTTTTTAAATTAAAAAATTAGTCTTTTAAACTTAACTGTTAATTTACTTAAGAACTGCTGAAAATTCACTTACCTTTTGTCTTAGTTTTCTCATCTGTAAAATGGGAATAATTGTATTGCAGAATATTGTGAGGCTTAAACGAACTAAGGATATACAGCACATAACTGTGTCAGGCACATCGTAAACACTATATAAATGCTAAACTGGTCCTCTACCCATTATTAATACAGCCGGTTCTCGAATAACATTTCATTATAACACTGATGAGAAAACAATCAATCGACTCCTGGTCAGGGCCATTATCTGTGCGGAGTTTGCACGTTCTCCCCATGTCTGCACGTGTGTTCTCCAAGTACTCAGCTTTCCTCCCACATCTCAAAGATGTGACATTAGGTTGTATCTAAAGTGTCATATTTAAATTGTCGCAGTCTGAGTGACTGTGGGTGTGTGTGAATGCTCCCTATGACAGAAAGGCGTCCTGTCCAGGGTGGGTTCCCGCTTAGAGTCCTGAGCTGACTGGGTAAGCTCTGGCCACCTGCAACTCTGAACTGGAATAAGCAGGCTAGAAAATAATCATCTTACTTGTTTTTATGCACCTTTCTTAAATGCATGTATAAGCTCACTTTTATTTAAATATTCAATAGAAGGGCTTTGGGTCTTTGCTTTTAGAAGTTTGGTGATGTTTTTGTGACCAGAAATATGCCATAGGAACTTTCTTCTTGTTTGCATCGATTAGCCTATGATAAAATTTGTTTTGTTATAGGTTGCTGCACATCAAGTCAAAATTTCCAAGAATCTATCAATGAGGTTAAGTGGGGATTTACTGTACTGGCAGCTCCCTTGTAAGCAACTAGCTGTCTTTCTCTTGCTGCTTCTAGGATACTCTCTTTGTCTTTAACCTTTGCTATTTTAATTATGATGTGTCGTGGTGTGGGCCTGTTTGAGTTCACCTTGTTTGGGGCTCTCTGCACTTCCTGAGCTTCTGTATCTATTTCTTTGCCAGGTTAGGGAAGTTTTGTGTCATTATTTCTTCCAACAGGTTCTCGATCCCTTATTCTTTCTCTTCTCCTTCTGGTACCCCTATGATGTGAATGTCGTTGCGCTTGATGTTGTCCCACAGGTCCCTTAAACTATCTTTGTATTTTTTTATATTCTTTTTTCTTTTTGTTGTTCTGATTGGGTGTTTTCTACTACCTTGTCTTCTACATCACTAATTCGATCCTCTGCTTCATCTAATCTGTTGATTCCTTCTGGTGTACTCTTCATTTCAGTTATTGTATTTTTTATTTCTGATCGGTTCTTTTTTATGGTTTCTATATCCTGCTTTATGCTTGTCATCTCTTTGTTGAAATTCTCTAAGTTCCTTAAGCATTCTTATAACAAGTGTTTTAAACTCTGTCTCTGATAGGTTGGTTGCTTCCATTTCGTTTAGTTCTATTTCTGGAGGTTTCTCCTGTTCTTTTATTTGGGACATGTTTCTTTGTTTCCTCATTCTGGATGCCTCTCTGTTTTTGTTTCTATGTACTAGGTAGAACTATGTCTCTCAGTCTTTGCTGGGTTGTCTTACGTAGTATGTGTCCTGTGTGGTCTAATGGCGAATCTCCCTGGTCTCTTGTGCGTGTCTTTCCAGGACTGTCCCTTGAGAGTGTTTTTCTGTTGTAGCTGAGACTTGATTGCTTTTGGCACATCAGTGGGTGGGATTGACGCTCAGGCTGACTGCCTGTGAGGTTTGGATACACAAACAGTGCATGAGTTGCAGTGTGGGGGCTGACCCCTCAGAGAGGGAGTGGCCCCCATGAGCTCTTGCACCTGCTGAGACCCCCCTTTGGATGTGCTGCTTGTGGGGCTAACCAGGTAGTGCTCTGGTGTGGTCTGATGCTGGCCTCTGGGTGTGTTGTTTCTGGTGTCTCTTAGGAGGGTCTCCATACAGGCCAATTTCAGCCTTGCCTATGACCGGCCTACGGCTAGCTGCTAAAAGCCTCAAAGTTATATATGGTTGGCTGCTGCCTGTGCTGGACCTGGAGGCCTCACTGTGAACTAAGGCAGGATGCTACCAGTATTGGGCCTGGGGCAGCTTAGCAAAAGGCCCAGGGCTCCCTAGGTCTACTGACATCTTCTGGCTGCCCATGAGGATTAGCCACTGAAATAGCCTCCTTAGGCACAGGGGTGGGGCTGGCTGACCTGGAATTGCATACCCTCAGCGATGTAGTCCTACCTGGGAGGGGCGGGTTCCAGGGAGTTGCAAGGCATGGCTGATGGTTTCTACAAAGTTAATGCAGATTCAGGTGTTCTGCCAGTGCCCAGCCTGGGACCATTTTGCAAAGTGCCCCAAGAACACCACAGCCAGTCTTCCCTCGCCTCAGGCAGTGTCTGGCCTGTGACCACTTTGCCAAACGCCCTGAGAACACAGCTGCCAGCCACCACTCGCCTCAGGCTTGCAAATCCCCAAGAGCTACCCATGAGAGGCTGTAGCGCAGGTTTTGGGTCACTGCCCACCACCTGTTCCTGGGTTGCTGTGGGCTGTCTGCTGCTATAAAAGGCCTCCACAGCTTGTGGGGGTGGGTCTGGCTGCTCAGTAGCTGAGAGTGACCCAGGCGATGCAATACCAGCTGTGCAGGGTGGGAACCCAGGGTGTCATCAAGGTGTTGCACACGTGTGGATTTCACCAGACCAATGTGGTCTCGGATTTGATCCTTTGGAGGAGGGTTCAACACAGAAAAGATGGCGCCCAACTATAGGTTATACATTAGTCAGGCTCCACACAAGGTTAATGGCTCTTATCCCTCTAGCTGTTGCCCCACAGCCACAGAACTCAGTCTTTCCCTGTATGTCTCTGGCACCCCCCGAGTTGCCACTCCTCCACCAGAGACCAGGTTGAGTGTTCGCAAGCGAGTCTGCATGTGGGCTCTTTAAGAGAGCGTCTGGTTTCGCGCTGCCTTCTGTCTCACCGGGAGGGGCAGACAAAGACCTTACTTATTTTCACTGTCAGATGTAGGAATTCCTCTTCCCAGCACAAGACCCCTGAGCTGGGGGGCCTCATGTGGGGCTGGGAACCCTCCCTCTTCTGGGGGGACCTGTCACTGAGGTATCCCTCCTGGTGTTCAACCACTATCTGTGGGTTTGGGGTCAGCCCCTTCTACTAGTCTTGATGTGGTCTCTTCTCTATATCCTTAGTCATAGGGGTTCTGTTCAGCTAGTGTTCAGGCGATTCTTGAGGTTGATTGTTCTTTAATTTACTTGTAATTTTGGTGTGATCCTGGGATGCAGGAAGCATAGCTTTCCCATTATTCTTTTTTCTTTAAAGATTTTATTAGGGAATTGGGGGAGGGGAACAACACTGGGGAATCAGGGAAGGGGAACAAACAAGTTGTTGTCATTTTTTTCTTCAGTCTAGTTGTGGAGGACGTTGCTTCACTGGCCCAAGTTGGCACCATCATTGCGCTCTTCCCAGGCAAGGCAGATCAGTCGCCGGCCTCTGGATGGCCGCTCATGGCAGCTGCTGGCCGCTCACGCTGTCTGCTGGCTACACACGGTAGCTTATGACAGCCCACTGCAGCCTACGCCATTGCCGGCGACTCACAGCAGCCCAGCTCCAGGTCGAGCTGCCGTTCACCATCTTAGCTGCAGAGGGCAGTGTCACTGGCCCTCATATGTGGGATCCGAACCGGGGCCCTCTGGCATCCCAAGCCAGTTCTTAACCAACGCGCCACTCGGCCGGTTCCCCCCCTCCCCCCATTATTCTTATATTGCTCTTTCTGATGGAGTCAGATAGTTCTTGTAGAGTTCTTTCATTTCTGTTAACTCTCAAGTCTCTCTTCTTCCAGCTGTGTCATTTCCAGATTTCTATCTTCGATATCACTAATTCTTTCTTCCATCTGGTCAGTGCTATTTCCTAAGCTCAGTATGTCATTCTTCATTTCTTTTATTGAGTTCTTCAGCTCCAGAATTTCTATTTGGTTATTTAAAAAAAATTCAGTCTCTTTGGTATTCATTTTGTTCGAGTTCATTAAACTGCCTATCTCAGTTTTCTTGTATTTCGTTTTTTTCAGAACTGCAATCTTGAATTCTGTCATTTAAGTTGCATATGTTCATGTCTTTATTTTCTGGAGGTTTTTCATTTCCTTTCTGAGCTATCTTGTTACTTTGGGTATTCATGGTAATTGATGAATTACTTCTCTTCCTGGGCATTTATGGGAATGAATTCTGAAGCAGGCTGATATGAAGAGCCCCTTCTTTGGCTTTCCAGTAAGCAGCACTGGAACATTTTACTTTCTCTTGCCCTGTTCTAGCTTTCCGCACGGTGTGAGAGTTACTGGGGAGGTGGGTTTCTCTTCCGTGAGTAGGTCACCTCTGTCACACGGGAGGATGTGGTGGGGGATGGGATTCTGAGCCTCTGAAATCTGAGTGCTGCCCCTGCAGCCAGATGCAGAGCTGTGCACCTTAGCAGCCCTGGGTGCCTCCTCTGGGATCAGCCGTGAAAGGTGGAGGTGGGGTGGAAGAGGCCTCTGGTGTGTTTGTGTCTTTGTTCTCCAAGTAACGGCGACTGCCAGACCACAGCCGCCTTGCTCCTATATCTCCTCCAGTGTTACTGGGATTAGCCACAGTGTGCGTCTGCCACAGTCTCTTCGATTCTCAGGGCTGTAGATATTTGGCTCTTCAATCTGAACTGCTACAGTTTTTTCTGGGGCCAGACGCTAACACTGGAGGGTGTGGGGGAGGTGAGCTCTGGGAGGGTGGGGAGAGGCAGCCAGGCTCCGTGGCTGTTTTCAGCCTGGCAGTGAGGGCTGTTAGACCGCAGTTTTAGCACCTCTGTACTTGGGCCTTTGCCTGGAGGTGACTGCCCCAATCAGCCCTATTATATGCAGATCATTCAGGCAGAACTGCTGGGGCCACAGAGTACAGTTTCAATCCTCCCCTCTCCAGAGACCACAGTGAGCTCTGGGCTACCGTGGGCAGCCCTGTCTCTGTACTTCCCCCTTCACTCCCCTGGTTCACCCTGATTTACCCACCTTCAGAAGTTTCAGTGCATGGATCTCTCAGACGTGCTTGTGTGTTGCACAGGGAATCTTTCATTGAATTATAGTTGTTCAACTTGTTGTAACTTAAATGGGAGAGATCAAGAGGGGGACCCCTCACAGTGCCTTGTTTCTGACATCATTCACCACTTTCTTAACCCTCCGTCAGGCGCAACTGATCTCAGATTCATTGCACACAAATTTTCAAATATCTACCCGTTAACTTAAGTATCATGTCTCATCGCTTCCGTTTCCTCCCCCTCTACCGTAACCTATCGCCAGTTGTGTTTGTGACTTAGTACATACAGCAAAGACGTATTTCATAGCGGCATCTTTGTGTGCAATGAATCTGTAAGATCAGTTGCGCCCAACGGAGGGTTAAAATGCCTCCCCAGGACTCTTTTAAATTTTACTTGGGGATTCTTCGCCTGTCTAGACTAATAATAGCTGAACTAATTTGGTCTGAAAGAGGCCAAATTGCACAATTGGCAACTATCACCCCATCATCAAATTTACATGTGCTCTGTATACATCCCTAGCACTTACTTTGCCTACCTCTATCCCTAACACTGAAAGTCGCTACGTTTTGCCTGGGATAAGATCTGCGATTTCCTACCAACAGGCATATGCTCTCCCTATTCTATTTCTTCCCAAGCTGCCCCCATTTTGAAATGGACAAGAATTTTACACACATCTAGTTTCCTAGGGAGAGCAAATTTATTCTGTGGCTAGATCTGTGTTTCAGAGGAAAGACTAGCAATGTTTTGATATATTCTGCTGATAACTATATTTAGAAGCATACATCTAAACGCATACATAGAAACTTAACCCGCCATTTTTGTTTAAACAAAAAGGTACTTTCCCGAAGTCAGGGGGAATACACATGCAGTGGTACATCTGAAATAGCTTCCCGCAACTCCAGCTTTACATTCTAGATTTGATTTTGAGACCAGAGTGAGGGTAAGGTACCCTGGCTGTTAGCTGTAAGAACCAGTTTTACGTGATTATGCAGGGTGTAACATAAAAGCTAAAAATCTTCCGAATTCTATATACAGGTGTTATAATTAGCTGACTTACCTAAAAATTAACATGTTTAAGTATTTGTAGTCCGTAAGTTAATTCATAAATTAGATTTCACTAGGCAGTTCACCTCTAATGATGCCTCTAATCTTTCGGTTGCACCTGACTTTCAAGCCTGGGATTATATGAGGAGTACCATGTGTGAACCATGAGATGGAATTTTGAGTTGTGGTAACCATTTTTATTCTCTGAGAGCTAAGGTTATGGCTCCTCGCCTTGAACCACCATTGACCTTTGTGGGGCTGTCCCCTTAGTTCTGAGATTTTATGATAATCTTGGAGAGGAGGCTGGACAGTAATGACCAAACTCAGCTCAAAGGTTAATGATGCCAATCTGACAATTCATAGAGTATCAATAATAATAATTTAATTCACAAAAGCAGTTACCAGTGATTGGATGTTTCAATACTAACAGGCATTATTCAGAGTACTTTTAAGTATTAACTCTTTTAACCCTCACACAGTCCTATGAGGTACATGTAATCATTACCTTCATTTTACAAATGAGGAAACTGAAGCCCAGAGGTGTGAAGTATAATAACTTGTCCAATGACACACAGCTATTAAGCTGAAAAGCAGAGATTTGATTTGATCCCATGTAATCTGATTCCAGACTATATACTCTTGACTAATATGCTAGCCTATACTAAATTATTTAAAAGGTATCCTGACAGCAAAAATAAAAAATTATAAAAAAGGTAGGCTGCAACTATGAGTGATTCAGCTTTATAAATGATAGAGAGTAGTGGAGGCATTATTGGCAAAGGGGGAATTCTTTTTTTTTTTTTTTTTTGTAAATTGGGGAATTGGGGGAAGGGAACAGTGTTGGGGAATTGGGAAAGGGACCAGCCAAGTTGTTGTTCTTCAATCTTAGCTGTGGAGGGCGCCAGTCGCCATCTGGCCTCCTGTCAGCAGCTCGTGGCCTCTAAGCTCAACGTGCTGTGTTCAATCTTGGTTGCGGGTGGGCACAGCCACCATGCCATGCTGGAGTCGAACCAGCAGCCTTGTTAAGAGTGCATGCTCTATCCACTGAGCTATCTCGGTGGCAGCTCAGCTCAAGGTGCTGAGTTCAGTCTTAGTTGTGGGTGGGCATAGCCCACCATCGAACAGGCAGTCTTGTTAGGAGCACGTGCTCTCACCAGCTGAGCCATCCTGCCACCTGTTGGCAGCTCAGCTCAGGCGCAGCATTACTGGTCCATGTGGGAATCGAACTGGCGGCCCTGTTGCTCAGAGCTCGCGCTCTTAAGCTAACTCTTAACCAATTGAGCCACTCGGCCGGCCCAAAGGGGAACTCTTAATAAAACCTTCCATAAGAAGTAAACTTGAAAGAGAAGGAGGGGTCATATGCTTATTATTAGCTCACTAATCTAAGTCTAGATGCCACCCCAAGCTCTTATGACTTATTTTGATGCACCTTCCGGAAAGATTACAAACCTCTCTCGTTTTGGGACAGAAGGGCTCAGCCATTGGAATATGGCAAACTCCTCTGGCACAGGAATGACTCCCATCATAGAATGTCTGAGGCCTTGTGGTGGTCCTACAAAATAAAGTGAAAAGGTTGTTTTTTTTTTAAGCCATCTCTCCATTCTCTGAGTACTAGTGAAATCAACTGTTATCTAGGTTTCCATCCTGGTCATCACTCCAGAATCAATAGCTCAATAAGCTGAAGGTAACTGTTTAAAAAAGCAGCTTTGGATGGTATTTGGCTTCTCTGGCTCTGGGTTGGTAGCAACATATTTTGCAACAGGAATTAAAGTGTCTGTGGTCGGGTGGCTGTGACAGGATAACCACACTGGATTGCAGGTACAATTCAACTCTATTCAGGAGGGCACGAAAAACACTTAAGAAGTCAATATGAAATTTCCCAATCATTGTAGATACAGAAAACTGTATAGTGAACCCCATTTATATCCATCACCTAGATTTAACAATTTCCAAAATTTTGTCACATTTGCTTTATCTGTTAGCATTTCCATGGTTGCAAATCCCAGACTGCCAACCATTTCACCTCTACTTCAGATGGACCAAAATAAGTGGATTATTTTCCACTGAAATGTCATTATCACATCTGATAGAAGTAACAATAATTCCTCAGTGTCAGCCGATACACAGATCATATGGAAAGTTCCCTGATGTCCTCAAAAATGTCCTTTTTGAAAAAAAAGTTGCTTTGTTAGTTTCAGGTCTAAATAAGGTCCTCACCTTGCAATTGACTGACAGGTTTTTAAATTTACGGTAATTCCCTCCTCCACCCCCCAACCTTATTTTTCTATGCCTTTGACCCAAGAAGGCAGTGTTTTATCCTGCTCCACATTTAGAAATCTATCTGTCTGCTACTTTGTTTGGCTTGCTCCTCTACCTACATAATAGTTCTAAAGTTTCTTAGTTCCACTTTCTGGTAAAACATTTTTGACTCTATCACAAAAAGAGGCTAAAATTAACCCAGTGCCAAGTCACCCAGCAATTTCTCACCAGTTTTCAGAGTAAACCATTATATTGTTCTACACTTGAATTCATGAGTAACACACGAAAGAGTCCTCATCTTTCCTACCAAGGGGAGAGCAGGGGATGGACAGGGCAAGGGGAAGCCAACAGGGGAAGGTAGATCACTTAATGTCTATTTTGGGGTGCAGGAGGGTGGGGAACAGCATCAAGAAATAGTTTTCCCAGTCTAGTTTATACAGCTGGCATGTCTACCTACCGAAATTAACCTGTTACTTCCACTCTGTCACATACTACACAGTGACACTAGCTGGCACCAAAACCACCTAGCTCAGAGATGAGGCCCCAGTGCTGTGGAGGAATGAAAACCCTGTCCGTGCTCCTCTCAATCCACTGTCAAGTGTGTCTTCAAAGGAAAGACTAATTTAACCTTGAAGCAATTCCAGACGGGGTTGAAGAACAGGTCAAATGACTGTTCCAGCCCCAGAGGCTTTTCTTGTTTTGTAAAACTGACAAATAAGCCACACGTGTACTCTCAGCTCTGGCTTGGTTTCAGCCTTCAATAAGTCAAGTATTAGCAACATCACTATTTACCACCGTGATTAAGTATGAAAACAGGGCCACAAAAACCTTCAGCTGCTATATCCTAATAGACATCCACGTGATAACACCCCATCTTATCTATCTCTGTCCCTCTCTTTTGTCTCCATCCCTTCTTTGCCTAATCACTCCTGTGTTTTGAACTTTTCCCTTAAAACATAACATATATTATTTATGCTTTATGTTTTGCTACATATGACACTTATTAACTACAGTTTTAGTTCTCCTAAGTGGCACATTTCACATTTTTCTCTTTAGACAAAGCTAACTACAAGCTATATGGCTTACAGAAAATTGCCACAGCTTTTTGATTCTCCCTTCTCCAATCATAATATATAGTGTTCATCCACCCATTCATAAGCATTAAGTCAACCACAAAGTTCAGATGTCCCACAGCAGCTCAGAAATGAGGTCTGGCCTAGAGACAGAACTGGGAGCCAGTAGTGACGGGAAGCTGTGGCTGAAGATGGGGGTCTCAGAATACCCAACCTTGTAAGATGCAAGTGAAACGGACAGCCTCAGGAAAGAAATGAGTAGTTTAAAAATCAATGCTTCTAATGGTTTCAGGACTGACTATATTGTTAATCCTGGAAAGGAAAGTAAGGTGAAGATGAGAAATACCTCTTCACACAACCTGCCCACTTACATGTGGTGTTCTGCATAACTAACTTAAGTGTCAACAAATTCAATGAAATGTTTAACGATCTAAAGTTAAATCACTATAAACAGCAATACCCCTGTATAGCATAAAATGGTGCCGTATGGTCGATGACAATAGAAACTCAGATCAAGAGCAATGGTGTTTATAACCACAGGTGAGCAGAGAAAACTACCCAAAGGAAATGCTAATGAAAAATAGACGCACTTTTAAGAGCTCCTTAGCCTTCCTCTGAGGGTTTTTAATTAGAGGAGTGAGAGCTTTTACAACTCAGCAAGATGTCGGGAATAAACCTGCCAGGCATGTGCCAGTGGGGACAGTTCTCTAATTGAGCCTGTACTGCCTGTTCACTGCCAGCTTTCAGCCAAAACAGCTCTTTTATCACCATAATTGTAGTTCACCCTCATGCTGAGTTTTCTCAGTGATATGGAGGAAATATAGGAAATGTAGTTTTGTATCTGGATTTTGTGACTGAAGTTTTGGGTCGTCTTGAACAAATTACTTAACCTCCCTGAGTATAATGCGAGTATTAGCAACATCTGCATTTACAGCCTTGTTTAAATATGAAAACAGGGCCACAAAACCCTCCAATGATTACATCCCAATAGACTTTGAGGCAATAACATTTCTATTTTATATGTCGAATATGTGCATGTGGGGATAAATAGTAATTGTTGCAAAGAGCTACTATTACTATTGCCTTGTGAATGGCTCAGCACCTGGAACACAGTATTCACTCAAATCATATTAGAGGGCCGGCTGAGTGGCATGTTGGTTAAGAGCTGGCTTGGGACGCCAGAGGGCCCCAGTTCGGATCCCACATATGAGGGCCAGTGACACTGGCCTCTACAGCTAAGATGCTGAACAACAGCTCAACCTGGAGCTGGGCTGCCGTGAGTCGCCGGCGATGGCGTAGGCTGCAGCCCCTGCTGCAGTGAGTTGCCATGGGCTACCATATGTAGCCAGCAGCCAGCCTGAGCGGCCAGCAGCCAGTGTGAGCTGCCAAGAGCCGCCGTGAGCGGCCGTCCAGAGAGGCCAGCGACTGCTCTGCCTCGCCTGGGAAGAGAGCAATGATGGTGCCAACTTGGGCCAGTGAAGCAACGTCCTCCACAACTAGACTGAAGAACAAAAGGACAGCAACTTGTCTGTTCCTCTTCCCCCAATTCCCCAGCACTGTTCCCATCCCCCCAATTCCCCAATAAAAATCTTTAAAAAAAAATCATATTAGAGATGGACGCAGGTGCTGTAGAAGCAAGCATATGGAGAATAGGTCAATGCTTGAAGAAGCCTGCAGATAGTCTCTTTTTTATCATTCCTTTTTCTAAATTAAAAATATTGGGGGTGACAATAGTTAATAAAATTATACAGTTTTCAAGTGTACAATTCTATAATAATACATCATCTATGTATTGCATTGTGTGTTCACCACCCAAAGTCAAATCTCCTTCTGTCACCATATAGTTGATGCAGATAGTTTCTTGAAGAAACTAGGTCTAAAACAGTGCCTGAGTGGGCACCTTTCCCTGATAAAGGGACCCTTAATGGAATCTGGTCTTCCTTCCATTGAGAGAGAGATAGCAATTGAAATCTATTCCCGGGCCCATGAATAAAATTCACCTCAGATGATGTCAAGCTGGCTACACCTGATGGTAAACTGTGTCCCAGCTTTGGCTGAGAAGAATGGGAAAAATCATACACCTCTTGGAAGCAACCTAGACCAAGGACAAGAGAGTTTAGGACTGACGGCTGTCCTACTGACTTGTGAAAGTGGCATGTGGTGGCAGGCAGAATGGCTCTCTCTTCCCAAACATATTACATCCTAATGCCCAGAACCTGTGACTATGTTTCTTTACCTGGCAAAGGGAAACTAAGGCTGCTGATGGAATGAAGGGTGCTAACCAGCTGACAACAAAATGGAAAGATTATCTTGGATTAGATGGATGGGCTCAATGTCATTCTAAGAGTCCTTATATGTGGAAGAGGGAGGCAGACGAGTGTCAGAGTGATGAGATGTAAGGCTCAACCCACCACTGATGGCTTTGAAGATGGAAGGGCCAGGAGCCAAGGAATGCAGGTAGCAAAAAAAGAGCAAGGAAGTCGATTCTCCCCAGCCTCCAGGAAGGACTGCAGCCCCGCTGATATCTTGATTTTTGCAGTGAGGCCCATGTTAGACTCCTACAGAATTAGAGTAAGTTTGTATTGTTTAAGGCACTAAGTTTGTGGTCATTTGTTACACCAGCAATAGGAAGCTGATGCACATGCGTATGTGGTTTAAGATATAGTTCACCCAGGTATGGTTTCTGTAGTAACAAAAAACTGATGCCTAAGGTCTATCTCCAACTCTTGCTTTAATCAGTAAACCCTCCCAGCTTGGCAAGGCAAATCCTGATTTCACCTCGCCATTAGCTTGGGACATCCACTGGAAAACCGATCTGACTAGTTTCACCACCCACTCACCAGCTGTGTGCCTCTGGAAAGTCATTCTTACCTCTCTACACCGCAGATCATATCAGTTTTTGCATATTTAAAATGGTCAGTATGAAGACCGAATGAGAACACATGAAGGAAGTGCTCAGTACCAGAAACTACTGTTTATGGGAAATCTGCTTCTGTACTTATTACTTGCCAACTTCAGAGCACGACACATGTACGGGATGAGTGAAGGGCACTCAAAAAACTGCCTGAGGTGGTTAAACAGGAATGTGTGCTAAGAAAAATTAACGTACAAACAAAAACCTGCCCATGAAAGAGTGAAGGAGACAAAATGATGACGTGTAGTGGTAAGAGGAATGAGTTCAAGACAAAGGAGAGAATATTGGGCCCTTTCAGACAGAAGGGAAAGAACGCCCAAAGAAAGACAGACTGGTGGGTTGTTTCTGGATCAAGACTCTTGAATCGGCTCAGAGACACCATTTGTTCATATTTTTCCTTGGAGGACATTCTGAGTGGCAAGTGAGTGGAGGGGAAATGCTTGTCCCACAGCAGAAGCAATCAGCCACACACTTGGGTGGCGGTGCTGAGCATGACAAATGTCCACAGGAAGCCTCAGCAGGGCCAACGGCTGCTCACAAGGAGCGTGGTTTTCGGGAACTAATTTGATCACTCTCACGTTAAAGATATGCAAAAAACAATGTGTATGGAAAAAGGAAAGTTCAGTGTTTGAAACCGAAAGACAAACAAAAACACACAAAAAAGCCCCTGCCAACTGCTCTTTTCGCTAATGCCTGAGCTCTGAGGGAGAGGAAGGCTCTTAATAGCAAGTCTGCCACAGCCACCTTGATGTCCACTAGTTCTACTGCTGGCAGTTTAACGAACAGGTATGTTCATACAAAGATAACAGGACACACAGATGTGAACTGACGTACAGTTAATACTAACAGGAAGCTGAAAACAACCAAATTTCCCACTTCTTGGGCACTTAAATAAATTATACATCCAGCAATAGAACAGTGTGTAGCTGTTAGGCAGAATACGGTGGGTGTCTCTTTTCTAGAAATCCTATACAGTCACACAAACACAGTTTTTCTTTGTGTTAAATATATAAACATAGCATACAATATGGACTGTTTTACAGCTGCCTGACTTGATGATGTATCTTGGAGACTTTTCTATATCAGCACATATAAATCTACGTGATGTGTTTAAAGTGCTGCATAGAATGTCATGGATATACCAGTATTTTCATTATTATACGATGAATGGGTAATTAAAAATGTTACAACCAGTATCTCTGCATGAGCTCCCTTGTGCATGTGTTTCTCAAGAAACCAAGAGAAAAAAATGTTTGGGTCAATGGCCACACACATTATCAAGCTTGATAGATCGATCTCACCAAATTGCCCTTCAAAGGGCTGTAGTAAGGCACATACCCACCAGATCTCAGGAGGGTTTTAAGCCCTCCTATATTATTTACATTTTATTACAAACACATGTTACTCTTTAAATACTTAAAAACACAGAGATGCATATTGGATAGCATTTTAGTTAGAACACCAAAGACAATTTTAATTTTTAAAAAAGTATATAAATTTGTCAAACGGCAAAAAAATTTAAGGCCAAGTCACCAACTGGTTAGAATAAAAGGATATCTATCCCCTTGGCAATTTGCATAATTTCAATATTAACAGGATTAAGAATGAGCCTTCTGAATTTCTAGGTGTATATTCATGTGGGTGTGCACACATGTATTTATGGACAGTGCTGTCAAGAGCCTGTAGATAAGGGTCAAATCCTAGAAGATTCGGGTCATGGAGTCAGGGTACAAAAGGTACTTAGCAAGGGAAAGAAAAGATTTGTAACTACAGCGGGAAAGTAGAGGGAGTTTTGGCATGAATGGCAACAAATTTAGAAGTGGAATGAGTCTGTTCTATTAACCAGAAGAAATGGAAAGATTAGATTATGAATTTGGACCAACATCATTAAGATCCTTCCACTCCCTGATCTAATGAATGCCCCTAACTGCTTAGCGTGTCACAGGGAAGGAGAAAAACCAACTGATGTTTATATTCCAATGAGGCAACACTGCTCAATAAACAGGTAACCTAGTTTTCCCTTCATAATTCTATTTTTCATCAGGTCTTGCTAAACAGAGCACACAGAGCAGTAGTACAAGAACAAAATCCCAGCTCTGACACAGGTGGTGAATAACAATCTCTTTGGGCCTCAGTTTTCTCCCCTGTAAAAAATGATAATAAGGTATGTACAGGATGCCTCTTGATGCTATGATAATTAGCAGCACCAGGAACATAGTAAGGACTATAAAATCATTTATGGGCATTGTGACTAAGCAGCTCTGTTTTCACTGTAAAGTATGGACACTGCTCCAGGTCACCACATGTAGCTTTAACAAATCCTATTTACAGCTTCAGGCCATCCCACAGGACGGTTGTTCAACCATTGCCTTAGGCTGCTCACTCAGAAAACAGTATTCAAGCATCCTGATACACTTGTCTAGAAACATACATGTTTGATACTTATCTCTTAGGATTGCAAAGTGCAAAAGGGGAAGGCTGGTGGGAAAGGCATGCATATTTTAAACTTTTGTGACTCGAACTGACTCTTAAAAGGACTCTTAAAAGGGCTCTAACCATTACCACCAGCAAGAGGTATAGTAATGCCAGGGCCTAATGGCATCTGACATGTGGGAAGAGCTCAGTATTTTCTTGCACTTCAGAATTACCCAGAAATAAAGACTTCATGTTCAGAAGACCAGATAAGAAACATTAATATTTCACTGGGTAGAGGGAAAAGAGCAGGGATACAACATATAAAAGCCATGGATGAAACCACCACAAAGGTGACAAGATATTTTTAAGTATATGTCAAAGGTCATCAGCATCAATGAAAAAAGGAACAAGGAGAACGTTACATCAAATAACAGGAAGAGCGGTGGTATTCTACTTGGGAGTCAAGGGAGCTCCCTAAACAAATGTGCTGTTCATTTAGAAGTCTGGGTGAGTGCTGGTGCCCATCAATCATTGCTCTGTTACACCGAGTGAAACTCAGGGAAAAGAACCCTCAGAGTGCTTGGTTTCCAGCCATCTTCTGACTTTATCTTTGCTTCCATTACATCTTCAGCGAGTAGTATAGAAACTGGCTTTGAGGGGAGTCAAGTTGTGGTGAAGGAGGAACATTAAGAAGTGACTCAAGCAAGGGCAGTGGTGATAGAAAAGAGGGTGGGAATCACGGCATGCACAGGTGGGACTCAAGAGAATGACTGTGTGGAGGGGTAACACAAATCCACAGCAATAACCACTGTGTGGGTGAGAGTGCCAGGGTTACCAATTTAGCAATTTACCAAATGAATAATGGGGAGCTCGGGAGAGGAGGGAGTGTGAGGTGAGAAGGCTACCAAGGGGGATAACTTAATCTGGAATACAAAGTAAGAGGTATCTTTGGGACCTTGTCCTGTAGCCAGTGTGGACCTCAAGGGCAAGGGCAAAGCTAGAAGACTGTGTGTGATGGGTAGTTGAGGTCATAGACGTTGGAGACTAACCCGAACTGAAATCCCACAGGTCCCACTTAATAGCAAATGACCAGTATTTCTGAGCTGAAGTTTCTTCAAATGTACACTAGGGAAGTTATCCTTGAATGTAGTAAACGGGATTAACTGATTTGTGGCACTTATTAGGAACTCAAAAATTGGGAGCTTATCACCATTTTTTTTAAGCGAGGACATAAAGCGAGGTGGTAATAAAACTAGGTTGCAGAGCAGAACACAAGAAGAGTTAACCTCCTACAGGGAGTGGCCTCCCCCGCCCCAACTTCCGGGACAGCTACAGGCAGGAAGATCACAAAGGAGGACACAGGGATGAAAGGAACTGTTGAAGGGAGGGTGAATGAAGATGACGAGTTTATGCCAAATAGCTTCTGCTTTCATGTACAGAGGTGACATTCTCAACGAAGAGTGCCGGAGATGGGCAGGACGTTCTGAGAACAGTAAGGGTTTAAAATAGCTGCTGACAGGAATGGGACAAATTCTATGTAATTCTTAACCATACCCCCTATTTCTATTGATAAGAATCCATGCCCTGCCCAAGAGGTTGAAAGGCTGATGCTGTAACTGACATGAAGACACACCTGAACCTCCAGGGCCAGTTCTTTACAGGGTGGGTAAGAACAGCGCCACACCATGACATCCTGGGGGAAGCCCAAGGGAGGGCTGTGGCTTTCTTTGGGAGGGGAAATCAGCTGACATAATCCCTTACCAGCGTGTTTATAGCGGGACTTTCCTGATTAGTCAGCACGCCTCACCAGGGAAAAGCTCACTCCAGCCCCCAACCCCTCCCTATTCCAGAGAGAAAACAATTCTCTCTAGAAGGGAGACATCTGAACTCTTACAGATAAATCCAACACCCTCACTTAGTGGAGAAGAACACCAAGTGACAGAGCAATTGCAGGGCAGAGCCAGGACATTTTGGATGTCCTCACTTCCAAGGTGGGGCTTCTTCTACTGCATTCTTCAAGGAGAACCTAACCGGGGGTCCTCAGGCACAACAGGTCAACATGTTGACAGCATCTTGCATAAAACACTTGGCACTAAAACTTACACCCTTTTTTTAATCTTAATTTTTGGTTGATTTTTCTCATTAAAAAAAAATACTTATGTGTAAAATATTCCTGATAAAGGCCACTATTAAAAAGCAAAAATCTCATCCTATCCTGACTGATGTTTGCTAGCTTCACCTTGAGAGATTTCTGATGGTGACAGAAGCAGTTTTAAGAGGTCCTAAGAGGTCCTACTGCCCTATATCTTTTTTTAAGATTTTATTGGGGAATTGGGGGAGGGGAACAGACAATTTGCTGTCCTTTTGTGGAGGATGTTGCTTCACTGGCCCACGTTGATTATCACTGCGCTCTTCCGGGTAAGGCAGATTGGTCGCCAGCCTCTGGACGGCAGCTCACGGTGGTTCTTGGCAGCTCACACCGGCTGCCAGCCACTCACGCTGGCTTATGGCAGCCCACTGCCACAGGGGCTGCAGTCTACGCAGTTGCCGGCGACTCACAGTAGCCCAGTTCCAGGTCGAGCTGTTGTTCACCATCTTAGCTGTAGAGGGCAGTGTCACTGGCCCTCACATGGGATCCGAACCAGGGCCCCGATGCTCAGAGCTGGCGTCCCAAGCCAGCTCTTAACCAATATGCCACTTGGCCGACCCCCTGTATCTTTTTTTAAAACTTAATATAATACAATGTGGGCACCTTTCCAAACAGTTTACAGATCCAATTGTTCCTTTTAATACGTGCATAATAAATATGGTGAATTGGACTCCTTTCAATGATAATAATCATGATTGACAATGAAGGGGAGAAAAGTCATGTGTGGAAATTGCTGGAATCCTTTGCCCGTGTGTGTCCTACCTGGCACGGACAGTTAGTAGTGTGGGGTGAAAACATAAGGGCATATAATTGGCCTCCCACACGACAAATGAATTTGGAGGAGTATCCAACAATCACTGGTTCAACAATGAGGTGTGTGTAACAGAAATAAAACAGGAAGAGACAATGAAATGCCTCATGCTTTGAACAATCACAGCTAGTAGGCAAAGTCTTCCCTTGTTCCAATGGCAAAAATCTCATTAGAAATTGCTTCTTTGCTCTACTTTATAACGCATTGTTAAAGTTAAGCTCTTAAAAGTGGGATGGGTAGTGTTGATGCGAGACGATCATGCTTTCCAGCTGCAAGGCTGACAAGGAAAAGCAAAACAAAAGCCAAGTAAATGTACAGTCATGCTTCTAAATTTTAAGTCATGTCTCAGAATTAGATGAGGTCCTTGCCATGCCACAGGAAGAAATGCTGCTTCAGAACTCTTTGTAGAAACAACAGTTACTACCAGGAGAAGCGGTAACAGCAGAACCAACCAGCAATGGGACAGGTGGCCCTCTCAGCTGCTCCCTGGACAATGGCAAATAGTCAGACATGAAAGATCAGAAGATGCCAGGATGGAAGCAGATGTAAAACCCAATAGAGAAATAGTCTAAAAAGCCTTACTGGAACCCTAAGAGCAGCTGAGCTTTCAGAATGCTATTTCCCGGGGCAAAGCCAGGTTCTTGGGAGGGGAACTGACTCTGACGCCCTAAGGAGGTCTTTTCCTTTCTTCCACTCATGGAGTCTGGCTTCAGTGCCCCGCATGCAACACTGTGAGAGCCAGGTGAACCTTGCACAGACAAGGGTTTGTACCACAGAAGAATCCCCAAATAATGAATCTTGGAGCATCTCCCTTATGAGATACTTTTAAAGTATAAATAGGACATCTTTCTCATACAACAGATGAAAGGTCAGGCACATTTTCACCAGTTAAAAGGGACTGCTTAATGGCTGTCAAGAAGTAGAACAAGTCCCACTCCTAACCATGTTTATCCTAAATTGCCAAATGACTTGTGGATCTGACAATGGGGACCTCCACCAGGGTAGAAATGAATTAATCAAACCCAGTACGGCAGGAGGCAGAAGGCACTGAGGAAACCTACTATGGTTCCCTCCTACAAGTCGCCTACAAGTTCTTGGTATGAACTGCTATTTTTAATTTTGGGTTTGTGAAGTACATGGCATATGGAGCCCAGGACCCAGGGCAATGAAGAGTCAAGAAACCCGTCGCTGTCCAACAGAAGTGGAAAATGACAATAAACAACGCTTCATATGTAAATTCTATGTATTTTGCTTTCTACAGCTGCCCTAAACACAAAACAAAAGATGACTGTCATTTTCAAGATTAGCCCAGGCATTTTCTTTCACGTGTGAGAAACAGATGTGTCGAGAAACAGATGTGTCTGAGAAACTAAGAACTGACTGCACACACCCAGAAATACTTGGAACACTCCCCTCCCCTCCCACCTGTCTGTTGTCCTGCTTTCTACAGGTCAGGCACACCCAGCATTCCCCTTTCTCATGCTCAGATTTTCAACTTTTCAAAGGCTATTATGTAACATGAGAGAGAGAGAAAAAAATGATTTTCAGAAGAGTATGACTTTATTTTCTTAAGAGCTTCCAGCCTGTCAAGACTCCTTCAAGGGTATGTTTCATTTTTAGAATAGAAATCCGATGTTTTTAAAAACTACCATAAAAATCATAGCCACCTGTCCCTCTTAAATCTTAATGACCTCTAAGGTATGCACAGCACAGCTGATATGCTGGGCACTGAGGCAGAGAAAGCAGCATGGTTCTATCATCTATGAAATAAGAATAGTCATACTATTCTGTTCTGATTCTTCCTTTATCACACATTTATGTTCAGGAGATTAAAATAATCCCTCTAGCCTCTGAAGACCACTTTAGGACGAGAGTATTTTTGCTAAGATGATATGCTGGCAAAGTTATAGCAATAGGCAAACGTGTGTTTTGAGATCAGTCTGTGGAGAATTCATGGGCAATGCAAGGAAAAGGAGCTAAGGGATGGTAGAGTTCACCCCTTGATTCTGAAGAGAGGACCAAGGACCACACAGGTATAGTGATTTGTCTGAGGCCCCTCAGAGCCAAGGTAAAACCTCCTGACCCAGGGCTCCTGCTGACCTGCCTGTTAACCCACTGGGCATCTGTGCAGAACACTGCAATTCTGTCAAAAAAGTTGAGGCTGTGGGTATGGCTATGGGAACCTCAGGCTACAAACATTACAGCATCCATTCCTTGATGGAGGCCAGTATCAAGCGGAGGTATCAGCCACCTGCCTCAACACACTACTATTTACTTTGTTAAAAAGGTGTCCTATCGCTACAACACACATAGGGCATTACTCACAAGGCAAAAAGCTCTGACTCTCCTCTTCTATGAGACATTCACATATATGGTGAATCATGTACATGTCCAAGCCTGCTTCGCTGGAAACTACGTGGCTCAAGCAGTGGCACTGTCATTTACAAGATGCTATCAATAGTAACGAAAGCTGCATAAATAATTTCAAATTTTCCAGTGGCCATATTAAACAAGTAAAAGAGTAAACAGGTAAAATTAGATTTAATAGTTTATCTAACCTAAAATATCCAAAATGTTGTTACTGCAATATACGCCGTATGATAAAAAAATACGGTAAATGCTGCTGTTGCGTACCATCCAACAGAAAGGCAGGGACCTTCAATTCAGGAAGTGGTGTGTGGAAACTTAGTAACTGTGTGACAAGTTTCAACTTATCTGGTGCAGTAAGTTGAGTGTGAGCTATGGTTGAGAGAAGGTGTGTTTTAAAGTGTGCTGTAAATCATGGATCATGAACAATGCATTAACGTGAAATTCTGTGTCACACATCGCTTCTGGTATGGCAATTTCTGTCAAATGAAAACATGACGGTGTGTCCTCATCTACCTTATTCACTGAATCTGGCACCGTGAGACTTCTGGCTCTTCCCCCAAAGTCAAAATGACTATGAAAAGAAAATGTTTTTGAACTGATTCAGGATATCGAGGCAGCCACGATAGCGCCAACTAAAGACATGAAAGAGGACTTCCAGAACTGCTTCAGAAAGTGCAAGAACAGTGGGATAAATGTGTTCAAAGCGAGGGGGAGTATTTTGAGAGGGATTAATGGCAATGTGTCTTTTACTGTAATAAAACTTTATTTAAACATACACAGTATTTGTTGATCACACCTTGTATAATCAATATAACATTTGAGATTTCATTCTAAAATAAATAATATTCCCTTAGTGATTCTTTTAACAGATCTTTTCTTCTGTCATTGCCAAGTTATGTTAACTGTGGACCCCTCCAGCCAACACGCCAAAACTCACAATAATGGCATCCAGATATTGGGCAGGTAAAATATGCTAGATCTCATAAAAGGCACTTGTTAGAGACTTTAAACTTCCAAGGCAAGACTAAGCAGATAGGTTATCCTCATGGCACATAAAAGAAAACAGATACCAGAAGATTTTAAGGTTACACAGCAAAGAAGTGACAAGACAGGATGAAACCAGATCTGGTGGCAACACCTGTTCTCTTTCTATTTCAATTGCTTTCTTTTTTTTTTAAGATTTTTATTGGGGAATTGGGGGGATAGGAAGAGTGCTGGGGAATTGGGGGAAGGGGAACAGACAAGTTGCTGTCCTTTTGTTCTTCAGTCTAGTTGTGGAGGATGTTGCTTCACTGGCCCAAGTTGGCACCATCATTGCGCTCTTCCCTGGTGAGGCAGATCAGTCACCGGCTTCTGGACGGCCACTCACTGCGGCTGCTGGCCGCTCACGCTGCCTGCTGGCTACACACGGTAGCCCATGGCAACCCACTGCCACAGGGGCTGCAGCCCACGCCGTCACCAGCAACTCACAGCAGCCCAGCTCCAGGTTGAGCTGTTGTTCAGCATCTTAGCTGTAGAGGGCAGTGTCACTGGCCCTCATATGTGGGATCTGAACCAGGACCCTCTGGCGTCCCAAGCCAGTTCTTAACCATCACGCCACTCGGCCAGCCCTCAACTGCTTTCTTGCAATAGCCAGTATGTAAAACATCTACACTATCTACTCATATGTGTGAGAAAAGACTTGGCAAACGTGACAGTATACAGTTACACACTTCAGTAACAAATTAGCCCCAGGCTTAGTACCCAAGTCAGTCTTTTCTTTCTGGTATCATCTATGATAGTTTATAAATCCAGATCATTGTGAATATAGAGTTTTGTACCCTGCTTTATTGAACAACCATATTACAACCATTTTCTTAAGTTATTACCTCTAAACACATGGACTTTGACAGCCATAGAGATTTTGGTTAAGGTGTCCCCTAAACATAACCTCCAGCCTCCCTCTCCCTTAGAACAATCACACTCATTCAGTCACTCAAAAATTATTGCCTGAGCTACTCTGGGCCAGGCAGTGTTGTGGGTGGTAGGGATAAAGTGGGAAACAGGACAGATAGGGTCTTCGCCTTCACATGGTTTACATTCTAGAGGGGAAGACACTTAATACGTATGTAGTGTCAGGTGCTAAAAAATGATAGGAAAAATGACAGGGGAGGGCATGTAATGATTTTAGTCTACCTCTGTTATTTATTAGGTTGAACCACATGAAATTGCTGGTCTTTGACTATTTCTAATTTACAAAATGGGCAATTTCATATGGTTCAATCTGACAGTTTCATTTCATATGAAAACAATCAAGAATGCTTCTGATGGACTAGAAATTATAACAAATCCCTGAAAGGCTGAAGACACACAGTACTGGGTTGAATAAGTCTTCCTCTCATAACAGAAGAGGTAAGAGGGGCATTGGGTGTAGTAAGCTCAGAGATAACACGTGGGAGGGACAAGATAACTGAGAGGTAGTCTGGATGACTAGATGGGGGACTGTGGCAGGAACCACCAAATGGTTTACACCCAGTGGCACTCTGGTTCAAGGTGCAGAGTGCACTCACCTGTTTCCATCCAGAGCATCCTGAGAGGTGGTTACTTCTATCAGGAATAGGGCGGGGGTGGGGCAGGATTCCAACCTCCCCCACAACTTTCCCTTGTGATTTCTTCAACTACTTCTAAAGGCATAAAAAGTCCAGGATCTTGGAAGCCTATTATTGATTGTTTAATTTTCTGGATAAAGAAACATTACTTGTGAAATTAGATAACAAAAAATGCCTAGCTTCTATACCAACTATGGATCTCAACATTATGAGAAGACAACCAGACATTCCATGCCTCTTGATATGATGCACAGGATTCTTGCAAACAATTTGAGCATGGTCCTGATCAGGCCTCCGGAGCTAAACACTGATCTACGGCAAACACAGGACACAGGGAACACACTAAGTGACACTTAACCCTCCGTTGGGCGCAATGCAAAAGTTATGAAATTGGGCGCAATGCATCTACTAGATGCGTGTATGACATTTATTTAAATTAAAAATGACTGAAAATAACATGTAAGCATGCTTACTATTTATTCAGAATGAAATTTTAGAGGAATATAATTAATAATGTTGTAAATAT
>NW_017732205.1:244086-251132 GCF_001890085.2 Hipposideros armiger
TGAGATCAGTTGCACCTGACGGAGGGTTAAGGCTGCAATCAGTAAAATCCAGCACGTGGGGGACTACAGGACCAAAAAAAAAAAAAAAAGGAAAATAAAGGGGATAGAAAGCTCTGGACAAAAACTTATTAATGAGCTTATGTGTGTAACGAGTGGACCTCCTCTAGGCCCTTATTTGAACCAATTAATAAAAAAAGGTTTATGAGACAATAGGGAAAAGGAGAACATTGCCTAGAAACCTAACACTGAGGAATTATTAAGTAATTTGTTTTTTAAAGAGTCCTTATCTTTTCAAGTTACAAATTGCAGTGAATTGATAAATGCTGAAGCTGGGAGTTAGGAGCCTGAGAGTTCATGATTATTATCCTGTTTTGTATATGTTTACGAACTCCCACAATAAAAAGCTTAAAACAAGTCTGTGGGCTTGTTGCCCCATCCCTCAAGTCCCCACACACTGTCCACTGAGCTGGGAAGGATCTTACAGGCGCATAAAGCATCTTAGATGACTGCTTACCTGTCGATGAACTGATCAATAATGACGATATCACCGGGCTGAATCTCTTCCCTCAAGGAACCACAAGCCGTGGTCACTATGACGTGTGTGCAACCCTCCTCCTTCAGAGCCCAGATGTTGGCCTGATAATTGACTTTTGAAGGCATGATGGTATGCTGCCTCCCATGCCTATGGAAGAAGAGTAAATATGGTAGATGAGTGAGCAGCACATTTTAATACTGTTAGAAAAGAAAACTTAATTTATAGCAGTGACTTCCAGCCCTTTCCAACACGTTTTCATTGGCAGAGGAAGAATGAGAGAACGCGGGGCAATAACCAGCCAACTCTAAGTATCAACTATTTGATTTTAAAGTACAGGCCAGCTTTAAATCCGGTATATTTATTTTCCTATCAAGAGCAAGTAATAATAACTACCTTAGAATTCCCTCTCGAGAAAGATGTACTGTGTCTATTCTGTGGGGCACCAACACCTCAGAATCTGAGGCATCTGGTTTTACATGAGGGATGACAAGGAAAACAAGAGGTGCCAAAGGAACAAAGACACAAAATATTTAGAAATAAATATTCAAGTTGCATTTCTCCATTCCTTTCTTCTTGGTCACTCAAGTAAGTTAACGAAACATTTAAAATATTAGAGCTCCCAGTTCTTTATGATGACATTTGCAAGTTTCATCTGAAAACTGATCACCTCATGCATGACGACTGTTATGGGCTGAACTGTGTTGTACAACGCCCGCCCCCCCTCAAGTCGTATGTTGAATTCTTAACCCCTAGTACATCAGAATATGGCCATATTTGGAGACATGGTCTTTAATGAGGTGATTAAGTTAAAATGAGGTCAAGGGCCCTAATCCAACATGAATGCTACCCTTGTAAGAGAAAATCTGGATACAGAGACGCGGAGAGGGCAGAACACGTGAGGATACAGGGGGAAGACGGCCATTGATAAGCCAAAGAGAGAGGCCTGGAACAGAAGAAACCAATCCTGTTGACACCTTGCAGGTAGGTGGATCTGAGAATTGCTTCCAACCAATAGCAAAGGTGGCGGGGTCACTCCCATGGTTAGGCTCCACCTGACTCCATGCACTATAGAGACCCTCCTGCTGCCCTTAATGGAATTAGCTGCTACCATGGGAATTGCCCATGGCATTGGCCACATGGCAGGGAATGTGGACAGCTTCTGGAAGGTGAAAGTCTCAGTTCTATAACCGCGAGGAACTGAATTCTGCCAGAGGAACTGAATTTTGTCAACAACATGAGCTTGAATCAGGGCCTGGAGCTCCAGATGAGAACAAGCCCTGAACACAAGACCCAGCTAAGCTGTGCCCACACTGTTGACACCTAGAAACTGTGAGATCATGTGTGCTCTTCTAAGCTGCTAAATTTGTGACCAATTGTTAGGCAGCAACAGAAAACTAACATATGTAGTTTGACTAATTTCTAGCTGTGTGATACAAATGATTTGACCTCTTTGTAATACGGAACTGCACTAGCCCTGTCAAGGAGATAATGGTGTGGAAACCACAGGGAACCCACTTCAGGGACTTGTTCTCATCTGGAGCTCCAGGCCCTGATTCAAGCTCATGTTGTTGACAAACCTAGAACTACAGTAATATTTCACAAGGGATCATGAATGAAGAATTTTTCTTTATTTTGTTACAGAAAAAAAAAAAAACACAGAAGAAAACATTTTGCAACTGGACTGAAGGAAACCAGAACTTCAAACTCATCTTATCACTCATTGGCTTGTCCTAACCACTTTCCCAACCTATGAAAGGGTGTGTGTGTGTGTGTGTGTGTGTGTGTGTGTGTGTGTGTGTGAGATCTAAGTCAGTATAACTTACCCCAAAACCCTAAGTGGGAAATTATGATGACTAAGATGCTTTGGCTCCACCAACACATAAAACTCATACCTGCATCACTACTCTTTCCAGATTTTAGGTTAAATTTAAACTCTCCTTTAGCAGTGACATTCAAAAGACTTAAAATACCTTACCTTGCAAGGAGGACGCAATCAACATTCTTTATCTTCCCCAAGATTAAGGCATCAGAAGGCTGCACATAATGAATAATGGTTATAACTCAGTGATTTGAAAACACAGATAAACAATTAAAAAGCTGCCATTTCAATTGTTCAACCACAATAGGATTCATGGAAACTTGGAGTTTGAAGATACACTTTGAAGAACTAAAACAGTCTAGGTTTGATTGATAATCAACAAATATTTACTGAGCCCTTTACAAGCACAGAGATTCACAGGACTCAAAAGGCTGCCTCAGGTGTGTGGGTAGGCACCATTTAGTGACATCTACTTATAGCAAGCATACGAGAGGACTCTGATGGTAGACTGATCAGATACAGCTGTGTTGAGGTATTGCTGAGGTTCAAGAGAAGGTGTGAAAATGAAACACAGAAAGGAAAGGAGGTGACTGTCGAGGATTTAAGAACTCAGCACTGGAACTGTTTGTTGTGTTAACTAACTCTAAGATGGTCATGGATGACCTGAGGTCATGGAGGGAAAGGTTCTCAGAACCTCAGGGATTGAGAAAACATGAGGCTAAGTACCAAGTTTATAGCAGGATTTGGAGAACATGAGGTCAATCTAAGGACTTGGCTGAAAAAGAGGTTTGTTTGGGATTGCTAGATGCAGGGGTCTTTACAGGAGAACCAAAGGAACTGCAACATTTGGAAGTACAATAGCACAATGAAATTAGAAGGTAGACACCCTCACCCCAACTGGGTGACACACTGGCTGGGAGACCAAACAGCCGCTTTTCAATAGAAAAAGAGGAGTATCTTATTTCCAGTTCAGTTATGCAACCGTGTTAGGGATCTCCAAGAAATCCCCCTTTTGGGACAGGGTTTACTTTGTATGACGTTTCCTCCCAGTCTATCTACTAAATTAGTATGGTATGACCTAAATGCCCCAAATTAGAAGCTGATTTAAATGCAGAGACCTGAAGAGTACAGTTGCTATGTCTGAAAAGAGTATCTGGCTTCTAAAAATATAAATTGAGAAAACTAATCCATGTAATTGGACTAATTTCTAATTATGTGATACAAATGATTTGTTCCCTCTATAATATGGACTATACATTGAGAAAACCAATTTGCACATAATTGAAAGCCATATTTTCAATACAGGGAAATCCAAGGCATCCTTAGGGACACTGTCTCAACTGGTGAAACTGAACGACAGGACTCCTGGCCCCTACCAGCCCTGGGCTGTCAAGACAAAAGCAATTAAAAAAAAATGTTTTTTTAACTTAAAAATCAAGCCAGCAAAAAGAAAGGAAAAGGCTAGTATGTCTTCATTAACTGAGTACTAACCTTGCCAAATGGAGTATCCACATATTTTTCGGTTCTTCCTTCCAAGATTTCTGGATCATCAAGGCCTGTTCCACCAATTATTCCAATCTAAGAGAAACAATCAAAAGATAACATATTTGATCAGTTTTCATTGGAAATGATTTATTTTAAGCAAATTTGCTTACTCATATGATCGTCTCCATTTCTACAAAGCTCTAGTTATTTTTAAAATCTGAAATGACTGAGAAACAGTCATTCAACAAACCTTTGAAAGCCTTCTATATTATAGGAACAACCAAAGCGTGGGTAGCCTTTTTTGAACCGTATCGCATTTATTGCTTGACAATTTTTGAATAACAAATTAGCACGCAAAGGTACTTCAATTAGCTTAAGCAGAAAATGAAACCTAAAAATAAGCAAATGTGGTTGTAGGAAGTACTTTCTAACCAATTGTATATTCTCTACTAAATGGGCTATGAAATACAGAATGTTCAAAAGACTGCTGAGATAGAAAATATTCTGCATAGGCACTCTGTAACGATTTCTCCTCATTACCCTGTTTGATGAAGAAATGAGAGGTTTTTTCTTTCCTATGCCACTAAAATCACAGAGCTCTAAGGGATCATTGATAGAGGAGTCTTGAATAGCATGAAAAGTTAGCCTCGTCTATTTATGAAATCCAAATGTCATTCACGTATGCACGCATAAATATAAATAAGTAATTCAAAGGTAGTTCTAACTTATTTTAAGTTCCAGTGTTGTATTGCATTTTCCAGAAAATAACAGTCCTTGTCTTCAGGGACTAATCGGAGTTAAAGAAACCTCGTACTATCATCTAGACTTAATCTAATTTGATGACTAAGCAACACAAACAAGAAAAATGACAAAGACAACGAAAATATTAACTAACCTGTTAACTAAAAATTAAATAACTGAAATTGTTAAGAGGCTTCCATGGGCTGACACGTCCTAAGGGAGAAACAGTATTTAAATGATCAGGGACAGGCATCAGAGATGATACTTTACCAAGAAACCTAGTGGAAAGTGACCTGAGCATTTTTTTTTCAATGAAAAGCTTTGAATCTATCGTCACTTGAGTAAAATTTCCACTAAATGAAAGAAAGTAGCTCCTTGAGAAAAAAATTCCAGAGTTAGGAATTAGATGAACATCTGAATAAAATAATTTTCAGATCAGTTTAACAAAGTTGATTTATATTAATATGTGGGAAAATGGTTACCTCTCTGGCTCTGTTTCCTGGGGGAAAAAGTCAGCAAAAACAGAAAATAAGGGCAATTTAGTGAGCTTTAACAGAAGAACAACATGATTGAGAACTTGAAAGCGTCCCCACAACTTCCTCAAGTGGCTAAACCAGTTTTTGACGTTGGTGCCACCTTGTGGTACATTCTTGAAACCACAGCAGGTTATATATTCTACTGCAACCCATCTCTCCTACCTTATTATTATACAACTTAACATCATAGGTAAAGATTAATCAATATTAGTTTTCAAATCAACAGAAATGTTGTTAGAACATTTAAATTATGCCAGTTCAATAGAAATTGTTAAAAATCATACTGTTCTATGCGATCCTAACCCAGCCTCTGCCTGATTTCTCCATTTTATCTTTCATTTCACATACTCTGAAGCACCACAGACCATATGGGGCTAATAAACTGTGTGGCCCATGTCATCACCCCAGACCACAGAACTGAAATGTTGATTCTGAAATTATTCTCAGCCTGCTCTTTAGAAATTCTGCCATTGACGAACATTTATCCCCCCCCCCTCACCGTTACCACTTAGACTTGGCTGTTTCTGGATGTTTCCTGCGCCGTCGCATCTCACATGCTGGATTCAACACTGGAATCTCAAACTCGTATACAAAACAAACCTGACTTCATGTTGGAGCCACGCTCTCAGGTTAGCCCAGCACCGCAGCAGTGGATAAGAAATTCCAACCAGGGATCCTGCTGAAGTTCAGTGCCGTTGAGCCCACCCTCAGCAGCCCCAAGCTTCAGTCACACCACCTTGGCTACATGATGACCCAGCATTAGGTAGCTGGTAAATCAGCCCTCTGCGAGGAACATGTAGGTGCAGGGCACGAAAGCCAAGAGCTGCTACTGCTAGCCAGAAAAGCCAGGATGGGGTCTCTGGCACTGGAATTATCTGCAGTAGAGCCCATCCAGTCACCCAACTTGCAAGGGATACAAGACAAGTGCAGCAACTGAGGACTGCACCTCAGCAACACCAGGAAACTGAATTTTTAACCATTTTCCTGTGGCTGCAGATGGAGGCCAGGAGTGCCAAGATGTGGCAATGTCGCCACCTGCTGGCCCCACGGCAAAGTACCACTAGGATGAAACTCGCAAGCATGTAGATGGCCTAATTATTCTGCAGTTCTAGAGCCTTTAAATTCAACAGTCAACTAAGTACCTGCCCTGGTAATGCTCTGGTAACAAAGTAACTGTGTCTGAGCACTTCATGTCACAGGCACTATGCTAGCTGCTTCCACAGCCTTGCTTCATTTGATCTTCACAACTATCCTATAAGATATCCCCTATATAGTATTACACCCATTTTACGAAAGAGAAAAGAGAAAACATAAAAAATTAAGAAATTTGTCCAAGAGCAAATTATAAGGAGGAAAGCTGGAATAGGAACCCAGGTCTTTCACACTCAACAACTGTATTACTGACCAATATCCCCTGGAATTCTTTATAACATCATATTAGAAAAGTTGTATTTTCTCCATGTTAAGAGAAAATTGATGCACAGAAAGGTCAAGTTCTGGACCAAGCATATAAAGTGACTCTTGGAATCTAAGTGAACCATATTGGGAGGAGCAGGGGGGCTCTCCATCAGTTGACCTCATCTACACTCAGGAAGCAATGACAAAACCTTACCAGGTCTCCTGGGCCAGAAGCATCAGCCTTCAGTCCAGGCAATCCTATGCTGCCTAGAAAACACGTTCGAACACTGAGATAAACTGCCTGAGTCAATGCTGCCCAGCCAGGACTTCTTTATTATACAAGATAAAGTTCTGACTAGGGACCCCTGGTCAGTCAAGGTCATTACCAGATTTTAACAACTAGTGGTCTATTCCACACTTTCCCACTGACAGACCACAGAGTCCATCTCCTTAAAAAGAGGAGAGGGTTTGAGCAGAAGGTCCAAGATGGTGGATTAGGTAAACACTATACCTACTGCATCCCAGAATCAAA
>NW_017732205.1:252097-253216 GCF_001890085.2 Hipposideros armiger
GGCCCCACACCGCGCTCACCACCCCAGAGTTACATTACCGGGAAGAGGAGTTCTACGATAGCTGGAAGGAGAAAATAGTGAGGACTCTCTTTGCTCGGCTTGGTGAGGCTGGGGGCGGCTGGAGAAACAGTGGAGCCGGCAAACCGACTCGCTTGCTGGTGAGCACTCCTCACCCGGTTCCTGGTGGAGGGAGTAGCTGTGTGAGCGGGGCCCAGGAGCCTGCGGGAAGGACTGAACTGAGTGCCTTTGGCGCGGGAGCTGGAGGTTTTTGGGACCATTGTTCTCCTGGTGTGGAGCTTGCACACGAGTAGTGCACAGGAGGGTGCCATTTTTTCAGGGCGGGGTCCTCCCACAGAGGCTCAGGTCTGGGACTGCATTGGTCTGCAGGAGTGCGTGTGTGCGTGCACGCGTGCGTGCGTGCACATGCGACCTTGGATCTCCACCCTCCATACTGTTTGTGCTGCGTAGCCAGGGAAACACCGGGCAAGCGTGCTCTGACTACAACAGACTGCTTATTGAGACCCGGAAGTGCGTGACTCGCCTTAGGTCCCTGACTTCCACACTGCGCGTGCAGAGTTGTCTTGGTGGCAATTGGCTGTTGGGCTGCTGGGCCTGATCTTTGAGCGGCTGATTGGGACAGGCTGAGACAGGGAGTTTTCCTGGGAGTGTAGGGCCACAAGCTGTGCGCCTGTGTGATTCAGCTGGGGCTTTCCAGGCGAGTTTGTGTGGGTTGGCTGCTGATGCAGGAGTGCATGCTGCTCTGACTTGGTGGGGGCCACTGACCACACCCTGTGGTGCCTTGGGGGGCCTGCCCCACCCACCTAGAGCTGTGTTGCCAGGGGCAACCTGAGCCCCTGGTCCCTAGCTCCTACGTCGGCAGGTCACAGAGGGTTTACTGCAGCAGCAGACAGCCCGCAACAACCTGTGAGGATTTTTCGTGGTGAGCACAGTTCCAGAGCACACAGCAACTAATTGTGGGAAGCTTACTTCAAGTCTAGAGGGAGGTCGGTGCATGACGCACTGAGCCCTTCCCCGCAACAGCTGGTGCTGAGTCGCCCAGAATCTCTCTCTTGCTGAGCAAGTGGTCTGGCAGATTAAAGCAGGCAGAGAGGCCCTCCC
>NW_017732205.1:262031-267188 GCF_001890085.2 Hipposideros armiger
AGAGTCAAGGGATTTGTAATAGATATGTATGATATTGGGGGGAAGTGGGGCAGCGGATTGGGGGAGGGGGGTTGTCACTTCGAGGGGTAAAAAGTATAACTATTGCACTGTGTTGTACAGCTGAAACTAATTCTAAAAAATGTGTATTTCATAATAAAAAATAATTTAAAAAAAGAGGCCACATCGAGACTGTTAGCAGGGACGGTGACGAGAAACATGCTGACACAATCCACATCGTGGCTGAACACTAGTAGGGACACCTTGATGGTGGGGTCCCCCCGAAGAGGGAAGAGTCCCAGGCCCCCAGAGCTCCCCAGCCAGCCCAGGGGTCCTGTGCCAGGAGGAGGTGTTCCCACAACACGTGGCAGTGAAAATCAATGAGCACTCTGCCCATCCCAGGGGGGCAGAGGGTGGCTGGAAACCCAGACATCCTCTTATACAGCCCGCACAGCCTCACCTGGCTTCTGGTAGAGGGGCGGCAACTCAAGAGGCCTAGAGACATGTGGGGACAGACTAAGTTGTGTGGCTTCCGACAAAGTGCTGGGGGGACAGGAGCCATTATTAACCCTGTGTGGATGGAGCTTGACACATGTGTAGCCTACTTTTTTGTGTTAAGCCCTCCCTCAAAGGGCCAAGTCTGGGATGGCGTTGGTCTGGTGGAGTCCACATGTGCACACTGTCACCGTCTTCCTTAAAGCTGAAGCTGCATTGCCTGGGATACCCTTGACTACTGGGTTGCTGGCCCGGCCCCACAGGCTGCAGAAGCCTTTTTGCAGGGGCAGATGGCCTGGGGTGGCCCGAGAAACATTTGGTGGTAGGTGGTGACCCAAGACCTGTACCGCAGCATCTCTTGGGGACTTGCAGGCCTGAGACGAGCGGTGGATGACCACGGTGTGCTCGGGGTGTTTTTGAGGTAGCCACGGCCTGGTACTGGCATGGGAGCCAAGACTGCACAGACTTTCTATAAACCACCGCCCACACCCTTAGCTCCCTGGAACCCCACCCCACCCACTTAGAGCTGCCTTGTCAGTGGCACTCTTAGTGCCTGGCTGGCCAGCCCTGCCCCACAAGCCATGGAAGGCTTTTACAGCAGCGGAAGGCCCATGACAGCCTGGGGAGCTTTTGATGGTGGACAGTGACCCAAAACTTGCACCACAGCCACTCTTAGGCAGCATTTGGGGATTTATGAGCCTGAGGCTGACTCGATGTTCTAAGGGCATTTCGCAAAGACATCATAGGCACTGCCCTGAGGCGAGCGGTGGTTGTCTGCAGTGTTATCAGGAGGCTATGCGAAGTGGTAACAGGCCAGGCAGGGGCACAAGAACTGAATCTGCATTAACTTTGTAAAAACCACCAGCCACATCTCCTGACTCCCTGGGACTCCACCCCACCCAGGTAGTGCTGTGTCATCAAGGGCACTCTCAACACCAGGTCAACCAGGCCGGCCTGCATACCTAAGGAGATGCTTCCAGTGACTGAGCCTTATGGGCAAATGGCAGGTGGCAATAGGCCTAGGGAGCACTGGGCCTTTTGCTAAGGTGCCTCAGGCCCAATACTGGTAGCATCTGGCCTGGGATCACAGCGAGGCACCTCCACACACCTTCAGGTCCAGCACAGGCAGCAGCCAACCACATATAGCTTTGTGGCTTTTAGCAGCTAGCCGTGGGCCAGTCACAGGCAAGGCTGAAATTGGACAGTATGGGAGACTCTCCTAAGAGACTCCAGAAACAACACACCGAGGGGCCAGCCTCACATCACACCAGAACACTACCTCGTTTGCCCCAAAGTGGTATGCCCAAAGGGGGGTTCTCAACAGGCACAAGAGCCCACAGAGGCGAATCTTCCTCTGAGGGTTCAGCCCTCACAAAGTAGCTCATATACTGTGGGCATAGCCAATCCTCACAGGCAGTCAGCCAGGGAGTCAATCCCACCCACTAATGTGGCAAAAGCAATCAAGGCTCAACTATAACAGAAGAACTCACACAGCACACTCAAGGGACACTCCTGAAACACACGAACAAAAGATCAGGGAGGCTGTGCCACTGGACAACACAGGACACATACTACATAAGTCCACCTGGCAAAGACTAAGAGACATAGGAGAGCTACCTAATACAAGAAGCAAACACAGAGAGGCAGCCAGAAGAAGGAAACAAAGAAACATGTCCCAAATAAAAGAACAGGAGAAACCTCCAGAAATCAAACTAAATGAAATGGAGGCAACCAACCTACCAGCGATAGGATTTAAAACACTGGTTATAAGAATACTTAAGGAGCTTAGTGAGAATTTCAACAGAGATAGCAAGCATAAAGAAGGACATAGAAACCATAAAAAGAACAAGTCAGAAATAAAGAAAGAATACACTAGAAGGAATCAACAGCAACATTAGATGAAGCAGAGGATCAAATCAGCAATTTAGAAAACAAGGTAGCGGAAAACACCCAATCAGAACAACAAAAATAATAAAAAAAAAATAACAATGAAGATAATTTAAGGAACTTGTGGGACAGCATCAAGAGTAAGAACATTCACATCACTGAAGTACCAGAAGAGAAAGAGCAAGGGATGGAGAACCTGTTTGAATAAATAATGACTGAAAACTTTCCCAACCTAGCAAAGGATATAGACATATAAGTCCAGGAAGCACAGAGAATCCCAAACAGGCCCATACTGAGACACATCATAATTAAAATGGCAAAGGTTAAAGACAAACAGGGAATCCTAAAAACAGCAAGAGAAAGACAACTAGTTACTTACAAGGGAGCTCCCATAAGACTATCAACTGATTTTTCAACAAACTTTGCAAGCCAGAATGTGGTGGCAGAAAATATTCAAAATAATGAAACTAAGGGCCTACAACCAAGACTACTCTACCCAGCAAAGCTATCATTTAAAATTGAAGGAGAGATAAAGAGCTTCCCAGACAAGAAAAAGCTAAAGGAATTCATTACCACACCAAGTCAGTATTACAAGAAATGTTAAGAGGACTCCTTTAAGCAGAAGAAAGGAGAAAACAAACAAACAAATGAAGATCAAAAATATGAATAATAAAATGACAATAACCTGTACCTATCAATAATCACTTTAAATGTAAATGGATTAAATGCTCCAATGAAAAGACATGGGGTAGCTGAATGGATACGAAAGTAAGACCTATGCATATGCTGTCTACGAGAGATCCATTCCAGATTGAAAAACACACACAGGCTGAAAGTGAAAGGATGGAAAAATACATTTCACACAAATGTAAATAAGAAAAAAGCTGGAGTAGTAATACCTATATCGGACAAAATACACTTTAAAATAGAGACTATAATAAGATAAACAAAATTGACAAACCTTTAACCAGACTCACCAAGAGAAAAAGAGAGGACCCAAATACATAAAATCAGAAATGGACAAGAAGTGACAACAGACAACACACAAATACAAAAAATTTTAAGAAAATACTACAAGTAATTATACACCAACAAATTAGACAATCTGGAAGAAATGGAAAAATTCCTAGAAGCATACAATCTTTCAAGGCTGAATCAAGAAGAAACAAAAAATCTGAACAGACCAATTACTACCAACGAAACTGAATCACTAATCAACAGGCTCCCAGCAAACAAAAGTCCTGGGCCAGATGGCTTTACAGGTGAATTTTACCAAACATTCGAAGAAGAATTTATACCTATTCTCCTCTAACTATTCCAAAAAACCCCAAACAGAAATAGTCTCATAGATACAGAGAATTGAAGGTTGATAGATGAGAGGGGGGCTGGGGATGAGTGAGAAAGGTGAAGGGGATTAGGATGTACAAACTGGTAGTCACAAAATAGTCACAGGATATGAAATACAGTATGGGGAATACAGTTAATAATATTGTAAAGACTATGGAATGTCAGATGGATACTGGACTTATCGGGGTAATCACTTCATAGATTATATAAATGCCTAACTATTGCACTGTACACCTGAAACTAATATAAAATAAAACTGAATGTCAACTATAATTAAAAAAAAAATACCGGGGCTGCCCCCCAAAAATGTATACACGTTTTAAGAGATGTTAACACTTTGGTCAACGTTGCTCAAGCAGTAGTTCGCCATAACCAGAAGTGTCTGGATACTGATAGTAATCACTTTGCGCACCTCTTGTAATTGCAGAAGTCAAACATGACTTGTATTCATCTTTTGTTATCGGTACATATTAAAAGATTTTTCCTATCTTAAAATGTGTATACATTTTTTTGGCACCGTGTGTGTGTGTGGTCACAGGATGTAAAGTACAGCATAGGGAACACAGTGAGTGAACACAGTGAGTGGTATTGTCATAGCTATGTATGGTGTCAGGAGAGTAGTAGACTTGTTGGGGTTAATTTTTTGAGGGGTGTAAGTGTCTTATCATTACGTTGTTTTGTATACCTGAAACTAATAAAACTAAAAAATTTTTTTAAAAATCACTTAAAAAAAAAAGGTGAGGGCTTGAGTTTCTGAGACTGTGAAATCATTTTATCTAAATGTTGGCTTACCTGAGCAGAATGGTAATTTCCAGCAATGCTGAATGGGCTCATACTAATCCCTACCCTCTATTTCCCTTGGTATCTGGACCCAGATTTCACATACCCAACTTGGTTTCAAGAACCACTCATCATCACTTTGAGGCCTGGATACACTACCTTAAGGAACCTAGCATGCCATGATGGCGTTCTCAAAGTACCACAACGCCAAACAGTTGAGACTAGGTCCTGCGAAGGAGATGAGGTGCCTCTGAGTGTTTCAAGCCTATGATGAGGCAAGAGCCAGCGCTCGAGCTGGCACAATCCCTGATCTGAGCATTTCCGTCCTTCGGCTCTGGCTGCTACTGACAAGTTTGGCAAGTGCAGCAGACAGAAGGCCTCGTTATTAGGCTGCGGTGGCTTCGAGGCCTCCCAGAGCCTTACAAAATCTCAGAAGTTCAATTGTATGGGGAGACAGTGGCCAAATGTTTCAGTCTGGGAGGTCTGTTGAAAACCTGCAATATGGTCCATTAACATAGCTGGTGCCTCCATCTCTGACAATACAGCCCCTCTGTAAGCTACCCTTGCGGGTGATGGTTATGGGCTCAACTGTGTCCCCCCAAAACAGTATGTTGAAGTCCTAACCCCTAATAGCTCGGAATGTGACTATTT
>NW_017732205.1:267278-292654 GCF_001890085.2 Hipposideros armiger
GGGTGGGATGGGGGAGGGGTTATTCACTATAACTGGTGACCTTATAAGAGACTAGGACACAGACATACATAAGGGAAAAAAAAAGACACAGGAAAAAAACTGCCATTTGCCAGCCAGAGAGAGGCCTCAGGTGAAATCACCCTGCTGACATCTTGATCTTGGACTTCCAACCTCCAGAAGTGTGAGGAAATGAATTTCTGCTGCTTAAGCCACCCAGTCTGTGGTACTTTGTTCTGGGAGCCCTAGCAAACCAATAAGGAACACTGTATTTTGGTCAGAAATAACTGAGTGCTCAGAACATTCATGGTTTTTATTTAACCAAACTCCCCTTGCAAAGTCAAGATGTCATTCAAATAGGAAGATACCCTCTTAAAGATACAGTTCACCTTCTGAAATGATCAATTATTTTTTTGAGGATATTCCCCAAAGCTTATTGACTTCTCTAAAGCTCTCCTTCACTTGAGACTGGATATTAAGACTCCCCAGGGAGCTTTCAGCGTCAAAGGCCAGGTCCCAGACTCCAGAGATTCTGATGAACTGGGCAAGGCAGAGTTTGTTTCCTTAAAGCTCCTCAGGTGGTTGGTTCTAATGTGCAGCCAGAATCGAGCACCCCCGCTCTAGGACCTAGATCATGAAATTGTAAAAACTGGGCTAGCTGAGTGTCATAGGCTGAACAATGGCCCCTGAAAGAGGTCCTATCTTTGTCCTAATTCCCAGAACCTGGGACTGTTACTTGATGTGGTGAAGGATTTGGGGATGGGGAGATTATCCTGGTTTATCTAGGCAGATCCTAAACATAATCACAGTGGTCCTTATAAGATGATCGAATGAGGAAGAAGGTGATGGGATGATGAAAGCAGATGGAGAAAAGGCTGTGATGCAGGCTGTAAGCCAAGGAATGCTGGTGACCTCTAAAAGCTGGAAAAGGCAAAGAAACGGATTCTTCCTTAGATCCTCCAAGAGGACCTGCCCCATCCTACGGACACCTTGATTTTAGCTCCATACGACCCATTCTGGACGTCTGACCTCCAGACGGCAGAAGGATGCATGTGTGTTGTTTTGAGCCATCTAGTATGTGGTAATCATTATAGCAGCCAAAGGAAACCAGTACACTGAGTCACACGAATAGCTCGTTAAAATGCAGATGCCTAGCCTTTTCAAAGCTCTCTGGGTCAATCATTGTCACACATCATCAGTGGACATCTAAATAGACTGAGGCTCCTCTAAACCCAGATTGATTAAGTAGAAATGGGGTGGGGCCCAAGAATTTGCATTCCTCACGAATTGTCAGGTGAGTGCAGATGCATCCTATGCTTTGAGAACTACTGCTTTGGATGCTTCCAAGGTACAGGTTAGAATACCACGGTTATAATCACAGCTAAGGATCTAGGGTCCACTGCATGCAAAGATTTATAACACACCTGTTTGCTCATCTGTACTGGAAGGCATACCTTGTTGTTGTTTTTGTTGTTTTTTTTTACAAATGGAAGGCGAGACCCTCCACCAGTGAAAAGATTACAACTCGCATTATTGCGGTGGTCTGGGACCAAGCCCAAATTATCTCTGAGGTATGCTGGTATAAGGTTAAGATTGTCCCTTAATCCATAGAATTATGAGAATCAAATGAAATAATGTATTAATATCTGTCACTGTTCCTCTACATCCTGTCACCTTCAGCAAAAACAAACAAAATCAAAATAAACTTCCTCAAAGCAACAACAACAAAAGCCCTTTACCTCCTGGTTTTTCTTTGGTCAGGACACAGACCTGGCTGCTCCTGTATCTCCTCACCCAGCAGTCTGTCTCAGGGATTTGGGCCCAGCATCCCTCCATTAAGTGTGAACCAGCTCTCCTCGGGTGTCTGGCAGCCCATGGAGATATTTCTGGCTGCCACAATGACTGGGGGGAGTGCCACTGGTATTTCATGGGGAGGAGACAAGGAGGCTCCTGCACTGCAATGCTCAGGACAGTCCTACTAAAGGAGGAATTGTCCTGCCCAAAATGCCATGTGTCCCTAGGCAAAAAATGCTTTTTGGTCATTTCCAATTGGCGCCTGTGGGTTGTCCTCCAGTTTCTGAGGGTCACTCAAGGACTTCTGGTCTGAAGGCCCTTGCCAGCTATACTCATACAGCCAAGAGGAGAGCTTAAGAGGCCCATTCTCCATAGTCTAGACTCCATGACACCCATCCACCTTAATACCATTCTGCTGATAGCCCACTAACCACCTACAGTGGGACCATATCCCCTCCCTGTCATAGCAACCATGATTAACAAGACTTATTTATTTCCCCCAGACCAAAAGCTGGGAAGCTGCCTGGGGGAGCCACAGCCCATTGAAGGCCTCCGGAATGCCCTGTCTGAATGCCAAAGACCTGTTTAGCCCTTTGCATGGTTAAGCATACCACTTGCCTAAGGCTGATATTGAAGGTCCTCCCAAACTATGCCTGTTATTCGTAGCATGGGAGAGTGTCCAGCAGGCACAGGGAAGCGGCCTCCCCATTCACTCTCTGCTTTATGCACTCACTCCCCACTCCCTCTTCCTTAAGGCTGCATGATCTCTTTACTCATGCAAGAAAACAGGAAACAGATCACATGTCAGATTCAGAAATGCCTCACAACCTCTAGCTGATGGAATGCCAGGCTCCAGGCCCAGTTCTATCACTATCTAGGGCAAACTGTAATGCTGGACACCTCAGTTGACCTTTCTGGGCCTCAGCTTAATGCCCACAAAAAGGGGCTTGCGTGGCTACCTGGTCTTCAAGAACATTCCAGCTCTACATTCCACAATCTGGGGACAGGATATGGTTTATTATTAGCCTATTTTACTTTGGACAACAGCACATTGTGTTTTCTATGCAGGATGTTGCCTCAGCAGTTTGGGAAATTTGGTGTTGGCATCATGGATTCTCAACAGCCAAGAAGTTACCTTTCTAACCTCAAAGGCAGAAAACAGCAGGCAGGCCTAGCACTGTTTGTATTTCTTAATTTTATATTCGGCAGCTCACCAAGACCAAAAATACACATCATTCAATATTTACATCAGGGCTCTCTAATCACAATGTCCATTGCGTATTTTAATGAACTGCACTAATTTTACAGGGAAACTGTTGCAGGAAGAATACTGAATCAGATTTAAACAAGGATGCTTTAAATACTATCCTTCTCTGTTTTTAATATTTTCAGTGTATTCCTGTGGGGGAAAGGTGATAGTTTTTGTTTGCCCACTGAAAGCCATGGCCCAATGATACTTATTGTCATAATTTAATTGTTGGAGAAAAAATATTCAGAATTAATCACAGCTCCCCCATTTATAAGCTCTACCGTTTAATAAGTTTCAAACATGTGCTAGACAGACAATACAATTCTAAACGTTCCAGCAAACCCTGCAGTAAAACCCCCACTTTCTAGATGGGCACCTAAGAAACTCGCTTACTTTGCACATGAGCTTCATAGAAACTCTTTCTGCTGTGTTCTCCATGACTGGTAAGAGGGAGCCATTCTACAAATATTTTTGAAAGCAAGATTGTTTTCAAAATGGCAAAAGGAATTTCATATCGAAGTGTCACTACAACACTCCCCACCCCACTCCCTTTCGTAATCGTCTCATTAAGAACTGCAAGGGCCTGGCTGATTACGCGCTGACCGCAGAGATTTGCCTTTTCCCGGGAAAATGAACACAAAGCAAGGAACCAAGAAATACTTGGATAAGGCAGCGGTCCTCCCTATTCTATCGCCAAGAATTCTACAAACAAGTTAACTGACTTCCTAGCCAATCATAAACAGCCAGGAGGAGAGATCTTAAGTTTTATCATTTTTTCCTTAGGCACTGTAATTCTACACTCTCCCGGCACACCAACCAAGAAAGAAGTGTTTAAAAGCCACACAGAAGCTCGCTGCACCCTTAAGAACTCGTGCCCTCTCCAGGCTAAAGACCCTATCGCACAATGATCTCTTGCACAGAGACCTCAGTAGTCCGAGGGCACAAGGGAACTGATCTCTAACTTTCCAGATTGCAAACACTTTTAATGCCAGAGGCCTCCCAACAGGGGGCCGCTCTGTACTTTATTTCAGAGTTACAAAAAGGTCTCAGAATCTCTGAAGAACTGAGCTGCAGGGGACAACTTCAGGGCAAGGCCGAGGTTTGGGAGGAAAAAAAAAAAAAAGGCCGGAAGCTTGCAAAAGAGCAAGAACACAGTTCTCCCACGTGGGCAGCGCGGGCAGCGAACCGAGTCAGAGCCGAAGCGTGAGTTCCGCAGGGTACCGAGAGACGGTCTCATCAGCGGCAGAACATCGCCGGATGCATCTCCCCAGAAAGAAGTGGAGCTCCAGCAGGGTTGGGGCACCGGCGGGGCTCCGGCCCACTGGCCCTCTCCAAAGGGCTTGCCCACGCCCTGTGAGGTGCGGGTGCAGCTGAGACCAAAGGTGGAGGCGGCGTTTGCAAGCGTTCCCTCTCCTGCCGCTTCCCTCTCCCCCTCCCCCGCTCCCTGCCCCTCGGTGAACCTGCCCGGGTGCGGTGCCCTGGACCCACCCCGCCGCGGCGTGGGCGCACAGGCAGAGCGCACAGCCCGGAGGCGCGGTCCCCGCGGGCGGGAGCGAGAGAGCATAGTACAGGGCGGACCGCAGCCGCCCGGCGGGCTAATCTCACCTTCACGGCAGTGGGGGTGGCACATGACGCCATATCTGCGCTGGGAGAAGGCTGCAGGGGGGCGCGCGGGCCAGAACCACGGAAGGTTGCAGTGCCTAGCGCGGGACTGAGCAGTGCGGAGTCCCGGGCCGCTCTGGCTCCTCCTCTTCCTTTTCGGGACAGCTGGATTGGCTGCTAGTGTGGTATCTCCCCCATGACCCCCCTCCTCAATTCCAGGTTCCCGCGTCCCGCCCCTTTTGCAGACCTTTCCGGTTCTCCGCCGTTTTGTTTTTCTCCCCCCGCCCCGCCCGGTATAACTAACGGGTTCTTGATAATGATAATAATGGAGACCGTTTACTGAGCGCTTTGTATGCTTCCTGACTCTGCTCTGCACTTTAATCAGCCTCGTTAACTTTAACAAGAACGCTACAAGGAAGAGCAGCACTCCCCCCTCTGCCAAGTATTAGCTGCATGCTCGGCCTTATCGGTAAAATCAGGCTGGTCTGCATTCCAGAAGTTCTCGCGGGAGGGAGAATCGTCACCAAGAGGGAACAAAACTATGGCTTACTCACCTTCAATTTGAGGGGAGGCTTTTAAGGGGATGAGACACTGTCTAACTCCCAGCCTGACTCAACAGGGCCAGGACCATCTTCAACCCCTCCCACCAGGGGCAACATCCAGTATATCCAGATTCAGAAGACTCATGTCTTCATTTCAACACTGGCTGGTCAGTCCCAGCACACGACCACCACCACCACCAACAACAACAACCCTCCACTGGAGAACCCCTTACTCTAAAAATCCCCATCCCTTCCCTACGGGGATAATCCAATTTAATCTCCCTTGATGGATTGATTAAGGTCTTCTAAACAAAACACTGGGTGACAGTAATGTTCTGAGACACAGAAATGTTGCAAATTACTCGGGATGAAAGGATGGCTGTGGAAGGATATACTATCCTCTTTCCCTAAAGCAGTAAGACAGTGAAGTAAGACACACACATCATTTCATTCAAAGTATCACTTTCCAGACGCTACCCATACAACCTGTTTAAACAGTAAAGACTTTCACTCTTTCGCTATAATTGGCTATAGGTCTAAATTTTACAATGTAAAGTTTTCTTTCTTCTATTGAAATTATAAAAATCACCAATTTCTTTTAAGTTAATGAAATGGCAAAAGGATAAAAGTAGGTCAGGGTGCTCCTTTGAAAAGGCAGGGGGCTGCGAGTCCTTCATGGATATGGTTTTCTAGGACCCTGTCTGCTCATTGCTCTATTGAGAAGCAGAAGCCCGTTACTCAAAGGGGTCCATTGCAGAGACTCAGACACCCTGGGTTTTATGGCTGCTACACTGTTAGGGGATCTTGACAATTTACGTGATTTATGTAATAAGTCAATCCAGTTTCTACTCTGCACTGCCTCTCTTCCCAAAATTAGAACCTGTAAACAAGTTAGATCCTGTAAGCAAAGACTCTTAGAGAAGGAATTGGGAACTTGGAAGGGGCTAAATTGGACTTATGGACTTTTCTCCTATAACTTGCAGGTCAGGACTCAAGCATTTCTCTTGAACATGTAATGTCTGTGAAGGGAAAAATTGGCCCAAGTCTAGTCTGTTTTTTGTTTGTTTGCTTTAGTTTTACATTTTTATTGTGAATAATTTCCATGTCTTTATTTTTTTAAGATTTTTATTAAAATATAGCTAATATACGATATTATATTAGTTTCAAGTGCACATCATAGTTATTCAACAGTATCCATCTAGCACTAGACATAGTTATTACCACATTATTGATTATATTCCCTACGCTAAAGAAGTGATCACCATGATAAGCCCAGCAACATCTGACACTACCACGCTATCACAATTTATTGACTATATTTCCTATACTGTATATTATATCCCCAAGACTTATTTGTTTTATATCTGGAACTTTGCACCTCTTATTCCCCTTTATCTTTTCCCCCCTTTTAAAAATTTTCAATTACAGTTGACATTTAATATTATTTTATATTAATTTCAGGTATAGAGCATAGTAGTTAGACATTTATATAATTTATAAAGTGATCCCCCTGACTAGCACCCACCTGGAACTATAGTTATTACCATAATCTTGATTATATTACCTGTGCTTTACTTTACATCCCCAGGACTATTTTATAACTACCAATTTGTATTTCTTGATCCTGTCACCTTTTTCACCCTACCTCCAATCTCTCTCCCATTTATCACCCGGATAAATCTAGTACCCATCTGACACCATACATTGCTATTACAATATTATTGACTATATTCCTTATGCTATACCCTACATCCCCATGACTACTGTGTAACAACCAATTCATACTTCTTAATCCCTTCCCCCTTTTCACCCACTCCCCAATCACCCTCCCATCTGGCAACCATCAAAATATTTTCTGTATCTCTGAGTTTGTTTCTGTTTTATTTGTTTGTTTATTTTGTTCTTAAGATTCCACTTATAGGTGAAATCATATGACATTTATCTGTTGCTGTCTGAATTACTCCACTCAGCATAATACTCTCTAGGTCCATCCATGTTGTCAGAGTTGGCAAGATTTTATTTTATTTTTTTTAACTGCTGAGTAATATTCCATAGTACATATGTACCACCTCTTGTTTATCCATTCATTCGTTCAGGGAAACCCAGTTTACCTTCATATCTTGGTTATTGTAAATAGTGCTGCAATGAACATATGGGGGAACATGTCCCCTCAAAGTAGCATTTTGGGTTTTCAGATAAATACCCAGAAGTGGGATTACTAGGTCTTTCTTTGTCTCTTGTTATAGCCTTTGTTTTAAAGTCTATTTTGTCTGGTATAAGTATTGCTACTCCAGCTTTTGTTTGTTTGTTTGTTTGTTTGTTTCCATTTTCATGAAATAACATTTTCCACCCTTTTACTTTCAGTCTGTGTGTGCCTTTCAAACTGAAGTGAGTGTCTTTTTTTTTTTTAAAGATTTTATTGGGGATTTGGGGGAGGGGAACAGCACTGGGGAATCGGGGTAAGGGGAACAGACAAGTTGCTGCTGTTTTGTTCTTCAGTCTAGTTGTGGAGGATGTTGCTTCACTGGCCCAAGCTGGCACCATCATTGCACTCTTCCCGGGCGAGGCAGATCAGTCGCCGGCCTCTGGACGGCTGCTCACGGCAGCTGCTGGCCGCTCACACTGGCTGCCAGCTACACATGGTAGCTTATGGCAGCCCACTGCAGCAGGGGACTGCAGCCTATGCCATCGCCGGCGACCCACAGCAGCCCAGCTCCAGGTCGAGCTGTTGTTCAGCATCTTAGCTGTAGAGGGCAGTGTCACTGGCCCTCATGTGTGGGATCTGAACCGGGGCCCTCTGGCATCCCAAGCCAGTTCTTAACCAACGTGCCACTTGCCCGGCCCATGAAGTGAGTGTCTTGTACGCAGCATATGTAAGGGTCTTGTTTTCTTATCTATTAAGACCCCTTATCTTTTGACTGGAGCATTTTATCCATTTACATTGAAAGTAATTATTGGTAGGGATGTAGTTATTGCCATTTTATTATTCATATTTTTCTTTTTTTTTTTCATCTTAAAGAAGTCCCTCTAAGATTCCTTGTAATACTGGTTTGGTGGTAATGAGCTCCTTTAGGTTTTTCTTGTCAGAGAAGCTCTTTATCTATCCTTCAATTCTACTCTTTTTTTTTTTTTTTTTTTTTTAGCTGAGCCGTCCTGCTACCTGTTGGCAGCTCAGCGGCTGCTCAGCTTGGGCTGGACTCGAACTGCTGTTGCTCAGAGCTCAAACTCTTGAGTGAGCTCTTAACCAACTGAGCCACTCGGCCGGCCCTATCCTTCAATTCTAAATGATAGCTTTGCTGGGTAGAGTAATCTTCGTTGTAGGTCCTTGCTTTTCATCACTTTGAGTATTTTGTGCCAGTCTCTTCTGGCCTGCAAAATTTCTGTTGAGAAATCAGCTGACAGTCTTATGGGCACCCCCTTGTAGGTAACTAACTGCTTTTTTTTTTTTTTGCCTCTTTTAAGATTCTCCATCTTTAACCTTTGGTATTTTAATTATGATGTGTCTTGGTGTTGGCCTGTTTGGATTTATCTTGTTTAGGACTCTGCAGTTCCTGGACTTGTATATCTGTTTCCTTCACCAGGTGAGGGAAGTTTTCCATTATTATTTCTTCAAATAGGTTTTCAGTTCCTTGCTTTTTCTATCTCCTTCTGGTACCCCTATAATGCAAATTTTTGTATGCTTGCTGTTGTCCCAGAGGTCCTTAAACTCTCCTCGCTTTTTTGGATTCTTTTTTATTTTTGCTAGTTCATCCCTAGCCCATGCCCCACTTGGGGCCACCCAGCAGGAGCCACAAAACAATCTGCAGATGGCTGCTGCCCATGCTATGCTTGGAAGTGCCTCAAGAAGCCAAGCTGGGAACAAAGGCCAGCTCCTGCTATGCCAGGGTTAGGGCTGCTCAGCCAGAGGTACAAGATACACTCAAGCCAGATGCTGCTTGTCTGGGTTCCATAAACCCTTGAGAGACCCTAGGAAAGTCTGCAGCATGAGCCAAAGTAGGTGGTTAGTATGAAAAAACCACTGGAAGCCGCTTGGGTATGCCCAAAAGCTGGATGGGGCAGGGTCTCAGAATCACCAGGGCATGGTGTTAGCCAGCACGGTGGAGGCTCAGTCTGCACACTGGGAAGGGGGAAGTTTCAACAAAGAAACAATGACTTCTGCCAGCTCCTCCATCCAAGAAAAAGCTGTCCTTCCAGCCCTCGTCCTGAAACCAGACAACTCAGTTCCCCTCCCTTATGTCCTTGTCACCTCTCCAGGTGCTGCCCCAGTGCTGGAGCTCAGAGCCAGTGATTTCATTGGTGAGTAAGGCCATGCACTTTCCTTTTAAGAGGAGCACCTGGGAGGGCAGCCACCCTCAGTCTCACTCAGCCACAATCTCCACTGGTTTTCACAACCAGAAATTATGGGGACTTCTGTCCCTGGCACTGGAACCCTGGGCTGGGAGCCTGCTGTGGCGCTAGGACCCCTTGCTCCTTTTGGGGAGGGGGACCTCTGTAGCTGAGATACCCCTCCCAATTTTTAATGATCATATGTGAGGGACCAGCCCTTTCAGTATCTGTGCCCCTCCTATCAGTCTCAAGGTGGCTTCTACTATATGTCTGTAGTTGTAGGGCTTTAGTTTAGCAGGACTTCAGGTGATTCTCAATGATGTTTGTTTTGTAGTTTAGTTATAATTTTGATGTGGTCATGAGAGAAGGTAAGCACAGCGTTTACCTACTGCGCATCTTGATTGTGACTCTGGTCTGGTTTTTTGAGTGATGTAATTGAGTGATGATGCAAGCCATTTCTGAAGAGAAATGAACATTTATAGATAAAATTTAAGCAATTTTCTAACCTCTTCTAAGAAACCAGACACCCACCCACCAACTGATTGTCAGGCACTATTGTTCTTTGTGTATGGCGTATAGTTCAAGACAAATCAATCCACCTCCCACAGGGACTCTAACAGTTTTAATCATTATGCATTAGAGAAAAAAGCATATAAATACTTAGATGCATGTGACTGGCCAATTATAGGTGGATTGAACTCACAATAGCCACTACAGCATTCGCTGAATAAAAGAACCCATTTAGAAGAATATGTCAAAATAAGTTTTCAGGAAGTTAAAAATATAATATTCAAACAAATATATAGTCGGCCTATATATATAGTCAAATATAAAGTCAGCCTGTATATACAGTAAAGAATCAGCAGAACGGCAAAGTGTATTCAAAGTGGGATATAAGAAGCTGAAACAGCAGAAAAGAGAATGCTAGAATAAGAGAAAATTAGATACAAAAGTGATTTATGTTTTAAAGGCAATAAAACTGTAGCCTTCGGGTTATCTTTTCTATGAACAGATACCATTTGCATCTTTAATTGTGTGGGAGGGAACTGTAACAAACAAGATACCTAATATGCAGCCTGAACCCTTATCAGTAGGAAACAGTAAAACAAAGTTACAGCTCTTAGGTAAGGGATCAGCAGACATTGCCTACTAAGAGGTAAAAATTAAGGCATGGATGAAGGTTGAAAACATACACAATAGTCATAGTGTTATAGAGGTCATAGAAGCAAACAAATTGGAATTGGCAGTGAGGAACCAGGAGACTGCCACCCTTCACCATGGTTCCATGGTATGTAAGGAGGTATAGCTACCTCTCTACCAGAAAGCTGTGGAGGGAAATGGTGACGAGGTTTCAGTAAAGGCAAGGAGGTAGAAAGGGTGATCTGGAAGGAGGCTGACGTTGTAGAGGAACTTTTTAATAATTAAACAACCACTTCACAGAGTGCAGTGGAAAATGTATTTATCAAATGCTGAGGGAAAATAGAAGAGGGGAGTTTTTCATCAGATTGGTAGCTTGGGAAGATTCAGGAAAAACTTCCCAGAGGAGGTGATATGTGATTGGGGTTCTGAAAGACAGTTCCTAGCCAGCTAGGTAAGAGGAGGAGAGAGGAGGAAGGAGAGGTAAATGGCCAAGTTTTAAGCCATGGGATAGTGTTTCATGGAGATAGAGCATCTCTGTGACATCGCCATATGTTCCAAGTAGCTGGATTGAATAGTAGGTATGGAGTATTGGCAATCACTGAGGCAACTTCTGGGCAAACTGAAAATACCTCTTGCAGGCTGAAAGGAACAGAGATAAGAGAAAGTTAGCATAGTGGTGCTGAGAGTTTTATAGGTCTCCCCAGAGATCTTGTACCAGATGCAAAATTTTATTCTAGACCATGTGACAATAATTGCCAGAATTATGTTAAAACAGGGGTCGGCAAACTGCGACTCACAAGCCCCATATGGTTCTTTGGATACGTTCCAGCTCAAAAGTTTGCCGACTCCTGGAAGAGCCAATCCTGCCCTCACAACAATTTAAAAATTATTCCAGAGCCATAAATATATTTTACATAATCACCATTATGTGAATAATATCCTTTAAAGATTATAAATGAAACTATGATAGTTTTATTTTCATTTTCAATTTTACTTCAGAGCCACATGCTCGCAAGCTGCAGTTTGCTGACCCCTGGCGGCTCTTCTGTCTCAAAAGTTTGCCAACCCCTGTGTTAAAACATTAGACACAAATCTTGCTCCAAAAGAAACACTCCTGTTAAACTCATTTAGCTCTTTATTAAAAAGTTTTATGATTATAATGGACTTAAAATAGAGATGAAGCCACAAGTTGTCCTTTCTGTGCTGCCATGACTGGATTACATCATGTTCACTATGCCTGTCCACTCTCTCCTTCTCCCCTTCCCTCTCCTTGCCTATTCCCTCCTCCTTTCCTCCCCCGTCTTCTATTCCTTCTCCCTCTCTTTCTCAGACTATTACTAAGCTCAAGCATCACAGAATTGGTACAACTGAACTGGTGGATTCTGCTGACACTTTAAAACATTTTCATGTAATTTTGCCTTGAAATTCTTCATTTTTCTTTCCTCGTCACATTGGTCAGTTTTGTGTCCCCGTCATTTTGCATACAGCATTGTTCATAGATGCATAATATGGCTTATATTCATTCATTGAATGAATATACACATTAATTAATTATAATGATTTTAGTTTCAGCAAAAGGAAATGAAAGCTCAGAAATGCTAAGAAACTGAACAGCAGGGGGCAGCAAATGTTTGCTTTTTTGTTTGTTTTTTTAAACTTACAAGTCAACATTAGCTAATACTTGAGTCATGGTGGCCTCACATGAGAAAGGAAAAGAGAGAGGCAGAGAAAAAGAGAGAGAGTGGTATAATTAAAAGGTCAATTCTAAAGTGACAAGTGTACTCTACTGTAATTTACTTAGTAGCTTCTAGAACAATGGGTGTGGTTTTTCATTAGTTCTTTGCTCAACGACCCCAAACTGTTCTTTCAGAGTTATATATCAATGACCAGCAGGCAGATGGCAGCACTTTTCAAGGGTCAGGAACATAGAACAAGATTTTGGGGAAAAAAATAAAGCTTATTTGGGCATGAAATCTTTATTTTAAAAATCTACAGAAGTAAAATCAATATTAAACAGAAGATTAAGCTTTTTAGGTCTTAAATATCTTGATGAAAGGAAGGTAGAATTTTAACCACAGGTACATTGTTCATTTCGAAGCAAGGTGATAACTAAATTGTTTTAAAATGTCAAGTTTCAGCCTTACAAAAGGTGAGCTGTAATTGATGGAAATCATTGGATTTTACTGTGTACTTTTTAAGAATGTTCCTTTATCAGATTTTTCAATGATCAGTTCACAGATGTTAGCCAAGAGAAAGACATTTGCACACAGACACAATGCCTTTAGATTACTGATTAATAGCACTAAATGACTTCCTGCGTTGTCCTTGGCTACATTATTTAATTGTCAACAGAGCAACTCAGTGGCTCTTACGTGTTATCAGGTCTTCCCTTTTCTAAACATTTAACTACTTTGGTTGGATATTTATAATCAGATTAAAAACAGGAACAATGTCTGTAGTTTCAGTACTTTAACTGCAAAGGAATATGCAGACCCACTCCACTGGTTTTTCAGAGAGACAGCACTTGCCCTGAAACTTCAAACAGGCCTGTGAAACTTCCATCTGGGTGAAGGAGCAGAGGCCAGTCTAGCACTTCATTTCTTTTTAGAGCTTCCATTCCTTTGCCATGCAGATAAATAATAACTGCCTGAATGGAAATAACAAACCATTCCGTTGCATTTCTGTGTATAATGAAACGTCCCCTTGTCTTTGGCTCTTTGATTTCCCGCGTGAAGCCCAACTTGGATTTTACTACAATAACAAAGAGCGCTAGAAAAAAAGAGAGAACGTATTTGCTTAAACTGTTGTTTGCACCAAAAGAAATTCCCTGATGAGGTTATCACTGAGTCAGGCTGCATTCTGTTTTTCACCCAGGCTGAATTAAGGGCTGATGAATTTAGAAGGTGCGGAGTGTTTAGGTTCTTTGAACACCAGCTTTTAAATAAAGTTTTGCTTTCTTGGCAAAACAGGCTCTGAGCCCTTCTATTTTACTAGCAATTAAAAGATATATAAGAAAGGGGTTAGAAATACCAAAGAGTGGTCAACTATTAGGAAATTATCCTTAGATATAATTTTATCTCCAAAGAATAATGTCACTGACCCTTATGGATCAGGGACCCCAAAATAAGGTCCTTTCACCCAGTGTTGCTTATTCCAGTAGAACGAGACTTCATTCGGTAAAGCAGAGCAGAAACTTTATTCTTTGACCAAAGAATGGAGAAAGACAAGCTTATGCTCTAAAGATACCTTCTTTCCAACTTGAGGAAATCAGGAAAGTCTTAAAGGATTGGTGGGAAATAGGCAAGTTCAGGGGTGAGAATTTCCAAGAAAAGGGTGGATTGATCTGGGAATTGAGGAGGAGCAAGCAGTTTCTAAATATGTTTGGGCATACATTGCATGTCTTATTTTAATGTGAGGTCTCCACTCTTTGACGTGATTTTTAGCATGCTAATGAAGGAAAGTTCATCAAAAAGGTCGCTTGGGAAGGGGTTTCAGGCGCCATCTTGGATCCTTATGGTGCAAGCTGGTTTCTTAGCTGTGGTCCCTAGATTTCTTATCTGGTTTTTGCCAGGAGGCTTAGCTTGCTCTGGAATTTCCACCCTTTCCTGATGAGCTCAGCCTGTTTCGTCAGGGTATACGTTGAAGAATGAAAGAAGACAAGAAAGTTAGTAGAAGTTTATGTGGTGGCGCAACCTGGTGACAATAACACTGCTTCCTGTGGGAGGAAATGGGGTCGAGGAGCACGGTCTCTGACTCAGACTATTTGGTATTGAATCTTGTCACATGCTGCTTTAGTTTCTTCATCTGTAAAATGAGGATGAGAGTGTAGGGTTGGTGTGAGAGTTCAAGTTAATACTTGTAAAGCACTAGAGCCATAGTGAGGATTACATGTGTTGATGATGATGATGATGAACCAACTGCACTAGGTTCAGAGAATACAGAGATTGATAAGATACTGGTCCTGCCTTTGAGGACCTTAAAGTCTTTTAGAAGGAGTCAGGTAGATAAAAAAAGAAGAAAATATTACAGGTGTAATATGGAAATTGTATAGAGTTTGGGGAGAGGAATACAAGGGACAGTGTGGTGAATATGGCCTGGGGAGGGGTGAGAGATGCCTGAGGAAAGGCCCTTGAGCTGAATCATGAAACATGACTATGTGTTTGCAGGTTAAAAAAAAAAGGAAAGGGCTGGCTGAGTGGCTCAGCTGGTTAAGAACTCGCTTGGGAGCACCAGCTCTGAGCAGCAGGGCTGCGGTTCGGATCCCACATTAGGGCCATGGCTCGCCCTCTACAGCTAAGATGATGAACAACAGCTCGACCTGGAGCTGGGCTGCTGTGAGTCGCCTGCAATGGTGTAGGCTGCAGCAGGGCTGCAGTGGGCTACCATGAGCTATGTGAGTGGCTGGTAGTCGGTGTGAGCTACCGGGAGCCGCTGTGAGCAGCCGACCAATGACTGGCGACCGATCTGCCTCACCCGGGAAGAGCACAATGATCATACCAACATGGGCCAATGAAGCGATGTCCTCCACAACTAGACTGAAAAACAAAACAGCAATTTGTCCACCTGTCTGTTCCCCTCCCCCGCAATTCCCCAATAAAATCTTTAAAAAAAAAAGTGGGAGTGGGACAAGAAGGGGCTTGGAAACATGTGACTTGAAGTTGAGGCTGGGGATCAAGTGACTGAAAGCATGGAAGTGATAACCAGTGTGATGCATTTACAGAGCTACCATTATCAGACTATGAACAAAGCACAAGGTATGTGCTCAAAGAACAGAGTTAGTGGTGAAGTCCTCCGGGTGGACAAATGTCAGACTCCAGCATTGCAAAGAAGGGCCTGTGGACTGAATTTAGAAATGAGATGGATATTGTTCAGTTCATTCAGTATTTTTTAAAGATAAGGTATCAACATGTAAAATTTAGGACATTTTACATGGAAAAATATGGATGTCCAGGCCTTCTAGAAAATTTTTAGAAAAATGTAGATGGTCTGGCAATAATGTTCTAATTCCAGTACAGCCCAATGGATGACATGTCCCTGCCCAGTTTGTCCCAGACTTCCCCTCCAGTTTAGTCATTAACCTTACCTCCAGTCCATCAGCATTTGTATCTCTTTATATAAAATACTAATAAGTTCTTATTTTATTCTATAGGGCATGCCAAGCATGGAATTGTCTTAAGCAGGAGATTCTACTGTAACCAAATTTGCATTTTCATGTGGATAATGAATTGAAGGACAAGATGCAAAATTGTTTTTAGCTTTTAACGAAAGTTTTATCTTAAGAAGTGACTGGGCAGACACCAGGGAAATTAAATATCATTGCCTTTTACTGTAAGATTTTATTAGACAATAGAATCCATTCTTTGAAAATTGTGACCTTTAATTTTGTCATGGAGGCGTGGTCAATCTTTCAGTCACCTTTGTGTTCATTTCTATTTTTAAAGGTATGCAAGATGTCTAGGATTTTAAAAGAAGAACTCAATTTAGTTAGGCAGCTCCTTTAAGAATCAATAGATGGCTTCCTTAGAATTGATAATGAAATAAAATCTGATTTTACATCTAGAAAGGGTGAAAGGGAATGAATACATTTCAACAGAGGAGGGGCTTGAGAAAACAAAAGTTACTGAGACGCAGCTAAGTATTTCTAGCCGAGTGGGTTTTGCTATCTAAAACCTTCTCTTACTAGTAGAGAAAATCTATCATCTTTAGATAATCCATGACTTCCTGGGGGAAAGGCACGTGATTTAAATTGAGGTGGTAGATACAAATAAATCCAGAGCTTTCCTGGCTTGTGGTTCAAGCCCATGGGAGGTTAAGCAGAGGCAGAGTAGAAGCAGCTGTGCTGGATTCAGAGTACAGAGTGATGCAGATATTCACAAAGCATCTCAGATCCACTTCCCTTTGGTCCAAGGTGTGGGGTCAGGGAAGCTCATCATGAAAGCATCTATATTCATGCTCTGGCTTTCTGTATATATATATATTTTTTTAGCTGAGCCGTCCTGCCACTTGTTGGCAGCTCAGCGGCAGCTCAGTTCGGGCCGTGAATCAAATCGGGGACCCTGTTGCTCAGACCTCAAACTCTCGAGCAAGCTCTTAACCAACTGAGCCACTCGGCTGGCCCATTCTGGCTTTCTGTAAAAGAACCAGTTGGATCCTAGCAGGACAGCTGCGCCAGCAGACAGTAGGCTGGAGATCCAGGGAAGAGTTGATGTTACAGTCTTGAGTCTGAAGGCAGTCTGGAGGCAAAATGCCTTTTTTCTCAGGGAACCTCAGTTTTTCTCTTAAGCCTTCAACTGATTAGATGAGGCCCATCCACATTATGGAGAACCATCTGCTTTTTCCAGTCTATTCATTTGAACGTTAATCAAATGTAAAAAAAAATACCTTTACCTGAACATCTAGGCCAGTGTTTGACGAAACAACTGGAATCATAGCCTAGCTAAGTTGGTACATAAAACTCACTATCACACTAGAACACTGGGAGGAGAGAAGTGTCATGGGCTGGAGAGATGAAAGAGACTCTGCTACTGAGCTATGTCCATTTCTTAGAAACCAAGTTTTAATTTCTGAGTTACATCTAATATTCGTTGAACAAATGTAGAAAAACTGCTATGTGCAAAGCTTTTACCAATTCTCTGCTTTTAGCGGGTCTATTGCTATTGTAAATATTTTTAGAAATGGTACACTTGAATGAATAAGATGCAGATTTTGGCCTTCAAGGAGCTTATTGTCTAGTGGAGGAAATCAACCTGCAAACAAATAACCATAATTCAGGGGAGGGTGATACCAGAGTGTCCTTGAGGGGCTGAGTTGGGAGCTCACAGTCCAGAAGAAGCAATGAATTCTGATTTGTGGGTGGATTGAAACAATTAGTCTGTGGAAAGAAGCAAATTAGTACTCCCCCAAATTGCTGTGCGTATGCCCTAGAAATAATTTCTGGAAAAGAGACACTAATAGAATCTTACAGCTAAATGGGACCAACTAGAGGGGAATATGTCTGACAATTAAGTTTGCGAACTCATCCTAGAAAAAGTGCTACATACCTCATTGCTGAATATCACTACAGTCCCTTTGAAGTACTCCCCTTGGGGAGCAATGCACCAATGCCAGCACCTAGTCCACCCTTCAAAGCAATTTTGGAACTCTTTTTCTGGAATGAACATAAGAGTTGTCATCATATTATCCTTGATATCCAAAATGTCATAAAAATGTATTTCTTTCAATATTTCCTTTATCTTTGGGTAAAGAAAGAAGTCATTGGGGGCCAGATCAGGTGAGTAGGGAGGGTGTTCCAATACAGTTATTTGTTTACTCGCTAAAAACTCCCTCACAGAAAGTGCCGTGTGAACTGGTGCATTGTCGTGATGGTAGAGCTCCTTCGGGACCATTTTTGCACACACTTTTTTCATGCCAAGATTTTCAGTTAAGATTTTCCTAACTATTTCTATATCGATGTTTACTTAGTTTGCAATGCTACTTACAGTCAGTGGATGATTTTGACGCACAATTCGATGAATTTTGCAATGTTTTCGTCAGTTCTGCTCTTTACTGGCCACCCTGACCTCTTTTCATCAGTGACGCATTCTCTCTCCTCAGAAAAATGTTTAATCCATTTGTACACTGCCATTGTCTTTATGGCATTATCGCCATAAACTTGTACTTTCACTCTTGCCAAGCTTAACAAGAAATTTAATGTTTGTTTGTTGCTCTTATTCAAGCTCAGACATTCTCATGATGGCACACAAAAACAATAATGAACATGACTCAGCAAGACACTGCCACATGTCGACCCAAACACAGCTGTGAGACACTGATATACCAAGGTTATGAAACCTTACTGAGCTGCCTGTACAGTGCTGCCAATGTAAGTGCATAGTGGCAAGTTTGGAAACTTAATTGTCAGAACTTCATACAGTCTAACCTCCAACTTTACATAGAAATTAAATGTTAACAAAAGTGCCACAGTTTTAAAGAAGTAAATTCCCATCTCTATGCCAGGGAACAGACTCATTCATTTCACTTCACGGTCACTTTAAGGAACACTAAAAATACTGACTGAAAAACACTAACTTTAAGCTGTTCAAATTAAGGTCTGTGAAATTCTTTGTTCAAATTGTGTTACAAATTTTACACTGAATCATACTTTATTTCCAAAACACCCTCCACTTTGAAACTTCCTTTGTGCCCTTTCTAGGTAGACTGTCTTAAAAATAAATTCAAGAAACTATGTTCTGAAGTCCTCTTTAGTGAGTATCTTTAGTTGCGCTGTCATGGCTGCCTCAATGTCCTGAATCAATTCAAAACGTTTTCCTTTCATGGTCATTTTGATTTTGGAGAAGAGCCAGAAGTCTCATGGTGCCAGATCCAGTGAATAAGGTGGATGAGGACACACCGTAATGTTTTTATTTGACAGAAATTGCCATATACCAGAAGCGATGTGTAGCAGGGAGCATTGTCATGATGGATTTGTACATTCACTGTATCTTTTTATCACACCTCATATATTACACATATTATTTATATATAAAAATATCCCTCAGCATAACATTAAACATAGTGTAATTTTCTGTTTTACACTTTGTAGGAAAAAAAAATTCCCATTAGAAGAATCTTAAAATGTTTTACAAATGTGCCATGGATAAAATCTATATTTTAATCATTGTCCTTTCCTCATCTGGCCACTAAAGAGAAAACAAGACTGATAGTTGAAGTAACTTATGCAACATTGAGAAGCATGAACAAGAGTTAGCTCTAACTCTGGCTGCTGACATCATCCTCTCACAGAAGCCAAATCGTCTAACTGCTGGTCAGTGTGTAAAAGGCATTTCTGGAGCCTCACCTCTAAGTGGATTTGCTTGGTAGTTGGTAAAGCAGGGAGAATAAATTAGTGACTTCCTCCTACCTGCTGAACAATGGGCTGAACATTTTGTACACTATCCAGTTCACCCAGATACGAATCTGAGTGGAAAAAAAATCAGCAAAGTCTAAATAGTCACAAATATTCCCAGAGAATAAAAGCAATTTCTAGCCCAAAATTAGTTCAACAGAGCTTGTTTTAGCTGAAAATTAATCTTTATGCATTTGTTGTTTGCTTCTTCTGTCTCAGGTCTCTTTCGTTATTGTCGAAGACCTGTAGGAAAAATCTCTGAAATATTTAAATATTAATATATTAAAAATAAAAAACAGAATATTGATTCTTAGGAATGAACTAGAGGAAAATCCTAGTTTGAGGTGATGATTCAGTATTTCGGGACTGCTGAAAATGTCAACACATTAGTGGTCTCACGCTATGCAAGAGAAACCAGTGGATTAGTCCACTAATAGAAATCTAAACTGGGTTTGTGTGTGGGATGACACTGAGGTGTTCCTTTGTTGTTGAGTGAAAGCAAAAAGAATGCTAAGTCATCGGGTAAAAATGCTTAAGGTAGAATTTCCTGCAGGCTTTTATTTATGAAAGACAAAAAATATATACAATTGTTGTGACACATTTTTTTCTAGCCTGTGCCTCTGCATTTATTCACACAGGAAACACAATTTTCTATGATTTAATTGTACAGTAGTCCCCTCTTTTATAAATTTTATTTTGTTTTTAATTATAGTTGACATGTAGTATTATTTTATATTAGTTTCAGGTATATAGCATAGTGGTTAGACATTTATATAATTTATGAAGTGATGCCCTTGATAAGTTTCATACCCACTTAACCTAATATATAGTTATTACAATATTATTTACTACATTTCCTACACTGTACTTTACATCCCCATGACTATTTTTTCCTTTATTTTGTTTTAAATTAAATGTACTGGGGTGATGTTGGTTAATAAAATTATATAGATTTCAAGTGTATAATTCCACAATACATCATCTGTATATTGCATTGTGTGTTCACCACCCAAAGTCAAATCTACTTTTGTCATCATATATTTGACCCCCTTTACCCTTTTCTACCTTCCCCTCTCCATTTCCCTCTGGTAACCACTATACTATTGTCTGTATCTATGAGTATTTGTTTGCTTGTCTTGTTTGTTTGTTGCTTTCAATAGTAGCCCCTCTTATCCACAGTTTCACTTTCTGTGGTTTCAGTTAACCACAGTCAACCGAGGTCCAAAAATATTAGATGGAAAATTCCAGAAATAAGCAATTCATATTTTAAATCAACCATGTTTCTGAGTAGCATGATGAAATCTCATGCCATTCCTTGTGAAAGGTGAATCATTCCTTTGTGTAGTGTCTCCATGCTGTAGATGCTCTGTACCCTTAGTCACTTAGTAGCAACTTGGTTATCATATTGACTGTTGTGGCATCACAGTGCTTGTGTTCAAGTAACCCTTATTTTACTTAATAATGACCCTAAAGCACAAGAGTTGTGATGCTGGCGATTTGGATATGCCAAAGAGAAGACATAAAGTGCTTCCTTTAAGTGAAAAGGTGAGTACAGTACAATAAGATATTTTGAGAGAAACCATGTTAATATAACTTTTATTACAGTATATTGTTATAATTGTTCTATTATATTATTAGTTATTGTTAATTTCTTACTGTGCCTAATTTATAAATTTAACTTATCATAGGGATGTACAATATGTATAGGAACAAACATAGAATAAATACAGCTCGGTACTATCCACATTTTGGCATCCACTGAGGGTCTTGGAACTGCTCCCTGCCCCCACATCCGAGGAGGGACTGCTGTAGTTCTTTCTCCAGCATGGAAGCATTCACCTGCAGTAGAGTGCAGAGTTCACCAGAGCGCCATGTAAATGAGAAAACACAAATATAATCTTTATCCCAGCATGCAAGATAGAGCTGATTGTCCTGGAAGCCCAGCTGTATTAACTCTCCCTGAATCAAGCTATAGTGGAGACTGGTTTATTTAGGTATGCTAGTAGGGATACAGAGTTAGTCTTTGTTTCCCCAGCTTTTAAAAAACAAATAATTATTAAACGGTTAGAGAAATCCTCATGGAATTTGGCAAAGAACTAAAGAGACCTATTTTCTATATCTTTAAGTAATATCTCAATCATAGCCTAGGACTGCTTGAAAAAAAAAGAATAATTCATAGTACTGTCATCATGAAGCCAGGTTGCCACAGGTTGAATTCAGTGGGCGGGATTGACCCTCAGGTTGATTGGCTGTGGGATTTGGCCACATCTACAGCTTACAGGCTGCTGTGCAGTGGGCTTACCCCACTGAGTGGGATTTGCCCCAGAGGGCTCTGGTGCATGTTGAGACCACTCTTTGGGTGTGACACACATGGTGCTAATTGTGTGGTGCTGTGCTGGGGTCTGAAGCCAACCTCCAAGTATGTTGGCTCTGGAGCCTTTTGTGAGGGGTCACCCTCTTGTGAGGGGTCACCCACAGGTCACCCAATGCCTGTGACCAGCCAGGGACTACCTGGTAGGAGCTACAAAGATCCACAGTTGTTTGCTGCCTGTGCTAACCCTGAAGGCGTGTGGGAGAGGCCACGCTGCAAAATAAAGATGTCTGCCACCAAGTCTGGGGTTGCTCTGCAAAAATCCAGGGCACCCCAAGGCCTGTTGCCACTTGCCAGCTCCCTTAAGGTTCAGCACCTGATAAAGCCTCACGTGATATACAAGTTGAGTGAGGCAGGGTCTCAGGGAATCACTAGAGTGGGTAGAACTGTGGTAAACAGGTTAATGTAGACTCTGGTTTGGTGCCAGCGCTAAGCCTGGAGCTACTCAGCAAAAGTCTCAGAGCACACCAAGGCCAGCTGCCGCTTGCCTGGGTCCTGTGAACTCTGACAGTTTTTCAAGAAAGAGTGCAATGTGGGTGGGGCTAGTTGGTCTCAGAGAAAGTGCCTCAGGTGTCAGGCAAGTTGGGTGGAGCAGGATCTCAGGGAATCAGCAGGGTGGATCAGGGTGGAGCTCACCAGGCCAATCAAATTCAGATTTGCCCTGTGAGGGTCGGGCTCAACATAGGCAAGATGGTGCCTGCCTGCTGGCTTCACTGAATGAAGACCTTACACAGGGAAAATGACGACTGCACTTCAGCCCTTGCTTTGAAGCCACACACCTCAGTCTGCCTTCCATTTGCCTCTGATGCCCCGCAAGCTACTGTCCCTATGCTGGAGCCCAAGGTGAGTGCCAGTGAGTGAGGCTGTGCGCAGACCGTTTAAGTGGACATCTGGGTTTCTCTGCAGCCTTCCATCCCACCTGGATTGTTGGAATCCCTGCTGTTTTTCACAGCCAGATTTGGTGGGGGCTCTTCTTCCTGGAACCAGTACTCTGGGCTGGGGCAGCCAGTGTGGGGCTAGGGTTTCTTGCTCCTCAGGTAGGAACTTCCATGGCCAAGATATCTCTCCCAGGGCCAGCCTGTTTCATGTCTCCATCCCTCTTGCCAATCTTGATGTGGCTTCTTTTTTATACCCCTAGTTACAAAACTTCTGTTCAGCCAGACTTCTCTAGACTGATTTTTCCATAATTTAGCTGTCATTTTAATTTGTTCATGGAAGGAAGCAGGCACAGTTTATACCTACTCTACCATCTTGGATCTCTCCAAAAGAGTATTTCAATATAGCTTTCCAAAATGGTTGCCCTGAATTACAATATCACAAGTATTGTATAACTATTTTACACCACATCCTCACTGGCATTTGGATTGTTATTAATCCAGTTTGGACTATTTGATAACTGTAAATTAATACTTTGATTACTTATTATTTTATGTTTATTTTTCTTACAATTTGTGTCTCTTTTTGTGTGAAGTTGTTCATTTTGACCACTTAACTATTGAGGTAATTTTTCTTATATACTTGAGCATGGATATTAACCTGTTTTCACCTTTGATGAAAATATTTTTTCTCTCAATTGTTGTTTTGTGATTTACCTATTTAAGATTTTAAATATTTTTGTATATTTGAATATTTTCCTTTGAATCTTTATTTATTACATCTGGGTTGCATCCATATAGGACTATCTTCTTTTTTCTATATTTCTTCTTTTATTTTTCCTTAAATAAATTCTAACTTTGGGGTTTACTTTGATATACAACATAACAAAAATTTTTTAAAAATAGTATTTTAGCAAACCATCATATTAGATTAAATACTGGATATTTTTTGACATACATTATTATGAATAAGAGAGAAATACAACAGGATTCTACAAGAAGCTGAACAGGCTGAGAGCAGACAGCAGATTCTTTGAGTAGTCTCATTGCTTTTGCTTTGTGTTAGATTTCCCCAATTCCAAATGACAAACTCCAAAGAAAGGGAAAAGCCTGTGCCCCAAATAGAGCAAAACAGTTTAGAACTAAAGATAATGTTAAGATCTAATTGTTAGCTGATAGAATTTATCTTTTCTTTTCATGAAATTAATCTTAAGCATATGCACTATTCACACTTTTAAATTAAAGGATACTTAATGTACTTAGTACAAGCTAGAAATATTGATTTCTTAATGTAACACTTAACATATATATTATGGCACCAATCCCTGGCAGAAACTAATTTAATTCTTTTAACAAGTATAAAGTAAAAGTGCTATTTGTGGTCAGAAATGTAAGTATACTTAGCAATAGGTCCAGCCTGGTAAGGTTACAATCCAGAATTTCTAACAAAATATTGTGTTTCACTTGATTACTTCACTCTAGACATAGATACAATAAAACCTTGTCTTTGGCTTATTAAGCATCTCCATCTCAGTACATCAAACATTTATTAGGCACCTCATTTCAGTATATCAAATATTTATTAAGCACCTCCTCTATACTAGTATTGTGCTAGGTGCTGGGGTAAAAAGATAAATAAAATGATTCTGCTGGGACAACTTGAAGCCTAGTTGTAGATAGGCACATAAATAGATAATTGCAATATAATTTGATTAGCTTTGAGGTTCAGATCATTTAACTGCTTGTGTCAAAGATTTTAACAAAGGCCCATAATTTACTCCTCGTAGGACTATCCTCCTACTCACCCTCCCTGCCCCCTTGACACTGTCCTTGGTCCAACTTAAAAGAGCCTCAGAGTCTCAGAAGCTCCCTTCCCACCACCCCACCTACCCAGTTCTTCCACCTGCTTTATCATCACATACTTCCTAATCACCCTACCCCAAGAAGGAAGCTATACTTAGAATTAATTTTCTACCTTTCCCTAAGAGGCCATGAGACTTATCATGTCTCGCAATCTCATTGGCCTCAGTTGCCACTGGAAGTCCAAGCCTCTAAGATCAACACAGGAACTCTTATCCATACATTTCTGTACATCCCTTCATCTGACCCACTCTCTCATCCCTTCCAAAGCCGCAGTCCCTTCCAATGTGGTTATTGGAATTCAGAGCTTGAACAGCATAATCTCTTTTAGTTTCAAACTTTTCTCTGGAAAGACCTTCACCTTCTTACTTTAAGTCCTGGCTCTCCTCCTCTGCATCCTGCTTTCTAGCTGCCCTTTCAAAGGATAGCTGTTTTTGCTTCCACACTCCACGTTTCAAGAAGCTGAAGGTGGGAATAGGAATTAGACATTCTTCTTGTTTTTCATCCTTGCTTTTCTATCAGAAACGTCGATTCCTTTGAGGTTATATTGGACTGCTTTCATTTCTTACCCATCCAATCATTCTGCTTTATGCTTGGAAGATTTCAGCAACCAACTCACTGCATGACCTTTCTCCACTACTCTTGACATCATTTTTCATGACTTAAACATCTTCAGCGGTTCTCAACCTGTGGGTCGCGACCCCTTTGGAGGTCAAACGACACTTTCACAGGGGTC
>NW_017732205.1:293314-314404 GCF_001890085.2 Hipposideros armiger
TTGGGCCAGTGAAGCAACGTCCTCCACAACTAGACTGAAGAACAAAAGAACAGCAACTTGTCTGTTCCCCTTCCCCCAATTCCCAAGCACTGTTCCCATCCCCCAATTTCCCAATAAAAATATTAAAAAAAAAGATAAAATTCAGGCATTAGATTTTTTTTTTAACTCCCAGGTTGATCTGAACATGCAGATAAGATTCAGAACCACTTACTTAGGAGATCAATTCTGGTTCCTTGACCTTCTCACTCCAACACTTCTTCCTCTTCTCCCTGCCCCCACCAGATTCACTTACTCCCACGGTTATAGCCTAGATCTTGTCATTATCAGTAACCTACAAAACCTTGTTTGCCATCATCCTACTTTCTAATATCCATAGCACCTCTTCCTGCCTTCTCACTCAAGAGCACCACCAGTCCAATAATTCACAGGTGAAACCAATGACCTCTTCTCTGTCCAGTTCTCTTTTTTTGTTTTGACTTTTTTCCATACCCAGCTTAGATTCCATAGATTGTCACCATAACTCCTTTGCATGCACCCTTAATGCTTTTCTCCTTTTCTATCTCCATTGTACTTTCCTGAGAAGACCCAAACCCTGGTTATATTCAACTCTGCCTACTCCACATCTGCATTCAAGCTGCTAAGTAGGATGCATGAAAAACACATTTGGTTTACATGTATGGCCACAAATCTCAAATGGGTTCTCAGCACTGTTTAATAATTCTACTAGAATTCTCTGGTCAGTTTCCTGTCCACTTTTTCAGATGACTGTTTTATATCTTCTCTTTTTTTCAAACTTCTAACACTGTCAGCTGATAACAACAATTGTTAAAATTTGACTAAGAAAATAGAAGCAAGCAGAATAGAACTATTTCCTTTCCCCTTTTCCAAATCAACTGACCTTCTTCATACATTTCATGCTTTGTCTTCCTTTCAGTCACAAAGGATGAGCAGCTTCCGCTCTTCTTAAGAAGAGTCCCTCTGGGCCGGCCGAGTGACGCGATGGTTAAGAACTCGCTTGGGATGCCAGAGGGCCCCGGTTCGGATCCCACATAGGAGGGCCAGTGACACTGCCCTCCACAGCTAAGATGCTGAACAACAGTTCAACCTGGAGCTGGGCTGCCATGAGTCGCCGGCGACGGCGTAGGCTGCAGTCCCTGTGGCAGTGGGTTGCCATGGGCTACCGCGTGTAGCCAGCAGCCAGCGTGAGCGGCCAGCAGCCAGCGTGAGCGGCCAGCAGCCAGCGTGAGCGGCCAGCAGCCGCAGTGAGTGGCCGTCCAGAAGCTGGCGACTGATCTGCCTCGCCAGAGAAGAGCGCAATGATGGTGCCAACTTGGGCCAGTGAAGCAACGTCCTCCACAACTAGACTGAAGAACAAAACGACAGCAACTTGTCTGTTCCCCTTCCCCCAATTCCCCAGCGCTGTTCCCCTCCCCCCAATTCCCCAATAAAAATCTTAAAAAAAAAAAAAAAGAAGAGTCCCTCTACTCTGGCCTCACTTCCTGCACAACCACTTTCCCTTTTACAAGATCATTCTCATCAGCATATGAATAGACCTCACATATCAATAAAACACAAAGCAAACCTTTCCTAGACTTCCTGTCACCCTCCAGCTCTAACCGTGTTCCTGGGCTGCTCTTTTTAGCAAGACTTATTGAGAGTTTTTGGTACTCACTGTCAGTTTCTCACCTTCATCTCTTTAATGCGCTTCAATTGGAATTTTTTTCTCACTACTCCCCTGAAATTGCTCTGTGAAAATTACCAGCAATCTACGTATTGCTAAAAGCAGTGGTCAATTTTCAATCTTCATTTTATGTCACCTCCCAGCAGATTTGGAACAATCATCACTTACTCTGAAGCACATTGTTCTCAGCACTCCTGCATGCCACACCTTTCTGGTTGTCTTCCCCCCCCCCCATCTTTCTCTCTCTCTCTCTCTCTATTAGTTTCAAGTGTGCAAACACAATGTAATAGTTAGACATTTACACCCCTCACAAAGTAATGACCCCCTTCCCCCAATGTATTACCCCTCTGACATCGTATATAGCTGTTACAATTCCATTGACTCTATTCCCTATGCTGTACTCCACATCCTGTGTGTATATATATATATATACATATATATATATATAAAATATATATGTATATATATATATAATATTATAGTTGACATTCATTATTATTCTGCTTCAGATTCAGTTGTACCATGCAGTGGTCAGGCATCTACACCATTCATGAAGCGGTCTCCCTAATAAGACAAGCGTCCATTGGATACCCTACAAAATCTTTACAACATTATTGATTATATTCCCCAAACTGTCTTTCGTTTCCCCATGGCAATCTTGTGGTTACCAATTTGTGCTTTCTAATTCCCTCACCTTCTCCCTCATCCCCACCCTCTTCCATCTAGCAACCCTCAGTTTTTTCTCTATCGCTTCTGGTTGTCTTATCTTATTGCTTCCTGGTTTCCTTTGCACTTTCCTCCTGTGTCCAGCGCTCTCAGTGTTAGAGCACTCCAGCTTCAAGCTTTTGGTCCTGCCCTCCTCACTGTCCTCACTCCCTAAGTGATCTCATCCCGTCACATGGCTTTAAATAGTACCTTCATGCTGATGATAATCCCTCTCCATCCTCTCCCCTAAGCTCCAGGTTTGAATATTGACTAGCTACTGCCACTTGTATGTCTGAAAAGCATAACTAAAATTATTAATAATTTATTAATTATTAAAATTATTTATAATTATAAAAAGAAAAATTATTAATTTCTTTCTTCTCAAATTTGCTCTTTACACAGCCTCTCTTTTTTAGTATATGGCATCACCACTGCCTGAATTGGTTACACAATAAAATATCCAGGCATCATCTTTTAGTCTCTCAAACTTATACTTCTCTTCTGTCAACAAGTCTTGTCAGCTGTACTTTCAGAACATACCTTGAATCTGACAATTCTCACCATATTCAGCTCTACCATTTTGGTCCAAGTTATTATTATATCTGGCTATGACATTAAATTCCTAACTTGTCTTCCTATTTTTGTTCTTGCATTCTTCCAATCACTTCTCTACACAGCAACAGATTGTTTCAAAATATAAATTTGTTCAGTAAACTTCCTTAAAACTCTCCCATGATCTGCTCTTACACTTTGAATAAGGTAAATCCTTACCAAAGCTTACAAGGCCCTCTGCCATCTGGCCCTTGAATCACCTTCCTGACATCATCTTTATCAGCTCCCCCTTGCTCAGTCTGTCTAAGTCAAGCCAACTGATTTTGCTTCCTGGAATTCACCAAGCTTGCCCTCTCTCTTTCAGTCTTTGTACTTGTTCATTCTGCCAAGTATGCTGCTCCCCTTGATCTTCACATGACTTATTCCCTTGTTTCATAGAAGGGCTACCTTCTTTGAAAAGAAACACCCAGGCCTTCCTATGTAAAATGAAGCCAATGCTGTCCAGTCATATTCTATTCCTTTACTTTCCTGTATTTACTCCATATTACTCATCAATAACTGAACTTAAATATTTACTTATTTACTTTTTAGTTATTTGTTTCTCTTGCTAGAATGTAAGCTTCCTGAGGTTAGAACTTTTTTAAAATTTAATTTTTAAATAACTAAACATTTTTTCAATTACAGTTGACATACAATATTGTATTAGTTTCAGGTGTACAACATAGTGATTAGACATTTATATAACTTACAAAGTGATCGTTCTGATAAGTCTGGTACCCATCTTACACCATATATAATTATTATATTATTGACTATGTTGTAATTTACGTCCCCATAACTGCTTTTATAATTGGCAACTTGTACATTTCAATCCCTTTTCTTTTCACCCAGCCCCACAACCCACGTCCTGAAGGTAGAACTTTTATCTGTCTTGCTTATAGTGGCATCCCCAATGCTTAAAAACAGAGCCTAGGATCTAGGAGATTATCAACAAATGTTTGTTCAATGAATTAATGAAAGGTGTAAATCATCATTAAAACTGACTTAGGTGTTTGTGCAAAGAGGTTACCTTATTGGTATTACTTTGTTACTCATTAAGAAACAACGTGTTCATGTACCACCTGAAATCATCTTGTCTATCTTGAAATATCATTCCAGTTACCACACTTTGATTAGCACTGTTCTGGACCCTGTGACCATATGATCTCTGTTGACCCTGACAGTTCAATCAGGGGTGGGCACCTGGCTAAAGAACCACCAATCTCTTGTTTGATAACTGACCAGGCAGTTGGCCTTGTTTGAAAATCTAGCCAAAGGGGCATTACTACTTAGTTAAGTTGAAGCCTGCTTCTGGGCAGGATGGCATCAATCTATCATTACTATCTTGTTGATAATATTAGGAAATTGTAAATACCTTGAACATCCAACATTAGAGGATTGGGTAAATACATAATATACAATATTATGCAGTCATTGAAATGATGCAAATAAAGACCTTTGAAAGATATGCTTACTATACAATGTGTATTGTCAAGTGAAAGAAGCAGAGAGCAGAATTGTCTATGCAGTGTGACTTCACTTGTGTTCATTCTATCTCTATATATCTCTTCACACACACAAAAAAGCAATATACCAAAAATGTAATAAGCCTTCTTTTTTCCTAGATAGTACTAATAAGGATTGTAGGAATATCCCCATTATACATGGTTTTATTTTTTTCCTTATAGCTTTATGAATTTTGTCAAATTAAATTAATTTAATGAGAATAAAAAACTATTACTTAGAAACCTTTCCACAAAAACCCATAAGATTTTATGCATTATTAAAGACTATAATTGTACTTTTGCATTAGATGTGCATTATATATACAATTATATACATAAAATATTATATATAGTTGTTACATATATATTTATATCAAGTAATGGACTAGAATATATTGCATATATTATTTCTACAAACACACACATGTGTGCACACATACACATACACACAACTTCATAGATTAGTGAATTCCTTGGCAGCCCTAGAACTGCTACTTCAGTTCAAATTCTGAGGTGTGATTTAATCCCTTTACATGTTTGCCAAATATTTGCTTGTTATTCTAAAAAAAGTATAATAAAGATAAATAGGTCTAAATGCAATTATATTATTTTATGAGAATTTAAAAGTTAAAAAGTCCAGTTGTTTAAAGATCAAACTGTATTATAATGAGAGCTTCATTTTAACATTGTTATTCATTTTATAAATTAAAATATTGGGTTGTCAGAAAAGTCATGACGTATTTTTTCTGTTTTTCATTGCAAAAATAGGTCATGGCTTTTCCAACAATCCAATATATTCCTGGTTAGATCATAATAACCTCTTTTGTCCCTAAATGCCACACACATACAAAGTAGAAAATTAAGCGATTACAAGTAAATCTCAAAGAGTGGTTTATTTATAATTCAAATATTAAGGCCTAAGACTGAAAATTATTTGAAATACCAGCTTAAAGATGAAATGAAAGAGTAATAAATATGTATTTTGAGTTGAGAAATAAAATTAATTGGGCTTAGTTTGTATTTAATTAGGAAGTCCTTCAATTTGTTTAAAATTTGGGTTTAGACATTAATTCTTCTATTTATGTATTTGACAAAATTGATAGAACTTCCGCTGTGCCAAGTGCAAAGGATACGGTGGTGAGAAAGAGATGAACCTATCTTCTTGAACTAGACTGTGTGTTAGTTGATCGATTACACAATTTATAATTAAGTTATACTTATCGTACGTGTTAGGAAGGTGAAGTGCAGTCAAACATTAAGTTGGAGGTAGATTATAGATCCTCAAGGGGTCCTTTCTCTTTTTTTAGTTTTCAATTATAGATGACATTCAATATTATTTTATATTAGTTTCAGGTGTACAGTGTAGTGGTTAGAAATTTATATAATTTATGAAGTGATCTCCCAATAAGTCTAGTACCCACCTGGCATTATACATAGTTATTACAATATTATTGAATATATTCTCTATGCTGTACTTTACATCCCCGTGGCTATTTTGCAACTACCGATTTGTACTTCTTAATCCCTTCACCTTTTTCACCCATCCCCCCAGGCCCCTTCTCACCTGGTAACCATCAGTTTGTTCTCTGTATCTATGAGTCTGTTGTTTTGTTTATTTTGTTCTTTGGATTCCACATATAAGGTGAGATCATATGGTATTGGTCTGTCTCACTTATTTCACTTAGCATAATGCTCTCTAGGCCCATTCATGTTGTCGCATAAAGTAACATTTCCTTTTCTTGTATGGCTGAGTAATATTCTATTGTATATATATATATATATATATATATATATATATATATATATACACACACACACATATATATATATATATATATATATATACTACATCTTCTTTATTTAATTCTCTATAGATGAACACTTAGGTCACTTCCATATCTTGGCTATTGTGAATAGTGCTGCAATAAATGTAGGAGTATGTATATCTTTTTGAATTAGTGTTTTGGATTTCTTCAGATAAATACCCAGAAGTGGAATTGTTGGGTCATAAGGTAGTCCTATTTTAAATTTTTAAGCCACCTCCAAACTGTTTTCCATAATGGCTGCACCAATTTTAAATTCCACCAACAGTGCACAAGGGTTCCCTTTTCTCCACATCCACTCATTTGTTGATTTATTGATGATAGCTATTCTGACAGGTGTGAGGTGATATCATTGTGCTTTTAATTTGCATTTCTCAGGTAATTAGTGACCTTGAGCATCTTTTCATATGTCTATTGGCCATGTGTATGTCCTCTTTGAAGAAATGTCTATTCAGGTCCTCTGCCCATTTTTAAATTGGATTGTTTGTTTTTTTGGTGTTGAGTTTATTCTTTATAAATTTTGGATATTAATCCCTGATCAGATGTCATTGGCAAATATCTTCTCTCATTCGGTAGATTGTCTTTTCGTTTTGTTGATGGTTTCATTTTCTGTGCAAACTTTTTAGTTTGATTTTGTTTATTTTTCCTTCTGTTGCCTGAGTAGATATATCAGAAAAAATAAACTAAGAGCAATGTCAGAGAGTTTACTGTCAATGTTTTCTTCTAGGAGTTTTTTTTTTTTTAAAGATTTTTTTTTTTTAAATTGGGGAATTGGGGGATGGGAACAGACAAGTTGCTGTCCTTTTATTCTTCAGTCTAGTTGTGGAGGATGTTGTTTCACTGGCCCAAGTTGGCACCATCATTGCACTCTTCCCTGGCAAGGCACATCAGTTGTCGGCTTCTGGACGGCCACTCATGGCAGCTCCTGGCCGCACACGCTGGCTGCTGGCTACACACGATAGCCCATGGCAACCTACTGCAGCAGGGGCTGCAGCCTATACTGTCGCCAGCGACTCACGGCAGCCCAGCTCCAGGTTGAGCTGTTGTTCAGCATCTTAGCTGCAGAGGGCAGTGTCACTGGCCCTCATATATGGGATCCTAACCGGGGCCCTCTGGCTACCCAAGCCAACTCTTAACCAATGCACCACTCAGCCGGCCCTGTTGGGAGTTTTTTGATTACTAATTCGATTTTGTTAGCAGTAACCGATTGGTTCAGGTTTTTTGTTTCTTCTTGATTCAGTCTTGGAAGATTATTTGTTTCTAGGAACTTATCCATTTCTTCCAGGTTGTCCAATTTGTTGGCATATAATTAATTGCTCATAGCATTTTTTTTTATAAACCTATGTATTTCTGTGGTGTTTGTAGTCACTGCTCCTCTTTCATTTCTGATCTTATTTATTTGGTTTTCTTTCTTTTTTCTTGATGAGTCTGGTTAAAGTTTTATCAATTTTGTTTATCTTTACAGAAAATCAGCTGTTGATTTCATTGATCTTTTGTATTGTTTTAGACTTTATTTTGTTTACTTCTGTTCTGATCTTTATTATTTCCTTCCTCTACTCACTTTGGACTTTTTTTCTGTTCTTTGTCTTGTTCCTTTAAGTGTAAGGAAAGATTGTTTATTTGATATTTGATATTTTTTTGTTTCTTGAGGTAGGCTTGTATTGCTATGAGTTTCCAAAGGGATCCTTTCTTATAAAGGAATATTTAAATCTTTCAAACCCTGTTGACCTAAAGTACCCTGGCAAGGGGTGAGACCTGTTTTTCTTTGTAACCTAATTGAAAAGTGATTGTACCATTAGACACCGATGTGCTTGGAAGTCCATACTTATATTTCCCTTGAGACATATCACAGGAATGAGAATAAAGCCAGGGACTTGCCAACCGTGAGAAAGTTCTCCAGGTGGTGTGCTCCTGAAACCCCCCAATGTCATGGCCTCAATTTGTTATTTGTCCACTGACAAGTGGTCAAAATGGACAGGTGGTCAGATGTCCATTGACCATTCTAAACAAACAAATTTCTGTGGTGGATGCTGGATGAAAGGATGGAGGGAACATGAGAGGTTAAGGACAAATTAGAAGAATTTCAGTTCCCATTTTTTTGACCCCTATTATCTACCCAAAGTATTATATGTGTTATATCTAATCCTTGCAAGAACTCTGCAGCACAGTTATCATCATAATTTAAAGATGATGAAAGTTAGGCTAAGAAACTCAGAAAGACTCAGTCAGAGTTACTTAGCAAATGCGTTCTAGGTACATGATTAAAATTCAGGTCTTTCAAACTCGAGCTGGCACTACTTTTAAATATCTCAGTGCAAATAGCAGAATATCCCCACAGGGGGAAATGGGAGAGTAACTGAAAAAGAAGGTGTGATTGTATTGTAATTATGCTAAAAATGCAAGAATTAAGGATGCTAGATAGTAAAACCATCTAATGTTGTCTAAATGTATAACTACTTAATTGAATTTATTGCTGAGAACTCATTGCTATTGTTATTCTAACTGCAGTTTGTTTGCTATATTTTCTTTTCTTTTCTCTTTTCTTTTTTTTTTTTTTAAAGATTTTTTTTTTAATTGGGGAATTGGGGGGATGGGAACAGTGCTGGGGAATTGGGGGAAGGGGAACAGACAAGTTGCTGTCGTTTTTTGTTCTTCAATCTAGTTGTGGAGGATGTTGCTTCACTGGCCCAAGTTGGCACCATCATTGTGCTCTTCTCTGGCGAGGCAGATCAGTCGCCGGCTTCTGGACGGCCGCTCACTGTGGCTGCTGGCCGCTCACGCTGGCTGCTGGCCACACACGGTAGCCCATGGCAATCCACTGCCACAGGGACTGCAGCCCACGCCGTCGCCGGCGACTCAGGGCAGCCCAGCTCCAGGTTGAGCTGTTGTTCAGCATCTTAGCTGTAGAGGGCAGTGTCACTGGCCCTCATATGTGGGATCCGAACCGGGGCCCTCTGGCATCCCAAGCGAGTTCTTAACCATTGCGCCACTCGGCCGGCCCTTCTCTTTTCTTTTTAACCCTCCTCTACTCCAATCATGTCAGGAATTGGTTCACATATCTTATGGATATTGGCCATTGTGGTAGATTGCAGTTTTGGTTTCAAGTCTTCATTCTCTCATAAAAGATTTATATCATTCACTTCTTGCCTTGCTCTCATATGAGTGAAGTGTATTTTTCCTACTCTTCGATTTTGGCCTTGGATATGTAACTTGCTTTGGTAGTGGGATGTTGGTGACACAAGCAGAGACCAGAAATGTGCCTGACTGATTCTGCTTGCCAGTGCCCCCACTATGAGAAGAGCATGTCCTGGATAGCTATTTCCCATCAGCCTAGTCCCAGAAACGACACTTGGAACAGACTTGAACTGAACTTATAGTCAGAAGCAAGGCCAGCCAACCCACACCCTGGAAAAGATTAGCTAAAGCATACCACATACAGATCCACAAATGTAAGAATAAATGTTTATTGCTGTAAGCAAATGAGTTTTGGGGATCATTTGTTATGCAGCGATAATGTGCCTCTAGGTGACTCATATAGCTATGATGTACACACAGCATTACTGGAGATTAATAGGAAGGGAAATATTCTTCCTGATCTTTAGTCTGAGTCATCCAAAACAGAATATCAGAGGGGCCATAAGTAAGGGACTTGAATACATGACTTGAGCACAGGTGAGAGGACTGTTCTTGAGTGTTTATTTGTGTGACCCAGTAAGAGTTTGAGGCTGAGGGGTGGAGGAGAGTCCCACCAGTGTGAAAGCTCTTCCCTTCCCAGACTCTTAAGCTTAGCCCTAGGAGTCAACACTGCCTGTCAGTGGGTGGAAATAGTGTAAGGAACAAAGAATTAAGGCAATTTTTGTCTTGGCTCTCTCCTCTGTAGCCTTACAAATGAAATTAATAAATTGCTAAACATAGTTTTTATGTTCCTAGCTGGCTTCATAATAGTAACCACATTTCATTTTCCTAGAGAATGGTATTTTAAGCCCAATAAGGCTTAAGCCTCATTAGATATATTGGTGTATACTTTGCTCATGAAGTAAGCTGTAGATTAAAGTAACTGGAACAAAGTACTAAAAATGAAGTTGCTTCAGGCAATTTTAGTCTCAGTATAGATCATTGCCTGGTGAAGGATTTACCACAGAAATATATTATGCAGGTGAGGATTTACTGTAATATTTAATAAAAACACGAATGGGGCTTATCATGAAATATGCTCATGTGATGTGTCTGACATCCCTAAGGAATTTGGCACGAACACTAAAGCTCTGCTACATGATGCCAGAGACATGAATATGAGGTGGTTTACTTCAAGAGATACAACTATTTGATTTCTATGGCAAACAACAGAAAATAGCACTTTAGCTCAGTTAAAAACATTCATGGACTGTTCCCAGTTTTAAGCCATTTTCTGATAGATTTAAACCATTTTGTAATGAATTTCTTTGCTTGGCTAACTCCTTTTTTATTGACTTCTTTTTAGTTCTCCAACTTCTTATATGGAAAATTGTACTAAGCTGGGAGGATGCTTTTGCCATTTGAGTTATGTGAAATGTTCATCTCATAATTATAAGATGAAGAACACTTTTCAGAAAAATTCCTTTATTAGGCCAATTTTTAGTTTTTAAAGTCATACGCCATATGACTATAAGTGCAGTCAACCAGTGCTTCACATCCATTTTGGGGAGTGGTGGCAGAAATAATAATGTCATTAAAGAAAACAAATTTTACCTTATTATTTCTTCATGTTCCAAACTATGAAACTGTCTTATAACAAAGTATTTCTTTTTTTATATATTTTTTACACTTTATTTATATATTTTGACATTCAATATTATTTTGTATTAATTTCAGGTTTACAGCATAGGGGTTAAGCATTTATATACTTTACGAAGTCATCCCCTTGACTCGTCTATCTAGTACCCACCCTGCACTATACATATTACCATATAATTGACTATATCCCTTATGCTTTACTTTACATCCCAGTGACTATTTTGTAACTACCAATTTGTACTTCTTAATCCCTTTACCTTTGTCATTCTGTCACCCATCCCCCCTCCAGTCTATCACTCCAACAAATCTAGTACCTATCTGACACCATACATGCTTTTTACAATATTGTTGACTACATTCCTCATGCTATATCCTACATGTCCATGACTACTTTGTAACAACTAATTTGTATTTCTTAACCCCTTTCCATTTTTAACCCACCCCCAAACCTCCCTCCCATCTATGTCTCTTTTTATGTTCTCTATCTCCATTTTCATGTTTTCTATCTCTTTGTTGAATTTCTCCCTGAGATCACTGAGCATTCTCATAACCATTGTCTGGGACTCTGCATCCGGAAGATTGCTTATCTCCATTTTGTTTAGTTCTTGTCTGCAGCTTTGTTCTGTTTTTTTTATTTGGGACATGTTTCTTTGTCTCCCCATTTTGGTTGCTTCCCTGTGTTTGTTTCTGTATTAGGCAGGGCTGCTATGCTTCCCTGTTTTAGTAGAGTGGCCTTATGTAGTAGGTGTCCTGTGGGACCTAAAAGTGCAGTCTCTTTGGTCACCAGAGCCAGGTGCTCCTCGGGTGTATCCCTTGTATGGGTTGTGTGTGCCCTCCTGTTGTAGTTGAGCCTTGGTTGCTGTTTGCACATCAGTTGGAGGGATTGACCTTCAGGCTGATTGCTTGTGAGTACTGCTATAACTATAGTGGAGGAGCTTGGTGCAGCAGCTGACCTTACAGAGCAAGGTTCACTTTAGTGGAGTTCTGGTGCCTTTCCAGTCTGCCCTTTGGGTGTATCATCCTTGGAGTTAACTGAGTGATGCTTTGGCTGGGTCTGAAGATGGCCACCAGGTGTATTAGCCCTGGGATTTCCCAGGAGAGAACCCACTGCAAGCCAAGTTTAGCCACTGCCTATGCTTTGCCCGGAGGCACCTGGTATGAGCCTCAAAGTAATCGGCAGATGGCTGCCTCCTGCACTGGGCCTAGAGGTGCCTTGGGAGGCCAATCTACAAACTGAAGCTGGCTATTACTAGTGCAAAGCTTAGGGCTGCTCAGCTAGAGGTACAGGCACGCCAAAGCCAGATGCTGCTTGTTTGAGTTTTGTGAACCTTTGAGAGATTTTATGAAAGTCTGCATCATGAGCTAAGACAGGCTGTTTGCATGGAAAAGCCACTGGAAGTGGCTTGGTTGTGCCTGAAAGTTGTGTGGGGCGTGGTCTCTGGGAACCACTAGGGTGAACAGATGAAAGGTGATAGCCAGTGTGATGGAGACTCGGATATGGCCTCTGCCTTCATCTGCATGCAGAGAGGAGCAGGCTCAACAAATAAATGATGGCTTCCACCAGCTCCTTCTCTGAGGGAAGCAGCCCTTCCAGTCCTCGCCCTGAAGTCAGACAAGTCAGTTCTTCCCTGTGTGTCTGTGGTAGATTTTGAGCTGCTGCCCCAGTGCTGGAGCTCAGAGTGAGTGATTCTGTCAGTGAATAATTCCATGCAGAGTCCCTTTAAGAGGAGCATCTAGGACTCTAGCCGCCCTCTGTCTCACTCAGCCACAATCTCTGCTGGTTTTCACAACCAGAAGTTATGGAGACTTCTCTCTCCAGCACAGGAACCCTTGGCTGGGGAGCCTACTATAAGGCTGGGACCCCTCACTCCTCTGGGGGTATAACTCTGCAGCTGAGATATCCCTCCCCATTTTTAATGGTCACCCACGGATGTGGGACCAGCCTGTTCTGTGTCTCTACCTTTTCTACCAGTCTCAAGGTAGCTTCTTCTGTATGTCCTTAGTTATAGGGCTTCAGGTGATTCTCAATGATTTTTGTTCTGTAGTTTAGTTGTAATCGATGTGGTCCTGAGAGGAGGTGAGCAGAACACTTACCTGCTTTGCCATTTTGACTGGAAATTATAACAAAGTATTTCTGTTTTGAGGTATTTAACTCACCTTATCTGGGACTAAAAATTTCTCATCTAAAATTCTGGGGAATAATAGTACCTCTCTGTATTAGTTTCCTATTGATGCTGTAACAAATCGTTGCAAACATATGCATAGTTGCTTAAAACAAACATTTATCTTTTAGTTTTGTAAGTCAGAAATCTGATATGGGTCTCACTGGACTAAAATCAAATGTTTGCCTGGCTACATTTGTTCTGAGGATCCTAGGGGACTGTTTCTTGTCTTTTCCAGCTTCTAGAGGGCACCCACCCTCTTTGGCTTGTGGTCCCCTTTTGTCTTCAAAGCCAGCAAGAGCCAGTTGAATCTTTTTCACATTGCATCACTTTGACATTGACTCTTTTGCCTCTCTCTTCCATGTTTAAGAGCTCTTGTGATTTCTTTGAGCCCACTCAGATAGTCCAGATAATCTCTCTATTTTCAAGTCACCTGATTAGCAACCTTAATTTTATCTGCTACCTTACTTCATTTTTTGCATTGTAGCATAGCATATTCATAAGTTTGGAAGATTAGGATGTGGACACCTTTTGGAGACCATTATCCTGCCTATCACACTTCTCTTCTTTGGCTGTTGTGACGATTAAATGAGACAATATACATATAAATCTGGCCCATAGCAAATACTCAATAAGTCCTAGTTAACATTATTATTACTTGGTAAAGGCATGCTTTCAGGTGGGTTACCTCCAATTAAATGCTCACCAATCACAAATATTACCACCCTTCACATTCTGGTAAATATTCATGATGATTGGATTTTGAAAACTCCAAAATCTCAAACAGGCTCTGTTGCTAGGCACTTGAGATTTCAATATCTTCTTGGTGCATCAAGGATGGAATTATGTCATTGGAAAATGCTATGATTTTCAGGATATGACCTTCATTGATCGAATGTTCATCATAGACATGCATAATAGTTCATTTTTCAATGCCCTAAGGACCAATAAATAAACTAGTACTCAATCTAAGTTGGTGTTTGATAACTATGGGAGATAGCAATTTTCCAAGTCCTTAGTGTGGCTCCAAGTGGCCTGTTTGGTTTGCATCAGGGTCTCTGTTAGTGGATAAAAAGTGTAGGGCTCATTCATATTGAAAGGTATCTTGATGACTGGACTGCAGCCAAGGGCAGCCCCAGGACTAAGTGGGTAAGTGGAATACAGCACTGGAAACTAAAGTACAAGTTCAGTATTGAACCATAGAGCAAGTAAGCCAGTTGCTGAGCAAAGAAAGCAGCCTGGTGGTATACTGGCTATTCTGTTTATGAGAACAAATTGTAGATTGAATTGGTAGATGAGTCTGAAGCTACAAATACTTAACTGTTTTGGCCAGATTTGGCTCAGGGTATGGGCAGGGTTAACTTGCTGGTTGCAGACCACAGTGACCAAACCTTGGGAAAGACAGTGAGTGCAATGTCACTAGATTCATATAATAGTTTGACATTAGTCATTAATTTAGCAAAGAGTTACTGAACTCTGTGTATGTGTATACACACATATTATGTGTTTGAGGAGGTCTAAGGAAAAAGTGGTGGAAAGAGTACAGGGTTCACTTACAGACAAAATTATATGTAAATTCTGCTTCTAAAAGTTATAAGGTTTATGACCTGAAGCAAGTTACAAACCTCTGTGAGCCTTAGGTTCTTCATCTGTTAAATTATATACAAGGCTGTGTAGATTAAATGACATAATATATTCAAGTGCCCAAAATGGTCTAGCACATAGTAGAAACTCAGTGAATGATAAATGTATATGAATTTGACAATTGAGGATAAAGTGTTTTTTTTTCTTTTTAACTACTGTAACCAGGAACTGAGACCTTTGTCTATATGGAGAAGAGAGCACTTTTTGTAGAGCTATTGACAAGCTCTATGAAGTGAGCCTCCAACTTCAAGTGTTCCTTGAGTCTCTTTAAAACAAACTCAAAATATAACATTTAGATTTATTATGTTTGGAATTCACTGAACTTCTTGGATTTTTGGATTAGTTTTCAATCAAATTTGGAAAAAATTGGCTAATATGTTTGAACAGGTATACATTTTTAAAAAAAAGCTTATTGGGGTGACAATTGTTCGTAAAATTACATAGATTTCAATTGTACAATTCTGAAATACATCATCTATATATCACATTGTGTGTTTACCAGCTGGAGTCAGTTCTCCTTCCATCACCATATACACCTTTTAAAAACTCATTGTCCTCTTCTTTGCTGGAATTCTAATTATACGCATGTTAGATTGCTTGTATTGTCCTGCAGATCATTGAAGCTTTGTTCATTTTTTGAGGCCTTCTTCTCTGTGATTTCATCTTTCCTGTGAGGGAAATCCTTAATTTGACTCCTCAGGTCAATAAAACTGTAGTTTTTTGTTTGTTTGTTTGTTTGTTTGTTTGTTTGTTTAGTTCTATATTCAAGCACCACACATACCGAAGAGGCCCTCAGGGGGAAAAAACTATATAAACCTGGTGTGGTTCCCTAATTTCAAGAGTCACATCATCTCCAGTTTCTGCCTGTTTTGGTCACTCTCCAGTGCCTTTAAATTGTTGCTTTTTAAATATTTAATGCAGAATTTATAATTGTTTTCAGAGGAAAAGTTAGTCTGATATGAGACGTTGTGTTATTGTCAAGTTGGAAGTCTCTGAGATCCTAACATTTGAAATTCCATTTAAACCTTTCAAAGAAGGAATAAAAGCTCTATACTGAAAGGAGCACTGGCAATGTGATGAAAGAGTTTAGACAGAGTGTGACCTGGTTTGATCTATGTTTTAGATAGATTTCTCTGGTAGAGTGGTGTGGATGATGGATTTGAAAGAAAAGTAAGACTTGAGTCAGGGAATCCAGTTAGAAGTATATTGTAATAATTCAGGCAAGGGCTAGAGGTGGTTCTAGAGGATGAAAGATGGATTCGAGTAATGTTTAGGAAATACAATTGGCTGAAATCAGAGACTGGGTAGATATCAGGGGGAAGGTCTAGCATACTTTCCCGATTTTAATTTTGGTGTCTAGTAGCAAGAACAAGCCATCACTGGGACAGGGAACATAGGAGGGCAAACAGGTTTGGGGCAAAGAAATGGACTAGTTTATTTTTGTCACATGTACACATCCAGGTTAGGTTTCCAAACACTTTACTCATTGTAGGTACGCTATAAATCCTTTTTAGGAAAAACAAACAAGCAAATTAGATATCTCAGTGTTTCAAAATGATATATTGACCACAAGGAATTCAAATTCATTATATTCCCCTCTAGTAATGTTGGGTATCTAAAATATATTCTCAGCATATTGATACTGAGCAGAACAGAATTCCAATAATTATTTTCAGTATTTTTATTTTACTAAATTTTCTATAACATTTGTTATACCTCTGATAGGAACTGTTCGTATGTGGCTGTTTTCCAGTATCTTTTTCTCATCAATAATTTCTGTAGAAGTAGAACATGTAACATGTATTCTTAAAAGAACCACATATAAATATTGAAAATTCACTATGTGATGAATATATTCTGTACTCTTGTAGTAATTTAAAAAAATGAATCTAACTATGGGAATCTTAAAATTTTGATTGTTTCAGTTGTTTACATAAATAATATCTTAATTCTCCATGTCTCTTAGAGAATATATCATATAGAAAATATTCTTCAGTGCTGTGTAATTTAAACTATTTTTCACTCAAAATTTTCCAAACTGTTCTTTGTCAAATTATACTGAGCAGATCAATATTTACATACAGATATTTTTATAGTGTTGAAAGTGTGAACATTAGATTTTTCTTACATGTGAGGTGGCTAGCTGGAGTCTGAATGAAGATGGTTATTTCACAGCTAATGCTATGGATTTAACTTAGAGCTAGGGATGACTTGAAAAATTAAATTGCCTCTTACCACCGAATGATCAGGAGATATTTGTGAAACCATTGAAGAAGAAAGACTCTGACTCAAACTATTTTTTCATTTTCATTCTTTGATGCAAATGTTCTATGCTTAAGTTCCTGGAATCATATTTTTGAGCTCAGCAATACACTCATTTTCAAGCTATTGTCTTGACTTTTTATTATTCATTTCCCATCTTCCTCTTCCTTCTTCTTTCCCTTCTCTTCCAATCTATGTGACTTTCTAAAAATCTCCTGACTCCATGCATTTCCCTCTCTTCCCTCTGGCACTACCCTAGTCCAAGTCACTACTTTCATTCACAGCCTCCTACACTCTAACTTGCCCCTAAACTATTGGGAATATTGTTGCCAGTAACATTTTTTTCTAAACCAAGAAGCCCTTCAATGGCTTCCTGTTTTCCTTAGGGGGAAATAAATTCCTTAGCATGGCTTCCAATTTTCTTCTCAATCTCATCCTTAGGTTTCTGTTTCATCTTGCACCACTGTACCCTCTCCCTTTGAATTCCAGTCATTCTGAATTTCTGTCAATTCTGTTTTCACTATGCTTTTGTTTGCACAACCAAATGAATGCTTTGGTTACTGTTTCAAATATACTTCTTCCTCTACTTTTCCTAACTCCAACTCACCCACCCTTTAAAAAGATACCCAGGTATCCTTTTAGGTGGTATTTTTCCAGAATGTCTTTTCTCGACTGTTCCTTGCTACCAGAGTATCCTGAATTTCCTCTGTCATAAAACACATCAAACTTTGTTATAACTTCTTATTTAGTTAGCCTCCTTGGTTCTATACTGCAAGGGGCCATGGGAACTAGGACAGTGTCTTACTGGTTTTAGTTGTCTGGCATATAGCAGATTCTCAATAAATATTTATACAAAAATTGTCTTGTCTATTCTAAACACTCTTAAAGAAGATAAATTATTTACTATTTTACTCGATTTAAAGAGTCAATGTCAAGAATTAGATCTTTTGGTGATGGCTGACAGACAACTTGATCAGAGGCAATTATCCCTGTGAACCTACCTAGAGGTGACATCCTAGCTTCACTGATCTGGAGTGCAAATAAGTTTCTCTCAGAGCTGGAGACTAGTGAAGAAGGGAGTCCCGAGGCTAGCAATAAATGTACTCTGTCAGCTTGTTATATTTAGGGAGTGTTTATTCTACTTTCTTGTTTTCAGCAGATTTCCTTTTACCTCAGCATCTACTTATCTTGACAGGAAGTGGCTGAAAGCATGTGAATTAATGGGAGAGAAACTGCTCACCTTTATGTTAGAGTGAGCTTTTAAAAATTTATTTATTCATTGTTTCTTTTTAATTTTAAAAATTTTGACAACTAAAAATTGTTTATATTTAAGGAGTACAATATGACATATCACACACACACATACACACACACACACACACACACACACACACACTGGAGCAGTGATTGGCTATGGATTTGGGGATGGATAAGCTAGAATTTTGTTGGGATGGGGCAGGGGAACTGTGGGTGTTTCAAATTACACTCATACCCCAGAAATTTAAACCCCACAGGAAAGAAACATTGCCCACCACCTTTCACCCTGCCACTCTTTTTTCATAGAGAATCCCATTCAGCCACTATTATTGCTAATATAATAGGATTGTGCCAGATCCCAGGGGTACTGAAGTGCAAAGAAGGTTGAGGGACACTGACTTAAGAGGATATACAAATTGCTATGAACACTGAGGGGATCCTGGAGGACTTCATGGAGAAGGTGGCATTTTGCTGCATTTTGAATGTTAAGAAATTTGTCAGTTCAGAGGAGGATATTCCCAGCAAAGGATACAATGTACAAAGGTGTGGAAACAGGAAAGAGGGAATTTGTTCTATTTAGGAAGCCTCAAGGATTTGTATAACTACAGCACAGGTGTGTGTGTGTGTGTGTGTGTGTGTGTGTGTGTGTGTGTGTGTAAATAGGCTGGACATGGTTGATAATACAGTTTGGGTCTATATTTCAATGAGTGGGGTATACTCCACTGGAAAGTTTTCACCCTGCTTTTTACAGAATGAGCATAAATTATCCCCACAATCAGTGCTTTTTCCATAGCCAAATGCAAATTAAGAAATAGCCTGGATTAGAATTACATCTCTCTGGTCTCTCTCCTGCCCCTATCTCTTCTTTTCTAGACAACTGAATTTGCAGATTTGATATGAACCAGTGGCTGAAAAAAATTCCCTCTGTCAACTGGTTTATCTTGTTACTGACATGAATAATCAAATTCAATTGGGTTAAACAAACTGTAACACACTGTCAAAAGCCATTAGTAATATAAGAGCCTTCAGCCATAAAGAACTCTTTTTGTGTATCTTAGAATTTTCCTCATGAAAGGAAAAACTCAAACTACAGGAAACAATGTATTTCATTTACAAGCTCTGAGTCTTCTGGGGTCTTCTCATTAGCTCCACGGTTTAATTTTTTTCTTTCATTTCCCCTAGATATTAGTAGCAGTGCTGTCTTTTTGATAATTTCAAATGTATAATGTTTTCTTGGTAGGATTAAAAACATGGATTTATCAAAGTTTGCATATTGTTCAGATTTTCAAAAGAAAAAAAAGTTGTAATCAAAACCAAGGCTGAGGAAACTGATACCCCCTTCTGCCTTTTGAAAGAATATTTTACCCACTTCCTGGAGCCACTGTTGTATTTTCCATGACCCAATGGCACCATATATCTCCTAAATTCACATGCCTGCCACGTCCCTACAGATACACAGGTAGAGAGGTTGGCTACTGTAGTTGACAAGATGCCAACAACTCACAGGACTGTCAGAAATGGAAAACATTGACAGAACTACATAGAAACTTCAGTGAACTGTAAATGGACTGGCTTTAAACAATCCTAGTGCTACTTTCGATTGATCATTTTCCTTTAAAGAAAATACCATTGCAGGCAAAAGCAATATCTAATGCCTTTTATTTTATAACTTTATTAAAAATGCCAAGAGACTAGGGATTACTTATGCCTGCCTGACACATTTTTGAATATGCATACTGTCCCTACTGAAATGATTGATCAAGCTGGATATATACAAGATGAAGTGGAAACCCACACCACTTCCCTTCTCTTTTGGACGTAATCATCTCAGTCATGTCATGATCCTGGATCGAAGTAAATAAAATGAAAGCAGACAGAAAACAATGGAGGGAGTTTAATGCCTCTTATATATTCAGTTTCACAAAGTGCTGGAGAGCAATATTGTAAGTAACATTTGTGTATCAGACACCCTTACTCCCCACTGCCTCGGACAGATTTTTTCTCTTTTGAAGTTTAGGCAGGAGGAGATGAGCTCCAATCTTAACGGAATCCTCTTGTATTAGAGATTTAGCTAAATCCTTCAAGCTGAATCTTGACCTTTGTTTAGAACATGAATGGTTGATCTCCAATGGCAAGCTCTGAGTTCAGTTTGCACTGCTGAGGATCCTTATATGCTACTCATGTATTTCTTGTGAGAAAATGTATTAAGGCATTACTTGAAGTACAGGGAAAATAGGTGGCTTGGTAGGCCTCATTATTCCAAGCTGTCTCATGGGAGCAGAACCAGGCAGGAGGAAGACCTGCTAAGAGAAATCTATTTATCTTCCTTGTCTTACTGGGCACTAGAATCTTAAATGACCAGCTGGGATTCCCCTGACCTAGTTTTCCATCTTCAATATCTGGAGGGGTCTTTTATTGCTAGACTTTTAAAAAACTAAAGGGTTAGTTGAAATAATTGAAACTACACTTTGGAATGGAAACAATATAGAGTTTACAGTGCACTCACTTAAGCATAATTACTTATATTTTCTTTCTAAGAATAAGCCAGTGGGGGGCCGGCCGAGTGGCGCGATGGTTAAGAGCTGGCTTGGGACGCCAGAGGACCCCGGTTCGGATCCCACATATGAGGGCCAGTGACACTGCCCTCTACAGCTAAGATGCTGAACAACAGCTCAACCTGGAGCTGG
>NW_017732205.1:314584-332880 GCF_001890085.2 Hipposideros armiger
CACAACTAGACTGAAGAACAAAACGACAGCAACTTGTCTGTTCCCCTTCCCCCAATTCCCCAGCACTGTTCCCATCCCCCAATTCCCCAATAAAAATTAAAAAAAAAAAAAAAGAATAAGCCAGTGGGTGTTGGCTAATGGTCTCTGGTTGTGTCTCATTTGGATTTCTTTTCCTTTGTTATCTTTTGGGTTGCTGGAAAAGTCATGACGCATTTTTGCAACGAAAAGCATAGAAAAAATATGTAATAACTTTTCCGACAACCCAATCGATCCTGTTCATTCTCATCAGTATGATCCCGGCTGACCTTACTAAGATGGTCATTTCTTTGCATGTCAGTGTTTATCAGTAATAGCAAAAAATCCTTGGTCATTGAATTATTTCATTTATGGTCTTTATCAAGTGTACTGATAGAAGGTGACATTTCCCCACACTGCAGGCCTCTGGGTACCCCTCAGAAAGGACTTCTCTTACTATTTCCCTGAATCTACTACTTTCTGCTCTTCTCGGGCACTGTCTGATTGCTCACTTTCATTTAGTCTGCTTCCTCCATTTTCTCCTTAATAGTAGAACTGAAGGGGATTGTTCAATTTCACTTCCTTCAGAAAGAAGAATACGTCCAGGCTGAGTTTGAATTGAAAATGGGTCCTCCATTAGGTAGGAAGATGAATGCTATGACATTTTCTATGTAAATGTTCTTGAATTTTCCCCTTGGCTACAGAGGTTCAGGGATATTGGTCCTTAAAAATTATTCTCAGCTTTATATGTGATATTCCACAGTGACACACTTGGTTTTAAGGAATATCCTAAAATACTTCCCTAATGCTCTTAAAACATAGAAAAGCATCTATTAAACATCTTCTGATAGTGAGGAAGAAATGGTGCATGAAATAAAATGAATTTCAATAATCAATCAGCAAACGAGCATTTATTGAACACCTGTGTCACACCTTTGTTGACTTACGTACATTTTATTAGCGATGATGAATTATGTACAAAGCATATTATTTTTGCTGTCTTATATTGTTTGTGATATAAGGCAACTTTCATGTAATTATAAAACACATTTTAAAAATTCTTACTGTGTAGATTCTGTCAAATAAACATGATGTAATAGAGGAAGCATTGTGAACACTGATAGCATAGCCTATACTTTGAAGATAAATTATATGCAAGTATGTCTGAGTGTATACATATTGCCCAAAATAGTTTTCTGTTTCCCTCAGCATGACTAAACTTGATAAGCTTCCCCCTGATTCTAGGCCCTGACTTCTCTTTTCTTAGAGCATTTACGTAAGAAAACTTGTCATTGTAAATTCTTTCCCTGCCCCTTTGTAAATCTTTTAAATTATTGTTGCTTTGTAGTACAAGCTGAAGTCAGGCGAGTGTGATACCTCCCTCATTGTTCTTTTTTCTTAGGATTTCTTTGGCTATTTGGGGTCTTTTGTGGTTTCATACAAATATTACAGAATTGTACACTTGAAACCTATGTAACTTTACTAACAATTTTCACAATAAACTTCAATTAAAAAAAAAAAGAAATCTTTTTAAAAGCCTCTCTCCAGTTTTACACCCAGGACTGTCTTCTCAATGGCCTGAGAGACAACACTTGGAAATACAATCATTTAGGAAGCTACTGCCTCTATCTCCCAGGCTCTTAGCGGGGTGGGAGCCTCTGGGCAGTAAATAGCAAGCACAGATAGCCCATCACAGAGAAAAACATGGCATTCTGTTTACAGCAACCCATCATCATTTCCTAAAATCTTCCTGTAGCAGACACGGACATGTACTCTTCAGATATTCTTCCAAGGAGGGGCTTACTGCCTATGAGGAATTCCACTAGCTTAAGGTACAGTCCATCTAAGCTTTCAAACTGAGGGCATGCTTTTCTTGGAAAATGACTAAGCCATGTGGTAGTAGCTGTTATGTGCTTCTCAGGATGGCTCTGACCAGTAATTAATCAAAGCACCTACAAGGGCCCTCCCTGCCTTTTCCACGAAGCTCATGATGATGCTAATGAGCAAATATTGATCTAGAGCTCTCCTCTGGCCTGGTGGAGACCTGGACAACCTGCAACAAGTCTGAAGGCCGTCCCTGCCCAACCCTGACTTCCTTCCTATTTACCACCAATTTTACCACCAAACGATTCCCATTCCTCACTACATCTCAGGGCCTCCTCCCCAGGGAAACCAACCCCAACACTTCCCCCAAACAAACATATATATCAATAGATATTAAAGATGTAAAGGCAAAACATTAAAACAGAAAGGAGTAAATGCTGCTGGTGAGCAGTAACTCCCCATAAAATTTCTAATACAAATAAAGAGACCATGATCAAATGGTTTTCATTGCACAAAAGGGCCCACCACAAATTCTCATTAAATTCAAAAATGTATTCAAATTACTTTACTCCAAAAATTAATTTTGAAAAGTTTAGAATAATATGACTACTGAGATCATTTAAAGTCCCCTTCAGCATGATTTATATAATATTAATAATAACAAGAGCTGTCTTTTCTGAGTATTTACTCTGTGCCGGGTACTGTTATCACTTTACATATACTTTTTTTTTCTCAATATGTCATCTTTTTTCCAGTTTCTTGAGATACAATTTTTTTATTTGATCTTCACAATAACTCTGTTATTGTCTTGGTTAAAAGGAGGAAACCAAGGTTTAGAAACTAAGTAAATTGCCAAAGATCCCAGGAAGACAGGATTCAGATCCAGTGAAAAAGGACGCTTAGGCTCTTTGCTGCCACTCTGCAATAGCAGCTCGCATGTGCCAATGCCATACAGGTGCCAGCCCGAATACTTTACATGCACTGTTCTATTTAACCCTCACAATGGGCCCTTCAGGCAGGTACAATTGTAATCCACATTTTACAGATAAAATAATTGAAGCCAGGTGAATTTGTGTGACTCAAAAAGAGTAAGCCTTATAGGTAGAAGAGTTGGGATTTACACCAATGAAATCAGATTTCAGAGCTTATCTCTATGCTGTGATGCTTCTATTAGGTTGACCTGTAGGAATGAAGTTTACATAAATCCACAGAAAGAGCATTGCCAGTTAATCCAAGTTAAAGTCATCACAGGAAATTGGAGGTCTATCCAGCAGCGCCAGTTTTGCTAAAGGACATACTGTACTTCTTAAACTTTAGTCTTTACTTAGCGTTGACAAGGCGGAATCCTATCAATCAATGTTATTTGCCTGTTAAACCTGCCCTCTGCTTTTATAGAAATTGAAGTTGACTATGTGGTAAGCCCCTGAAAGTGGTACGCACTTTGATGTGCTTAGAGACCTTCCAGGTGTTCAAATGAGAAGTGACAGACTGGTCTTAACTTTCCACTGAAATGTTTAACGAGAACTGTTTCTGGGTCTAAGCCTTTCCTCTTTGAGATGTGACAGAGAAAAGAGCAGACAGAATGTCATTCCTTCAAACACCACTTTTATGCCTCTGGGCCATTCCTCAAGCTGTTCCCTCCAACCAGAGCTCTCTTAATTTTTTTCACTATCTACCCAGATCCTTTTAATCTTTAAGATCTGGCTCATGTCTCACTTTTTCCATGAAAACTCCCCAACCCTTTTCCTCTACAATCACCAACTCTATTCTATAAGAGAATAAGTGACTTCTGTGCTCCCACTTTTTTATACCTTTATTCTAGAATCTTCCACCATGTATATGGCATATGCACATCCTATGTTATATGATATTGCATATGTATATGCACACCCTAGATTGTTATTTCAAAGTAAGGATCATATATTTTAATTATTCTTGAACTTGCGGTGCCTACCATGGTGTCTGGCACATCTGAATGCTCAGGTTATTAGATTAATATTTAAGAATCCAAAAATATTTGAAGGCATAAGAGAGGTATTACCTATTTAAACAGATTCTATAGGAATGAAATTTCTAGTGCATGTGTCAGGAACATTCACTAATCCACAAATCCGTGAATAACTTTGTCTGGGACAGTGTGAGGACATGAGCCATGTTTATCTTATTTCATAATAGCATGTCTGGCATGTAGCATGATGTCTGGTGAAGAGTAAGTAAGGGGTCTGCTCATTACACAGTTGCTGAACCAATGTTGTGAGACCATTATTCACACAAGCCTGCCATGGAGACACAATGTACATTCCTACTTGTATATTATTACCATGAAAATGCGCTTTTATTTATTTTTTTTAAAGATTTTTTTTTAACTTGGGAAATTGGGGAAGGGGAACAGACAAGCTGCTGTCCTTTTTGTTCTTCAGCCTAGTTGAGGACGTAGCTTCACTGGCCCATGTTGGTTTATCATTGCACTCTTCCCAGGTGAGGCAGATCGGTCACCAGCCACTGGACGGCAGCTCATGGCGGCTCACGGTGGCTCTTGGCAGCTCATGCTGGCTGCCAGCCACTCACGGTAGCTTACGGCAGCCCACTGCAGCAGGGGCTGCAGCCAACGCTGTCGCTGGTGACTCCCAGCAGCCCAGCCCCAGGTAGAGCTGTTGTTCACCATCTTAGCTGGAGAGGGCGCAGTATCACTGGCCCTCATGTGGGATCTGAACTGCGGCGCTGCTGCTCAGAGCTGGTGTCCCAAGCCAACTCTTAACCAATGCGCCACTCGGCTGGTCCTGAAAATGCTCTTTTAAAAACAATTGTATTCCCATGCCAAAAAAGGGAAGTAAGCCATAGTCATAATAGTGACTTGATGACCTGTTCCATCAGTGTACTCATAAATTTCTCCTTTCAGGTGCTCTCTGATATAATTTAGCAACAATCAAGATTCCTGTGACTTTCCCACCATTTATTGGCTTATATTACAACTAATGGTAAAATAGGATTGTGATAAATCATGTCTTTATATGAGCACTGAAGAACAGCCTGGTGATCTAATAGGCCAGGTGTACTGCAACTAATTCAAATGCCTCTCATTTTCTGGCAGAGCTTCAACCACTGCATTTCAATTTAACATGATTTGGCCAGCCTTTCCACACCTGGGGAGACCTTAAATGCTTCTGAACACAAACACCACCCTTCACACCCACACCCACCCCCACCCACTCACTCACCTGCATGTCTTTTCCCAGCCTGAGCTTCATAATGGACCTGATGCTACGTTTACAGTGACACTTTCATTCTCCCCTGAGGGTCCTTGTATATTCTTCAGTAAACTCAGAGCCTGTAGATGGTGGATCAGCCTTTGAGAGTGGATGATGACAGCTTGTTTAAAATAATAATGATGGGAGGAACTGAGAGAAAAAGAGAAAGGTGGAAATTTGTCAGCAACCAACTCAAGGAAATTGTGAGCTTTTGTCACTATATGTTCATTTAGAACAGGTTTTAGCACCAAAAAAACACAAAGTTTTCCCTTTATAAATTTTCTTCATGACTGTTTATAGTTGCATTTTTCATAATAGCCCAAAGGGAGAAAAAAGCCAAATATCCATCAACTTATTAATGGATAAACAAAATGTAGTATATCCATATAATGAACCATCATGAGGCCATAACAAGGAATGCTACATGCTACAATGATAAATCTTGAAAACATGCTAAGTAAAAGAAGCAAGTCACAAAACACCACACATTACATTATTCCATTTATATGAAATTTCCAGAATAGGCAACTCTACAGACACAGGAAATAGATTAATCCTAGGGGGATGGGATGAGAGGGTGTTGAGAGCTAAAGGATACAGGTTTTCTTTTGGAGGTGATGAAAATGTTCTAAACTTTGCTGTGAAGATGGTCGCATATATTTGTGAATACACTAAAATCCATTGAGTTGGACATTTATAAGTAGGTGACTTGTATGGTATATTAGTTTGTTAGGACTAGCATGACAAAGTACCACAGACTTAATGGATTACACCACAGAAATTGATGTTCTCACAGTTCTGAAGTGTAGAACTCTGAGATCATAGTGTTTTAGGGTTATTTTTCAAAGGTTGTTAGGAAAGGATCTGTTCTAAGCCTCTCTCTTTGATGTGTAGATAACTGTCTTCTCTCTCTGTCGTCATATGTTCTCTCTGTACATGTTTGTGTCTGCATTTTCTCTTTTTATAAGGACACCAGCCATGTTAGATTAGAGTTCACTCTAATGACCTCATTTTAATCTAGTTACTGTGATAAAGACCCTATCTCCAAAATATGGTCACATTCTGGAGTGTATTTAGGGGGTTAAGACTTCAGCATACCATATTTTGTCATGTATAATGCGCACCCACGTTTTTGGCCCAAACTTTCAGGGAAAAAATCTTTTGTTTTAATTTTTTAATTCAAATTTTTATTTGTTTACATTTAAGTACTTGTTTTTTTTTGTATTACAAAGGAATTTTAGCATTTATTTTTTAACATAGAAAATTTTTTAGCACAAGAAAATTTATGTACTGGTAACAAATTAATGATATTTATGTATCATAGAAGGCCAAAAACTCTTTGTCGTGGCAAATTTCTCATAAGCTCAGTAAAACCGATTATCATATTCCAGGATATTATTTTGCTTACAGATATCGTTACTGATTTCTAAGAGTTATACTTTTAGCTCATAAGCATAAATAAAAGAATTAAAACCTTTTGCATAGATACAGAATTAGTACTTCCCATATAATGCACATCCTTATTTTTCCCTCACAAATTTGGGCAAAAAGCAAAATACAGTATATATTTTGAGGGGACACAATTCAGCCAATAACATATGGTATGTGAATTACATCTCAATAAAAGTGTTTAAAAAAAAGATTTCCCCCTAGTCATTGAGCCTGCTTCTTAGATAGGGTTGACCTAGGTAAGAGGAAGTTAAGTAAGAAACACATGTGTTTTCCACAGAGCAGTCCTTTGCTGCCTCTGCGATTGGTCTGGGCTCACTACCCCTAAATCCACGTGTGCAATTACAAGAATTCAGTACGAGTAAACGAAAATTCATAAAATAGGGCCCATAATTTGAATCCAATAACTGACATGTTTTATTTAATCTGCACAGTGTTTTCAGTTTTTGAATTTGAATCTTTGAATTCAAGACATGCCGGCACACTGTAGTTTGCTATAGTCCTCACCATCCCCTATTGTATTACACATGGCATGCTGCACTCATTTTTAACTGCTTGAACATTTGAGTCTGAGCCGTTACAGAAGAACATACTGACAGGCCACGACATCTCTTGGAACATCTAAAACAGCATTATTATTAAAAATAGCTGTTTCGTGACTTCCTGATTAAGTCTCAGTGCAGAGAAACACTTATATGAGAGTTTAGATTTAAACTTACTGAGTAGGCCATGTTTTGCTGGACTGTGTACAGAAGTTATAAATATAGGCAAAATCTAAATCTGTAATGAATTCTACCATCAAAGAAGGATTGTATAGGAGGAGGCTTCAAATATAAACAAGTAATTTTCATCTGAAATTTAAAACAAAAGGTCCTGAAAATAAACTAAAATATATTAATGACATTTTCCTTTTTAGTTTAATATTAATAAATCATATATCTAGGCAAGTAGTCTAGGACTGTTATGGTATAGTTACATATATTTGGATATGCCATGGGTTCCATTATTTTTTTCTAGTAGTATCAGGGTTAGCTCATACCAGTGGTTTTTTTACACCAGTGTTTTTTTAAGGCTATGCATGCATCAGTATTATCTGGAAGGCTTGTTAAAACAGATTCCTTGACTCCATCTTTAGGACTCCTGATTCAGTAAGTTTGTAGTGAGGCCCATAATTTGCATTTTTCATAAGTTTCCAGATTATGATGCTGGTCCAGGGACCCCATTTTGAAAATCGCTGGCCTACACAATAAATGTGAGCCCTGTATTTCCATTACCCCTTAAACATGGCCTCATCCTAATTTTTTAAACGTTTGAACAATTCTGGGGAAGGAATATAACTGGCTGGTTTGTAAGTACCTGACCCGTCAATCAGTGAGAGGGTGGGGCCTATTTTAAGAACGATGCAAGGAAGGCACGCTGAGCAGACTAAAACAATCAATGCCCATCATGCTCTTTTCTTTTACTAGTGTAGAATGAAGTTTTTAAAGAAACTTTCTTTTCAGTATTATAGAAACATCTGCTTATTTTCTTTGTGATATTGTATTTTGAGATTGACAAATTCAAGGGCTTGACCAAATGATTAGTGGTCACTAGACTTTCACATTTGGAATCATGAACTAGCAAATAAAACAGGACAGACAGATCATGTTTGTGAAGTGTATGGTGCCTTGCATAGGTTATAAAAATGGGAGAAGGTAACAGGAAATATAGAATAATTGTCATTAATTTGTTCTTCAAAGGCAGGCCTTATTTTATGATAGAATAAACTACATTTTTATCAACTTGGGCTAATCTCAAAATTGTATTTCTTCAAAATTGTGGTCATGTCCGCTGAGGTTTTGTTTCTATATTTACCAAAAATGCTGATAGTAATATTTTTTTCTTTTAAATCTGTATTTTTTACAAAGGTGTTTTATTTTTATTTTTATTTAATATTAAATTTATTGGTATAACATTGGTTAATGACATTATATAAGTTTCAGGTGTACAACTTTATAATATAATACATCATCTGTATGTTCCATTGTGTGCATACCACCCAAAGTCTAGTCTCCTTCCAAAACCATATATTCATCTTCCCCATATTCCCCTTCTCCTCTGGTAACCACGATACTGTAGTCTGTGTCTAAGAGTTTGTTTTCTGCTTTGTGTTTTATATCTCACATGTAAGTGAAATCATATGGTTCTTGTCCTTTTCCATCCGACTTATTTCGTTTAGTGGCTGCAGCAATTTATTGGGTCATTGGGAAAGTCATGACGCATTTTTGCATTGAAAAACAGAAAAATACGTCATGACTTTCCCAACTACCCGGTACATTCCCACCAGCAGTGTATGAGGGTTCTGTTTCCTCCACATCCTCTCCAACACTTATATTTTCTTTTCTTATTGATAGCAGCCATTCTGACAGGTGTGAGGTGGTATCTCATTGTGGTTTGATTTGAATTTCCCTTATAGCCTGTGAAGTTGAGCATTACATAAGTGTTTTATACATGTTAATTAATTTGAACCTTACAACAATATATATTGTCATCTAGTAATATTATCCACTATTATCTTTTACAGAAATTGAGGCTTAGAGTGTTTTAATCACTTCCCCATGGTCACATTTCTCCAGTTTGATTTGCTATAGGGCCTGGGTGCCTGGGGGTTTTTTTTTTACCACTTTCAAAACTTCTACGTAATTTCAAAAGTATTGCACTAGATATTCATAGCAAGAAACTGATTAGGGCATGAGAATAGTAAAGCAAAATGGTGATGTCCAAGGTCCCCAGAGATTTGTACTACCTTGAAAATCAAATGACATATTGGGATTGTTTTTGGAAAGTGTGACCTAATGGTTCAAAAACAAGGGGGGATAACATAATTTACATATTTTGTTATTTTTTTTCCCAATTTTTTAAACCATTTTTTTGTTGTCTTACCCAAAGTTTGAGGGCAAAAATGCACTAAGAACTATGGGGAAGAAAGAAAAATATACTTTGAAAGAAGAGATATTATGACAAAAATTTTATACCAGGATAAACAATGGTATTAATTCTTCAGCATTAGAGTATTCTGTTACATCATTTCACTTATGCTCATGCATCCAAGTTTGCATTTTCTCTTTCAGAGCTTCTTATGTAAAAGCCTACATTATTTTTTTACAGCTCAGAAAACTCAGTGGCATTCTCCCTGCACGACTCAACCACAGACTGACTGAGGGTGATGTCAACTCCCAATTAACGAGACAGGCATAGTATTTACTGTTATGAAACTTAAATGTGTGCAACCATATCCTGTCTTTTAAATGACACACCCCAGTAGTCCATTCATACTGATTTATGAAAGACATAAGAAAATAGCCACACATTATCTTCCTTTTGCATGTGGACATCAGCATATAAGTCCATCTTGGTTTCTTTGCCAGGTGATTTTATGTGCACATTAGGGGCTGACCTTCCAGGTGCTCAGTCCCAAAACACTGGGATCCCTCTTGACTCCTCCCATTCTCTCCCACTCCACATTCTATCCATCAGCAAATCCTGTCAGCTTTAGCTGCAAAACATATTCGAAATCGGACCATTCCTCACCATTTCCGCTTCTTTTACCGGGGCCCTAGCCATCATCATCTCTCCTTTGGATCATTGCAACAACCTCCTGAGTGGATTCTCTGCTTCCACCTTGGTTCCTCTGCAGTCAGTTCCAATGAAGCAGCCAGTGCGATTCTAACAGAGTGGTAGTGCAACATGTATTTTACAAAGAGCCATTGCTGGGCTCAAAATCCTCCAATGGTTTCTCATGACTACACAGGGTCAAGGCCACGGTGGCTGGCAGAGTGCCCTGCATGATAGCTCTGCTTTCACTCTGAGCTCATATCTGCTCCACCATACTGGCCTCCCCTGATCTCCATGTGGCCTCGCCCTTACCTTCTTCAGGTCCTTATTCAAATGTTGACTTCTCTTCTGTAAAGCCCTCCTTGACTACCTTATTTAACACTGATTCCCACCTGCTTCCCTGACACTGCACTTTCTACTTTACTTCTCTCTATAACCCTTATCATTATTTTACATACTTCATACATGTCACATATTTATTTTTTAATATTCGTCTCCTTCCTCTGGAATATAGGCTTCATTTGTTTGTTTGTTTATGTTTATTGTTGTACCTACAGTGCCTAGAGTAGTGCTGGACATGTAGTAGGTTCTCAACAAATACTTGTGAAATTGAATGCTTTCCAGATCCAAGTTACATCTGTAACTTACTGCAGTTTAGATATCTCAAATGAATATTTATTTTGGAGCAAAGTCAGAGATTAAAATGACCTTCCTCCGCTCTCTCCTAGACGAGCTAGGAAATTGACAGGATGTGATATGGTGTGGTAAGGTCCAGTATGGCATGCCTTGTTTCAGAGCAGAACAAACAGTTGAGGATACTTCCTGGAGGAATTGTGCGAGTCCAACTGTATCCTTTTGCCTCATCTCTGCAATTCACTTGTGAGTTGGATAGTTGAATTTATGGCTTCAATTAGGATCTTGAGACTGTATGTTTAAAATTTAAAAAGGACTTAGTCATAGCCCTCCCTTCAGAGAACTGTTTTTTCATTAAGCCAATCAATTGGTCACTGAGACCACTGAGATTTCTAGGTGGTATTAAACACGCATCTAATCCAGATCTACAAGAGCCGAGAAGGAACTATCCCCGAGAAGGCAATGGCATGTGACTTAAGTAGAACTATGAGTTCCATAAGTAGAGGTCTGCGTGTTAGTGTCACGGGACAACAGGACTGTGAACTCTCCACCCCTACCCACCAAGGCCCTGAGCTGCCCACAGTGGCCAATGACTGCTGCTAGCCTTCTTCATCATGTAAGTTGTCACAATCACTAAATAGGCTTTCTTCTCTTTTAAAAGATACCTGAGCTTTTGTGCCTCATAACTCCTAACAAACGTGCCAAGCAGCTTAAGAAATTATGCTGAATCAGATGCGATACAGGCTGCTAAATCACACATGTCAAACGTTTCTTAGCACCACTCAAAGTTTGCTTTGACTAGCAAAGCCTATGATGGTAGGCCTAAGTTCTCAGCAAGTCAGGAATGAAGGATCTGGCATAAAGCTTTATGATATTTTCCTTGACAAATTTCCCCCTACATTTTCCTGACTCTCTTGATACCCATTATGTCATGCTTTATCACATTAGGCCAAGCAGCATCCCACAACGTGGTTGAAAACAATTTTTAAAAAACTAGAGGATTAGGTGTCTATGTGGAGCGTGTCCTAGAGCCTCAAATAAATAGCTCCTGGCTACACAGTGTGCATGGTCATAGGTGTTAACACCTGAAACTTCTGCAGTCATCACTCCATAGCACTATCAATCTAACACTGAAGCCAGGCGTTGAGTCAAATTGTTGTAATATTGATGAAATACATAAAAGCCTAGAGCTAGAACCATGGGAAAGAGAAGCAGAGGTTAGAAAGAATCATGCATAGATATGGAAGAGTGACAGAACCAATGAAAAGTCCTTAATATAAATGTTCTTGAAGGGTGAGGTTTTCATAGATTTTTTATACTTAATCTTCTTTAACTTCTTCTGCTAATTGTAAAGTATAGAGTTTTTGAAATGAAAAAGTAATCATTCCAGTTTCTGGAGATTGGCCCTTGTTAAGTGTCCTATCTCACCGATCCTCCCTGTCCCCTCACCTCCGTTATCCACCTCCTCTGCTCTGCTCTGTGCCTATGCCTTGCCAAGAGAATATTCTGGTAGGTATAATAGTTGACATTAAGAGTAGCCTCAGGAAACAGACCTTCTGAAGGGGATTCTGAAACTAGGGTTGCTCACGTATTTTATAATCACATGTATGACCTCCTTGCTAGGTAGAAATTGAGCCCTGGTAATGAGTGGCATGTAGTGGTGTCATGATTTCTCAGAGTATCACTGGTGATGGTGTCAGATGATAAACTGCGGGAGAGCAAGGTTTTGAGTGATCAGATAGAGGTTATATCCGATTGCTACGCAACAACACAAGCACATGATTAACAGATTATAGATTGTTTTAACTGCATCTGATTGGGTTAGAGAGCTTATAAAAAGGAAACAATAAGTTTAGGTCCTTGAAGCGGGAGTGAAGAACCAGAAAACTTTTCCAATGGCAGGACTACGGCTATGTATAAAGCTAACACCATGGAATTCACACCACCAGGGCTGATCTGGCTATGGCCATTGCTACAGCACAGAGGCCCACCATGAGCCCCTGATGTATCATTATTCATAGAGAAAATAGCTAGCCACCTGGAGAAGGCAGAGATATGTATTCCAGATTCAAATTTGCTTTTCATGCTTGCAGTGCTTATGCCTAGACCATCATTCCTGGATTATAAGGTACCTTATTTACTGCTATGGTACACTTCTCAATACAGCCTCCATCCAAGGAATTTATTTTATGCATAGAACTTACTGGTATTAATACAAGCTGCATCATCCAAAAGCAAACCAAGGTGGAGGGGGATAGAGGTGGTGGGAGGAATCCACCTGAGGTGCAGGAGATAGGGGGATGCATTGCCTATAGAAAATTTTAAAAAATAATAAAACTGACCAAAAGTCAATGTGCTTTTTATATAATCACCATGTGCTAGCAAATCCGAACATCAGTGATCAAATTCTCCACAAGGGTGGCTGTTTCCTTTATCCCTCTTTGGTTCTTTACTGGGTACTAATTAAAATAGTATTGAAGTTTCCAAATTATTCTTTACAGAAAACCTCAGGCCACTATCTGGGGCAGGGGTTTTCTGTAGTCTCCCTCTCTTCATGGCATAGTCTTACATTCTGAAGTAGAAAGCTTTACTTCTGTACCTGAGCATTGCACTTTAAAGAATCAATTAGAGTACAAGCATGATATTATAAAATGGATCTTTTGAATTGAATTCAGATCATTAAATAAGAGAGAACAACTCAAGGCTAAAATAAAGGAAACCACTGTTGAGTAAGAACCAGTCAGAAAATAAGACAGGCAAATATGAAATTATAACAATAAGAATAGATGATTCGGGCCGGCCGAGTGGCACATTGGTTAAGAGCTGGTTTGGGATGCCAGAGGGCCCCGGTTCAGATCCCACATATGAGGGCCAGTGACACTGCCCTCTACAGCTAAGATGCTGAACAACAGCTCAACCTGGAGCTAGGCTGCCGTGAGTCACTGGTGACAGCGTAGGCTGCAGCCCCTGCTGCAGCAGGTTGCCATGGGCTACCTACGGTGTGTAGCCAGCAGCCAGCGTGAGTGGCCATCCAGAAGCTGGCGACTGATCTGCCTCGACCGGGAAGAGCGCAATGATGGTGCCAACTTGGGCCAGTGAAGCAACGTCCTCCACAACTAGACTGAAGAACAAAAGGACAGCAACTTGTCTGTTCCCATCCCCCAATTCCCCAATAAAAATCTTTAAAAAAAAAAAATAGATGACTCATTAAAAATTTTTGTTTCTTTTATTTTACCAGATAGGATGCTAAAATGCTTATCTGCTCTGTTTAATTCTGGGGACCTAGCAGATTCTTCAGTTGTACCAGATGCCACAAACAATTCTCAGAAAGCATTGAGCTAAAGGAGGAAAGGAAAAGATGAAGATGGGATTAGGTTGAGCAGAGAAGTATCCCTCAGCTGACCTGTGGTATGCCAGAAACCAGGATATCAAGGCTTATCACATCCTTAAGGTTCTCTAGGCACATGCTTATGATCTTTTCAATGCCTGTTGTACTAGACACTGTCCTGCCCAGAACCCCCTCCCCAATCTCTTTCACCAGCACCCTGCTCCTGTCCCATAGCATCTGTATATTTTGCTGCTAAAGACTCCATTGTCTCTGTCAGAGGACTGCCCTTGGGCACATAAGCTGCCTCGCCAGTAAAAGAAGTGCCTGGGAATATTTTTATCCACTGGCTGCCTGCAAGTGACTGACTTATGTGAGGGTACAAAAGCCCATGCTCCTTTGTCTCAAAAGGTAGGACAAACCCTGCTGTGTCATTTCTGCTCCAGAGCTCCCCAAGGATTGATACTGAGGCTGGGACTGTCTCTGAAATCAAGCCTCTGCTTGGCGTTTTCCTCTTCCCTGTCCTGTGCCCACCCGCTTCTCCCAACTCCTGGAATCACTTCTGTAATAAACAGTCTATTTGTGAATCCTCATCTCAGGTTCTGCTCCCAGGAAACCTAGCCCAAGACAACTAATAAAAATATTTGAGAGCTAAAAATTGACAGCCAAACAAGAAAACTACCAAATTGGAATAAATAAATATGTATTCATATATTTAAAATTATATTCCTATAATATGCACACAAACACATAAATAAAACTATCCAATAAAATAAATTCCTACAAAATATGACAGTATATCAACTAGTCTGTTGCAACTGAATTTAGCTGATATCATTACATATAATATATTTCATCTATAATGTGAATATATTAATTATGATGAAAAATATCATCTTCAAAGCCCACAGGGCTGTAGCCCCGCCTGATTCCAGAAGCTGTTAAGGAAGGACTCTGCCCTTTTACCCACATTATTTACAACATGGATTCTGCACAAGAAGAAGGGGCCCCTCTGGGTAGGGGGGTGGGGCACAGATCTTCCTTGAAGAAAAGTCCCTCTCCTCTCACACTAGAATACTTGCATTTGTCTGAAACCTACTGAGTAAGAAGAAAAGCCTTCAGTCCTACAATCACAGGCCAAAGGCAGAGAGCAGAGATGCAAATACTCCTTGAGCAGTGTATAGACTGATAGTCATCGTAAAGTATAATTGGCTAATCCATCAGCTTGAGTAGATAACTAATGTCAGATCCTTCCTGTTTTTAATTGGAGTTGAGCCCAAGGCTGGCAGGCGCATTGAAGGAAATTGGGTCCTTGAAGAAGGGGTGATGGTAAGGAGCAGAGCAAAAAAGCAGTCACAAGGGAGGCTGTTGTCCACAAGACACTTAATTATGTTCAGGCACAATTTAGGCTTTTTTCAATTGGGTGGTGACAATGGAACTGTATTTTAGGAACTAACTCCAAGGAGAGTCAACATTACTGCTAACATGGTTCAGTATGATGAGAAATCACTGTAGCTTTCTCCCGCTTTCTCATTTAGGCCTTATTTTGTTAGAGTAATGATGTTAGGTTAGTTTCTAGAGATCCTTTCAGCAGGATGCACAGTCAGAAGCTTCACTGAGTATTAACAGTAAGAATATTCACCCAGTTATTGCCAGAACTGCTTCAGGCACCTCAGCTTGTGTGAGCTTTCTCTAGGGAATAGCACACAATCTGTGGTTCTTCAAATGTGGTCTACAAATTCTTTTCATTGGTCTTTGGACTTGAAAAGACTGAAACCCAATACTGGTTGCAGGTATTGCAACGTATACACAAATGCAGATGGTTTGCTAGAGATTTTATTTTCTTGCAAAGAGCAGGAACACATGGGGCACATTGTATTGATTGCTGATGTGGGCTTTTTTTAACATTATGAAAAAAATTCTTTTCAGATTTCCTTGAAATAGAGCCATTCTTCAACAAATCCTTTTTGCATCAGCAACTTCAGGATAATACTTGCTTTGATGTGTCTTCTCCTAATCCTGTATCTCGCCCTGTTGTAGGGCTTCTCACTTCTTGAAACAATGGGTTTCAGTGCTTCAGGAGAAGAGTGTCAGAATAGTCCCCAAAATTAGATTTTAAGTTTGTGACTGCAACATGCAAATGAGCTCAAAATATAGGCTTTGTTGAGGAAAAAAAAAGAGGCGTCATAAATCTTAAGCATATCCAGGCTCTCATCTGGTGAACACACCCATTTCTGCCATAGCACAGAGAGGGTGTCCCTTTTGTTTATGATTCTAAGCATAAAGCTTCCTGCATAGCAAGTAGGTATGATGGGGAGCAGGACCTCTCAAACTATCCATGAGGAAGGACCACTTTTTAAAAGTTCCAGCACATCTTGCACCTATGATTTTATAAAATGTAATAAAAATGAATTATGAAAAAATCAAACAGGAAAACAAAGCCCCACATCTTTATTACATATACCAGATATAAAATTACTCTAAGTGTACAAATTGCTCTAAGTGTGTCAAAAAATTTTACTCTCGATTTCTGTGCGTATCTTGTAGTGGGCCAGTAATGGTCCATGGGTTGGCGTCAGTTAGAATAGCACTGGTGTAGAGGAACTGGAAAGCCAGAAATCTGTACCCGCCAGCCCTGGAGATTTTAGAGAAGAGGAGAGAGAAGCAGAGCAAGAAGACAGAATACAGGGCTCTTTTCTTCTTCTCACACCTCCATCCCCACATCCTCTTTGTAGAGTTCTGCTCCACTGTCATCTACTTCCATCATGACTAAAGGCAATGGCATATCTCAGTGGCAAAAGGTAACAAGGGAGGCAGATGAGGAACTCGGGTGCCTGCCTGTCCCTTGGCAGATGCTAAATAAAGCTGAACTGTGGGCAATGGATTTACTATGGTACCTGAGGCAAGGCATCAAGTGACTGAGATAGAGGCTGTGGGCTGGGTAGCCTAGGACAAGATACAGATGAAGAAGATGATGGAGTCTCACATGGGTCTGCAGTACCAATGTGGCCCACAGTAAGACCATATCACTCAGCGATAGTAGGACGTGAGTAAACTGAGAGAGGGACCACAAGCCATACCAGATGCAAGCCATAGCAGTTGCCTGCAAGCTCAGAGATGAAACTAGTCACACCTGGTGGTTCCTAAAAGTGACCAAACAGCAGCACAGAGCAGCCACTTCTATGCCAGTAAAGGAGAGGTCAACACAAAGTATGCATCCAGGGCTGCCTTAGAGAGGGGCTGAGTAGGGGCAAGACCTACAGGACTGAGCCTTTACCTAAAACAGATTAAGCATTTACCCCGATAGACTATTTATTGTATCAGGTTAAATTTATGAGGCTGAATTCAAGCTCCCCCTCTTCTAGGTATTAAGGAAAATTCAATAAGTTACAGAGAAAGTAAAGAAACCGTATTTTCTCTGCCCATATGGGCTGTAATGTTTAAAACGGCAACCACTACTCCTGAGAATGTGCATATCTGTGGTCAGGAGGACTGAGACCCTGGAAATTAAATACCCTGTGCCTGTCCTGACATCTTTCCTTAAATAAATGTAGAGACAATAACTTACAGTTGTATCATTTCTGGGATATGCATGGTCAGCAGAAAGAGTTCCAATTTTCTAACCTTGCCGTTATTCATTTTCTTTAGGAATGTCTGAAAATGGCTGTAAACATGCATTGTCTGCCTTCTAATCAAGTCATTTGGCCTTTCCTCATGCCGTTCATTCAGAGCTTCCCTACAAGTAAAAGTACGTTAGCAAAATGGAGAAAAGGATGATTCAGATTCCCAAGGGCTTGTAGGCTCTTAAATGACACAGGCAAAAACCTGACCTTGACATAGAAAACAAAAGTACTACTAAAGGGGCCAATTTATAGGTTTAGTTAATACAGTTCCTGGTGCATGGCACGTCTCTCTCAACATCCAGGGGAAGAAGAGGGACTCATTTATCAAAATTATGTCAAGATTATGTTTCTAACATAATCATTTTACAAAATAATGTGGAAAAGAAAAGTTGTGTGAGAGACATTCTAAAAATGTATTTGAGGGCCTGCCGAGTGGCGCATTGGTTAAGAGCTGGCTTGGGACGCCAGAGGGCTCCAGTTCGGATCCCACATATGAGGGCCACTGACACTGCCCTCTACAGCTAAGATGCTGAACAACAGCTCAACCTGGAGCTGGGCTGCCGTGAGTCACTGGTGACAGCGTAG
>NW_017732205.1:332965-346166 GCF_001890085.2 Hipposideros armiger
TCCTCCACAACTAGACTGAAGAACAAAAGGACAGCAACTTGTCTGTTCCCCTTCCCCCAATTCCCCAATAAAAATCTTTAAAATAAATAAATAAATAAAATAAAATAAAAATGTATTTGATATCTAAAGTTTATAGAATTTATAATTCCTGAATAAACTATTAATGAAAAGATTTACAAACCAAAGGGGAAAGGAATTTTCTATTGTTTGGACAGGCTTAAATATAGTTAACTACTCAAATATCAAGGCAGACAATATTTAGTAAGACCTTCTAGCACAGTATATCTCAAACTTTAACATGTAAAGGAAGCACTTGGTTCAATAGTCCAAGGTGGGCCCAAGATTTGGCATTTTAAAGATCACAATGTACACAGAAGTCTCTGAGCTTTCTATTATGCAGAACTACTTTTTATGTTTCTGAAGTAAAAAATTGAGCAATGAGGTTAAGAGTCCTTGACATAAAAAGTTCTTGAGTAGAGTAGAGTAGAGAAGAAACTTCATTTCCTTATATGTGAATCTTGACGTATTAGTTAGAGATCTTCCTGAAGGAAGAAGGGCAGAACTTTCACTCACTCACTCACTGTATTTCCTCTGCTCCTGCATTCCCCATTGGCCTAAGATTGATTTTCTCTCTTGGCGGGATTAGCTTCCCTCTCCATTTCTGATCACAGGTGATCACAGGAAAGCAGTTATTTCTAACAGGTCTGATTCCACATTTTTAATGCCTCTTCATGCAGGAAGCTGGCTGTCATAGGGACCTATGCCTCACTGCCAAATCTTAGATAAAACAGTGACTGCTTGCAATTTGTCCAAATGTGTATTCTCTGACTCATGATACTCAGTAGCCTATTTTGAATTGGGGTGACATTGCTTGCAAAAGTGTTTGATACTGCCTTTTTACACTCCTTTTCTTTTAGGCATTACAAATACATTGTCATGAACAGTAGAAGGCTTAGTTCATTCAGTCATTTATTCATTCCAATTTTGTTGAGAAAACAGTGTATGCTAGGTATTGATAAAAAAATGGTTCATGGTCTTGAGGGGTGATTCATTCTGAGATTAATTTTCAGCCAACTGTAACTAAAAAAATCTTAAAACTTTTGGTTTAGAGAATATGTTTGTTTGTTTTTCATTTAAGTCTAGAGGTGTACAGTTGCTAGCATTGGTTCCATACCTTTAGAGATCAGATAGAAGTCTTTGCAATTCTCTTGGTTTTTTCTTCAAGGTTAACTGATAGCTGTTGCAGCTACAGCTGTAGTCATTGTGTTCATATTCCAGAAAGGAGGAAAGAAGAAGAGGGTAGTGTTTATTCCAGGAAAAAAAAATTGTCAGATATCTGCACTTCACTTCTGCTTATGTTTCATTTACCAGACCTAAGTCACATGGCCTATTCTTAGCTTCAAGAAAGACTATCAGATGCCTGTATTTTGTTTTGTTTTGTTTCCAACTGAGCACATTGAGATTTCCAACAAAATCATGAATGTTAGAAAGAAGTGGAGAATAAATATAAGTAGGCATTTAGTTGTGTTTACTGAGGGAATTTAAAGTCCTTGGGACGTGTTATCAATTCTGCTTAATTTTGTTTCTAGGAGCTATAGAAAACCCACTTTTTGCACATATGCCAAAACACAGTCTTTTAAAAAATGCCTTCAATTAGCAAGTCAAGAGTTACTGCTGGTTAATTCTGACCTTCCTAGATCATCTGCTTGAATACTTACCAGAAAAGTATCAAGACCACTACATGTGTCCAGTTGACGTTTGTTGCATTGTGGATGTGAAGGTCCAGGCTGTGTTTCTCTGCTAAATTGCTTGTGTTCGTTGTACTTTTCAGTAATGCATGACTGAATATAGATTATCTTTATAAACTTCATCTATCTGTATTGCACAAAAGAACAATTTAGTATTTTATTTTCATTTTACTATGAATATTGTTCACTTTTCCTGTCTTGATCCAGACAGGAACATAAAATAGCATGGAGAATACTGATTTCAAGAGTATATACTTGCCGATGTTTTAGTCTGCAAATTATACACCAGTTGAATATATTAAAAAACCCTCTGAGTTTCATATTTCCCCCTCACCAAATCACAATATCAACAACTTATCACTTTCCCTTTGTATAGTACCCTTGTAACTGACTTCAAGGTCAAAAATAGTTACTGGGAGTTTTTATTACTGTGGACATGTTCCTCCTGTAGCATTTGATGACCCAGCAAGTGTTTGACTAAAACCAGAAGAAAGCAGGCAGGGATGGAGAGAATATGACACAATGGGCCTTGACTGATAGTTAAACAAGTGCCAAATCACAGAAAATTCCATACTCACCTGGAAAATGATTCTAGTCTTTTCCATCCATTTGTCCATCCATCCATTTACCCACCTATCCAAAAGATGTTTATTAGAGGGTAAACAATGGTGAATAATGTAATATTCTTGAAGAACCTAAATTATAATAGGGAAGATGACATAAAAACATATTCCTGTTATAAAAGAAAGACAGAGATTATTACAGTTTGAGTTGGGGTATCAGGTTGGTTGGCGTTACGTGGCCAGGGAAGGCTTAAAAGTCATAAAGGCACTGAAGTTCAAACCTGAAAGATTTGAACTTATATGGATGTTGAGAGGTGATATGAAGAGGATGTTTGCATTTCAGTCAGAAAAGCATGAGTGAACATCCTAGGCAAAGAAACTGTGTACACACACACACACACACACACACACACACACACACACACACANAACACACACACACACACACACACACACACACACACACACACACATGTTCTGACAATTAAGTTTGCGAACTCATCCTAGAAAAAGTGCTACATACCCCATTGCTGAATATCACTATGGTCACCTTCGAATCACTCCCCTTGGGAAGCTATACACCCATGCCAGTGCCTAGTCCACCCTTCCAAGCAATTTTGGAACTCTTTTTCTGGAGGGGCCATCAGAGCTGTTGTTGTATTACCCTTGATGTCCTGAATGTCATAAAAATGTATTCCTTTCAATATTTCCTTTATCATCAGGTAAAAACAGAAATCAGTGGGGGCCAGATCATGTAAGTAGGAAGGGTGTTCCAATACAGTATTGGTTTACTGGCTAAAAACTCCCTCACAGACAGTGCCATGTGAGCTGGTGCACTGTTGTGATGCAAAAGCCATGCATTGTTGGCGAAAAATTCAGGTTGTCTAACTTTTCATGCAGCCTTTTCAGCACTTCTAAACAGTAAACTTGGTTAAGTATTTGTCCATCTAGTACAAATTCATAATGCATAATCCCTCAGATATCAAAAAAAGGTTAGCAACATCATTGCAACAAGTTCACAAACTTAATTGTCCAACCATATATATACACACACACACACTGTGGACTATTTAATTTGTTGGAGCAAATAATTTAATAAGGGAGGAATCAGAGATCATTTATATGCTATTACCTTCTCAGGAGAATTTTTCCTATGTCTCTGAGGTGTCTGGACGTCCTTGCTCTGTCATCCCCGTGCTTATCTCCATCATACCCAAACAACTAGAATATGTGGTTCAAAAGTCTGGTAAGGAAAGTATTTTTCAAACTGCAAGTTGTATTATAGTTTGAGATTGTTTTATTTATTTTGTCTCTTTTTATAGTTAATATTTATTTAAGTTTACCCACCTGTTTATTTTCTTGTGCTCTTCATTTATTCTTGTATGATTAACCTTCCATCTGGAGGAGTCATTTTCTTTCTGTTTGAAAAATTCAATGAAGTATTTCTACAATAATGGCAAGAAAATTTTTTCATTTTTTGTTTGTCTGAAAACATTTTCATTTTGTCTTCATTTTAGAAGGCTATTTTTCTTAGATAAAGAATTCTAAGTTGGCAGTTATTTTCTTTCATCGCTTTATAGATGTCATTTCATTTTTTTCCAGTTTCCAACATTTCTTTTGAAAAATTTGAGAAGTCAGCTGTTGGTCTTTTGTTACCCTTTTGAAGGTAATACTGTCTTTTCCCTCTGAGTGCTTTCAAGGCTTTCTCTGTTTTTTGGCTTTCAGTAGTTTTATTATGATGTGGTTTTCTTTATAGTTACCCAAGCTTAAGGTACAAAGAGTTTCTTAAAATTCTGGTGTCTTTCATTAGTTTTGCAAAATTTTTGGCCATTTATTTATTCTCTTCTTCTGTAGGAAGTTCAGTTACACATATGTATTTTCTTTGAGTCCCAGGTGTTTATGCTCTTTTCTGTATTTTTAATCTTTTTGTCTTGGTGGGTACCAATTTGGATATTTTCTATTGAACTCTAGTCCAGGTCATTAATCTTGTATTTTGTGGTTTATGTATAAAATCCATTTATTGAATTTGAATTTTTAAATATGGTTGTTGTGTTTTTAATTTTTAGAATTTCAATTGCATACTTTTTTATTTTTTATTTTTTACAGATTATAGTCGTCTGGTGAAATTGTCTTATTTTTAAACCCCTCTTCTTGAAAATACTAATTATAATTGTTTTAAAGTCTGTGTTTGATAAATTTAGTGTCCGATCTATTTATTTATTGATCTATTTCTGTTGTCTATTTTTGCTCTTCAGTCATTTGGCCTTCAGTCATTTGATTCTTTGTACAAGTATGTCTGTTAATTTTTGACTGAATGTTGGATATTGTCAATGAAAAATTGTAGGACATGTTAATTTTCTCCAAAGAGATTTTAATTTTATTTTGGTAGGAAGATACAATATAAGCAAGATACCTGAATTCAATTAGGGATCAAATTAATCTGAAGTTATATTTCAGGATTTGTGGAAGCTGGTATATTTGTAATTTATATTTATCCCCAGGGCCCAAGCTTTTAAGGATATTCAACAAAATCCTAGAATATTTGTCTTAACAGGATATGAACTACAATTTTGTCTTCCTATCACCAATGCACAGCTTAGGGATAGGCAAATGTTTTAGGGATGATATGCACGCAGAATGTTGGACTTACTTTTCTTTAGAATAGTGGTCCTTTTAAGTAATGGCTGTCTTTGCAGTCCTTAACTCTAATTTTTTTTTGAAATTAAAAAAATTAAATTACAGTTGACATACAATATTATATGAGTTTCAGGTGTACAACACAGTGATTAGACATTTATATAACATACAAGGTGATCACCCTGATAAATCCAGTACCCATCTGATACCATACATAGTTATTACAATACTACTGATTATATTCCCCATGCTTTACTCTACTTCCCTATGACTATTTTGTAGCTACCAATTTGTTTCTCTTAATCTCCTCCCCAAACACCCCCCTCCCCACCTCCCAAACACCCCCCAATCTAGCAACCATCAAAATGCTCTCTGTATCTATGAGGTTGTTTCTGCTTTGTTTATTCATTTGTCATGTTCTCTAGATTCCACATATAAGTGAAATCATATAAAATTTGTCTTTCTCTGTCTGACTTACTCCACTCAGCACAATACCACCATATGTATCCATGGTGTTGCAGATGGCAAGATTTCATTTCATTCTTTTTTATGGGTGGGTAATAGCCCATTGTGTGTGTATATATATATATATATATATATATATATATATGTCACCTATGCTTTATCCATTCATTTATCGATGAACACTGAAGCTACCGCCACATCTTGGCCATTGTAAACAATGCTGCAATGAACATATGAATGAGCACATCCCCTCTTAGTAGCATTTTGGGTTTCTTCAGATAAATATCCAGTAGTGGGATTACTGGGTCCTCTTTGTCTCTTGTTTTGCCTTTCTTTTAAAGTCTATTTTAGTCTGGTATAAGTATTGCTACTTCAGCTTTTTTTTGGTTGTTTGTTTCCATTTTCATAAAATACCTTTTTCCATCTTTTTACTTTCAGCCTGTGTGTGCGTTTTAAATGGAAGTGAGTCTCTTGGAGGCAGCACATGTAAGGGTTTTGTTTTCTTATTCATTCAGCCACTGTAGATCTTTTGTTTGGAGAATTTAATCTATTTACATTGAAAGTAATTGTTGATAAAGATGTAGTTATCACCGTTTTATTATTTATATTTTTATCTTTTGTTTTGCTTTTAGCCTTAAAGAAGTCCCTCTAAGATTCCTAGTAATACTGGTTTGGTGAAAACAAACTCCTTTAGCTGTTTCTTGTCTGGGAAGCTCTTTATCTGTCCTTTGATTCTAAATGATAGCTTTGCTTGTAGAGTAATCTTGGTTGTAGGTCCGTGCTTTTCATCACTTTGAATATTTTCTGCCAATCCCTTCTGGCCTGCAAAGTTTCTGTTGAGAAATCAGCTGAAACTCTGATGGGCGCTCTCTTATAGGTAACTAACTGCTTTTCTCTTGCTGCTTTTAAGATTCTCTCTTTGTATTTAATCTTCGGCATTTTAATTATGATGTGTCTTGGCGTGGGCTTGTTTGGATTCATCTTGTTTTGGATTCCCTGCACTTCCTGAGCTTGTGTATCTATCTTCTTCACCAGATTAGGGAAATTTTCTGTCATTATTTCTTCAAATAGACTTTCAATTCCTTGCTCTGTCTCTTCTTCTGGCACCCCTGTGATGCGAAGATTGGTATGCTTAATGTTGTCCCAGAGGTTTCTTAAACTATCCTCATTTTTTGGGATTCTTTTTGTTTTTTGCTCTGAATTCTAATTTTTGACCTCTCAACCTAGTGACTGCCACAGACATGACAACACTGCTTTCTCTGGCTTTGATGGTCTGAGCTATGAATTAGCAAGTTCCCAAGAAGAAAAAAATAGCAGCACATGTAGGATCACTGCAATGCATTTTTCTTCTCTCTGCATCTTATATTCCTTACTGCTTTGGTTTGTTCTTTAATAGCTGCGCACCCATAGTTAAGTTTTGATTGACAACTACTTATAAATGGGAGTAGAAGAGCCATGTACACTTCATAAGGCTGGAGAAGCAAGAAATTTGCTGTTTGCTTACATAATACTCCATGGTATCTGGCATCTTGTGCTTGTCACACTTCTGAGATGTATGAAAATACTTTCCCCACCATTTAACAACGTTTCTAATATGTCTGGAGATACTTTCTATACAACCAGAAAAAAATTGAGTAAGAATTCCTTTCTTTAATTTTTCTACCATTTTCATTTAAAATGTAATAAATATTAATAAATATTAATATTTAATTAAATAATAATAATAAATAAATATTAATAATTTTAAAACAAAAATTGAACAAATAAAAAAAACACAATTATGATAAATAAAGAAGCACTTTTTCAACTTGAAATATGTCTTTTCTTTTTCTTTTCAAGTGGATTCCTATTGTTTTTGATGTCCTTCTTTGATTATAAAGGGTTAGAGTTCTTATTGATTTTCAAAGGTAGAAATTTACCAGGGTTCTTTTATGAAAATTTTTTAGACTTTTGCCAACTTAGCTAGCACATTAAATTTGTAATGTATTTTCAGAATATATTTTGCTATGAGCTTTTTAAACTTTTGCACAATTTTTTTTTGGGTGTCACTTTTCCATGTTAGTAGCATTCTATTTTGATCCCAAGGTTAGTATTGTAGCTCCAAACAGGAACACAAATTCCATTGGGCTTCATTTAAAAGTCAGTGCTTTCTTAAAAGGGTTTTATTGTTTTTATAAACCATCCTGAAATGGAGATAATAATTGTTTAATTCAGCCTTGTCATTTGCTATAAACACCAGCTGCTATAATTGTAGGTATTCCCACATGAGGGATTTTTACCAACTGTTAAAAAAATATTTTAAACAGAGCACAAAGAAATCTGAAAGTATGAAACAAAAGTATAAAATGCCTATAAAAATACAGAAATTTGAGTCCATTTATAGCTCTCAATTTATACTTGTTTCTATCTGCTTACTTTGGACTTTTAGTTTCTCTTATTATTTCAAAAATACATTTAAAGCTAGGAGAACCGGGATGACATAGTAGTAGTTGAGAATTAGAAATAGTCTGTGAATTTCCAGGAGAGGAGCTAAGATTATTCTCAAATTTTGCTAACTTATGTTAATGAATTCTCTACTATTATATTCCCTACTGTTGTGTAACAATAGTATGACAATACGAAATACGTGTAAATACATTTTCAGTATATATTTTATATTTGGTTTATACAGGGTGCTAACTTAAGAAATATGGCAGTCTCCTCTTAACATATCTATTAATATACTCTTATTTCCCTTCCCTCAAATGTTCCCTTCCTACTGTGATCCTTTCTATGTGAATGGTCCATCATCTACACAACTCATCCTTCACTTGCTTTGTCTCACCTCTCCCAACATATCAATGAGCAAATCCTGTTAGTCTACCTCAGAAGCTCTCTATGCTTCTCCCTATCCACACTGCTACCCCTTCATCATCATCTCTTCCTAGGATACCTGCATCAGTCTGCCACCTGGCCTTTTGCCTCCAGTCTTGTTAGTTTTCCACTCTGCACCCCAGCCAGCCTTTTAAATGTGAACGCAAGCCTCCTCTTATTAAAACACTTCAGTGACTCCCAATCCTATCTGTGTAGCACCCTGAATCTTTAGAGTGGCTTACATGGCCTTTTGTGATCTAGCAGCATTATCACTCTAGCCGTATCTCTCACCCTTTCCACTTCAGACATTATCAGTTCCTCAAATATGTCAAGTTCTCTTTAGTCTTAGGGCCTTTGAAGATGTTTTTTTAGTTTAGAACATTTTTTGTTCTGAATCTCTTTCACCTTCACCTAAATCTTACTCATCTTTTAGGGGTCACCTTGAACATCACTTCCTGTGTGAACTCTCCCTCAACCTTCTCCTTTCCAAGTCTGGATTTGTTGTTCTTCATCTGGGCTTTTGCGTCACCCTGTACTTATACTGCATTGTTGCCTGTTCACTAGCAGATATCCCTCACTAGACAGTAAATTCCATGATGCCAAGGATTGTCTCTGGTGTGTGGTGTTAGTCCCAGGGCCTAATACTGTGCCTGACACATTGTAGATACTCACATTTTTGAATGTCTATTGTTATTGCTAAATTTCTTATATCTTATGTTTATAGTGACTTGATTTTTCCCAAACAAAAGGGAAAAAATATAAAGATATAAATAGCCTCATGGAGGAAATGAGATAAACTCTTGGAAACTAGAACTGTTTGAAACACTCTGAAACATTTTGGGACCCTGCTTATATCCCCTATATTAACAAAATTCTGAGGCACATGGTGTTGAGTCTCCTTTACAAACTTCCATTCTATTGTGACTGATCACTGGCTGTTATGGACTGAATGCTTGTGTCCTCCCAAAATTCACGTCAAAATGCTACCCCCAATATGGTGGTATTAGGAGGCGGCCTTTAGGCAGTAATTAGGACTGGATGAAGTTATGAAGATGGAACTCTCATGAATGGGATTAGTGCCCTTATAAGAGTCCGGAGAGAGCTTGCTTCCTGTTTCTCTCTCTGCCATCCACCAAGCGAGAATACAAGAAGTCATCAGTCTACAATGTGGAAGAGAGCTCTCACCAGAACCTGACCATGCTGACACCATGATCTTGGGCGTCTAGCCTCCAGAACTGTGAGAAAGAAATTTCTATTGTTGATAAGCCATCCAGTTTATGGTATTTTGGTATAGCAGCCTTAATTATGACAAATTGGTACCAAGAAGTAAGAGTGCTACTATAATAGATACCTAAAAATGTGGAAGCAGTTTTGGAACTCGGTAAATGAGTAGAGGCTGGAAGAGTTTGAAGCTAGAAAAAGCCCACATTGCTATGATTGGACTGTTAAGGACAATTCTGGTGGAGTTCAGAAGGATAAGAGGAGAGCTATAGAGAAAGCCTCAGTCTTCTTAGAAAACACCTAGATAATCCTGAACAGGATATCAGTAGAAATATTGGTAGGAAAGGGCATTCTGATGAGGCCTCAGACAGACATAAAGAACATGTTATTGGAAAATGGAGAAAAGGGGATCCTTGTTTTCAAGTTGCAAAGAAGTTGGCTGAATTGTGTTTGTGTCCTAGTGTTTTGTGGAAGGCAGAACTTGAGAGTTGGTGAAATTAGATATTCAGCTAAAGCAATTTCTAAGCAAAGTATTAAAGATGCAGCTTGGCTTTTCCTGACTGCTTATAGTAAAATTCAAGAAGAGAGAAATGGCTTGAAGACAAAATTATTACCGTATTTGCCGGCGTATAAGACGATTTTTTGGCCCTGAAAAATATGCCTCCAAGTGGGGGGTCGTCTTATACGCCAGGTACACTTCAGATAGACTGCCCATAGTGCGTGCCCCGTGCCATAGTGGCCTCCCGATGCCCGCCCACTTCATTCCACATACCGTTCAGGCATCAGCAGCGCTGCTGGGTGTATGCTCGGCTGTTATGCGATTTTGCTGTTATGCGATTTTACCACACTCGCAAAATCGCACACAGCCATACACCCAGTATGATAGCGCAAAATCGCGAATCGCGATTTATGTATATGTTTGATTACATACAGCCTTGTGACAGTTTTCCTGCATGTCATAAGCATTTGAATATAAATATAAATGTTGAAATCAAATCTGATATTGTTTTACCTTTTATTTGGTGTGTGGAAGGTGTGCGGAAGAGGGGGTAGTCTTATACAGCGAGTATATAACAAACTCTGTATTTTGAGTGGAAATGTTAGGGGGTCGTCTTATACGCCCAGTCGTCTTATACGCCGGCAAATACGGTAAGTAAAAAGGGACTAGAGCTTTAAGATTTGAAAAATTCTCATCCTATCCATATTGAAAAAAATGTGAAAGCACGTTTGGAAGGGAACACTAAGGATGTGGCCAAGTCTTGCTTTGATAAGGGATGTGGGTGTGAACCCCAGACTGAATCAGCCACTTTAGCAGGAAAAGTGCCACTTTGAACTGAAGAGGAAGGAGATGGGAGGTAATGAAAGAAGAATGTACAATAGTACTTCTTGGATTTTACAGATCAGGACCATAGAGCAAGTCGGCTGCAAATGTATGTGTGATTCTTCAAGAAAAGGAAGGAATGATGCCGAGGGCAATTCTGGGCTGTTTCCTCAGTTTCAGAAAGCGAGACCTTCACCTCATTTTTAACAAGCCAGACAACCTCTGCCCAACGTGAGGCCTCCCAGAGCTATGGGGGTGGGGCAGCCCAAAGCCGTGGGAGCTGACCTTGTCCAGCAGAGATTCAGGGGCAAAGCCACCACCCCAGTGGATCTGGAGAGCAGAGCATTGAGCCAAAAAGTTATAACTCCAGTCTTCAGATCTCGTGAAGTTTGTCTTGCTGGGTTTCGTACTTACGAGGGACCCATTATCCCCTTTCTTTTCTATTTCTCCATTTTGAAACGGGAATGTCTATCTTATGACTGTTCCACTATTGTGTTTTGGAAGCACATAAATTGTATGGCCTCACTGGTTCATAGTTGGAGAGGAATTTTGTCTCAAAACAAATCTTACCTTGAGTCTCACCCATATCTGATTTACTTGCTATATATGGTCTCTTTATTATAAGAACAAAGAAAGGGGTGTGGCTGGATCCACACAAAGATATTGAAAACTTGAGTGTGAGAAAAAGAAGTCAAGTGTTCTAGCCTACCATATATACCCTATATATCTTTATTCTACCAATTAAGTTTGTGAACTTGTTGCAACAATGTTGCTAACCTTTTTTTGCCATCAGAGGGATTATTCATTATGAATTTGTACCAACTGGACAAACAGTTAACCAAGTTTACTATTTGGAAGTGCTGAAAAGGCTGCGTGAAAAGGTTAGATGACCTGAACTTTTCACCAACAATTCATGGCTCTTGCTTCACAACAATGCACCAGCTCACATGGCATTGCCTATGAGGGAGTTTTGAGCCAGTAAACAAATAACTGTATTGGAACACCCTCCCTACTCACCTGATCTGGCCCCTAATGACTCCTTTCTTTACCTGAATATAAAGGAAATATTGAAAGGAAGACATTTTTATGACATTCAGGACATCAAAGGTAATATGACAACATGGCTCTGATGGCCATTCCCGAAAAAAGTTCCAAAATTGCTTTGAAGGGTGGACTACGCGCTGGCATCATTGCATAGCTTCCCAAGGGGAGTACTTCGAAGGTGACCATGGTGATATTCAGTAATGAGGTATGTAACACTTTTTCTAGAATGAGTTTGTGAACTCAATTATCAGACCTCATATATCAGGGATTCTGGCCAAGTTACTGCTGCCCTCTAGACCCTGTTTTCCCTTTCTGTAATATAAGGATACATTAATTACCAAAGCATGTTCTATGGTACACAAATTCCAAATAATATTTTAAGAAGAAGTTTCCATGAGCATGTACATTTGGAAAAATGCCATGCTACACATTTCATAGAAAGATTATCAGTGGTGGAAATGCATGGGAGAGCCTTAAAACAGTAGAGTGCGTTGGTGGTAGGTTGGTGGCAAGATGGAAGGAGCTAAGTGATTAATTTCTTTAGAGTTGAACTAGTCATCAATAAAGCTGTGAGCTAGAATAATTGTGGGCTCAAACTTTGGGAGGTCTCCTATGGTCTGAAACCCGAGCACTGAAGTAACTCCATGGGATACCTGAGTGACGGAGAAGAGAGCAAATGAGTTTGGGTGGAGGGGATGGTAAGAGATGGAAAGAATGGTGTAAATTCTTCCAGCTAGTGTGAAATAGGTTTGAACCTATATAAACATGCAGACTTTTACATGTCATCATTAAATTTCAACTCCAAAATTGGCTGAAAACTCTCTGTCCAAAGACCAAAATTAGAATAGACAAATACTGCTAAAAACAATTTCACACACCCTCTCTATGAAAATAATATTTTGTTAGATTTCTTTCAATCTCTTTTCTAGAGAAATATTTTAGACAGAACCAAAAGAAAAGAAAATAATAAATCCCTAGTGTCCATTAATCTTTCTGAAGATAAAATAAAAGCATGTAATGAAAACATAATGTGAATCTGGCCAATATCTACAATGGATCAGACAATCTCTCAGTTCCCCTTCAGATAAAACATTTAAAATCAGATTTTCAAGTTTGTTTTTTAATCTATAGACTTCCCAGTTGGTCCATATAATTGAATCCAAAATATGACTTTAACTTGATGAAAATATCAGACAGAAAAATTGACATAGCCTCATTAACTTGGGATATAAAATAAATTTGACTTGACCTGAAAGGGAATTGTATTAGTGCTCTCCAGAGAAAAAGAACCAATACAATCTCTTTCTCTCTCTCTCTCTGTCTCTCTCTCTCTCTGTCTCTCTCTCTCT
>NW_017732205.1:346199-411754 GCF_001890085.2 Hipposideros armiger
TCTATCTATCTATCTATCTATCTATCTATCTATCTATCTATAATTTATCTAGAGAGAGAAAAAGAGAGAGAGATTTATTATGAGAAACTGGCTCATGTTATGGAGGCTGAGAAGTCCCACAATCTGCATTCTGCAAGCTGGAGACCTAGGAAAGCCATTGGTATAATTCAGCCTGAGTCTGAAGGCCTGAGAACTGGAGGGGCCAATGGTATAAATCTCCATGCAAGGGGATGAAAAGATGATGTCCCAGCTTAGCAGACAGGTAAGAGGGGAACAAATCTTTCCTTTTCAGCTTTTTGTTCTATTCAGGCCCTCAATGGATGGCATGATGCCCACTCACATTGGTGAGGGCAAGGTACTTTCCTGAGTCCATTGATTCAAGTGCTAATCTCTTCCAGAAACCCCCTCACAGACACACCCAGTAATAATGTTTAACCAGCTACCTGGGCATCCCTTGGCCCAATCAAGTTGACACATAAAATTAACCATTATAGGGGTTATCCTGAGGGAAAAATAGCATGTCTCATGAGCCCCAAAATAAATTCTTTAACAGAGGTCTCCCCCCTTTTCAGATTATTGTTGCTCTTGGCCTTTCAAAGAGTGACAAAACAAAATAATCGAATATTTGCTGGATAACACAACTTCAGGGAAAGACTACACTATTATTCCATATAACTAGTATTAGTGACATTGCCTTCTTCTTACATTTTTATCCTTTGCTTAACTGGCTGGCTATAAACTGACCATCCTACAACTAGTTCTGACATGAATGTTGGTTAACATTTTCATTTATGTTAATGACCAAGACAAGAGTAAGACAATGAAGATGTATGTCAGAACCTCACTCATTGGTCAATAAATAAAGTGAGAGACTACTTTGCTGAATCATATGATAGTTTTTGAAATCAGAAGGAATATTTCCTTGACAATGCACACTACAGACCTGACACACTTTTAAGGTTAATCTGCATTATGAACATTTTCTCCATTGTGTCCTTAAGTCTAGACAACCTACAAAACAATAACTCAAGCCCTGACCCATAGCATTTGTCCATTTCCCCAGTACAAGTACTCTCATCATGGCCGATTTCAGTGACCAACATGAGGCCACTGAGTAGAGTTGGAAAGAGATGTATGTACCACAGCATTACCTAGGATTTCCACTACACGGATACAATAGAAGTAAACAACCTCAAGAGAATAGATAATAAAACAAAATTCAGTAAAATATTTAGGAAGTGATTACTCTTGAATGTTAATTATGTTCATTTTTAATATACATATTTCATTGTAAGTTTACACAATTTGTTTTTAAGTAATGACGGTTTAGAATAGAAAAGTGGTCGATGCTGGGTGGTGGGGGAAACAGGGAGAGGTTGGTAAAAGGGGACAAACTTTCAGTTGAAAGGTGAATAAGATCTGAAACTCTCTGGATGGTGAACACACAATGTGATATATAGATGATGTATTACAGAATTGTACACTTGAAACCTATGTAACTTTACTAACAATTGTCACCCCAATAAATTTAATTTTTTAGAAAGATCTGAAAATCTAACGCATGACATGGTGACTATAGTTGGTAACACTGTGTTGCATAATTGAAATTTGCTAAGAGAATAGAGCTTAAATGTTCTCACCAAAACAATAAATAAATGCGAGGTGATGGATACGTCAATTAACTTGATGGTGAGAATCCTTTCACAATGTATACATACATCACATCATCACGTTGTACACTTTAAATATCTTACCAGTTAATTTGTCAATTATATCTCAGTAAAGCTGAAGAAATAGCTATGTTTAAAAACTGGCTTTCAAAAGTCCTGAAAATTTAACCCTTGACTATCATAAGCCAGTGTGAGCTGGCTCCAGCATACCACTGGGCCCTTCTGCTTTACTTATTTTCCTCTGACCAGTTTCAAATCACTTTCCCAGTTCAAGTTTTTTGTTTGTTTGTTTGTTTTTTGCAGTTGAGGAAATGGAGAATGATACTTTATGTTCCTTCCAAGATAAACCTCCCCACCCAGTATCATTATTTCCCAAACTATTTCCTTTAACACTAACTCTTCAAGACTTTAGTAAAATAATTTTGGGGAAATAACATATTCCCTTCTCGGATATTAACTTACTAAATGCTCTGAGAAGCCCTTCAGTAAGAAAGCTAACTTTGAGAGCTATCTAAATCTTTGCAAATTCATGGATCATAGAACACTTTGTTTTTTATGTAACACATATTAGCATCCTATGGAATACAATTTAGAAAATATAGCAGAGGGTAACCAAATGTAGATATATGCACAGGGTTTTGAATTATTTCCTCTATACCATCCAGGGGAAGTTCATTTTATTTATTTCATATCCCATTTCTCTCCATATGTCAATGGTAAGTACTTTGTGGCATCTTTAATAACAAGAGTAATGATGATAATGATGATAATGATAATAATATAATAATAATGAACATTCTTTAATGCTTGATTAGTGTGCCAGGCACTGTTGTAAAGGATTTACACGCATTAACTTATTTAATATTCAAATGTTAGAGGCTATGAAAAATAAGATATTTAGTCCTAATAAACTCAGCAAATGTCAATGAGATCAGGTCATTTTTGATGGGCAAGAACTTAAAGAAATTATCTGTCCAGTTGGAATGTTCCAGTGGCTCACTGAATTTTACATATTTCTTATTCACTGATGGTTTTGGCTGTGCCGTTCCCATTGCAGGTGAAACCTTTGAGGCTCCACCTTACTGTTTTGTTCTCATGCGTTTTAGATAAGCTCAGTGGGTAGTTAAATTAAGTGGCTACTATTAAATGTCTCAAATATGGCTCTTTATCCACACCCATTCATTTTACCTGCACCCACTTAACTAGATAATTAATAGACACGTGGGGTTTTAACTGTGACAGGTTAATTATCTTAACTACAAAGATGTTTCAAACTTCTGGTGAAAGTAAATTTCTCTGATAAGTATGTTCTAAATTCATTTTTAATAGAAAGAGTTATAAGGGAGAGGTGTGCAGGGGTGATTTCAAGATGACAGATTGGAGAGAAAAAGAAATCCAGGAATGTAGAAATGCAAAACGGTGATTACAGTGATGTATTTCGACTTGACACTATAATGAAATCATGGATCTGAGAGTTGAAAGGAATCTCAAGGGACAGTCTGGAGTAGTGCCCAACCTTCAGGCAAGTATCATTATCCTCATTTCACAGATGAGGCAAGAAGGCTCGGAAAGGTTACACAACCTGCCTCAGGCCAATAGCTAATAGGTGATGGAGAAGGCACTAGAAGTAGTTACTGTAGCTTCTCTTGCATCACCCTTTTTCTTAAATTAGGTTGAAAGCCTTCAGTGCCACATCCTAAATTTAAAGTATATTTTGGAAGTAAAAAAATGTCTTCTCTGTAAAAGACTCCCCAGGAATCAGCTACAGAGAGGATCCCAGGTGGTTCTTGGAAGGAATGACTTTTTACCCTCAAGTTGTAGGAAACCTCCTTTCCCCAATAGTTGAATAGAAATATGGGAAGACAGGAAAAATCAATAAGACTAGCCCAGAAAGAGTTTTCCTAGTGTACTGAGTGCATGCCTTGAATGGCTCAGGAAAGTTAGGGTACCAAGAAAGTGCAACATACCTACTAAGCACAGCAAACCCAATAATCATGTCGCTATGGGCTTGGAGCTAAATATAAATGGAATAGCAGATGGGTAAAAATATTGATACACAACCGTGCAAAGCATTTTCTTCCTCAAGCTTTAAGTGCCTCACAATCACACAGAATAGGATCAAGAGTTTATATTCAAAGGCCTCACCAGATCTCAAGGTGGATCCAGGAAATGTGTATTTGACAAACAGCCTATGTAACTGTAATACAAGTAGTCACTGGTTTCACTTGAAGAACTTCTGTGAATTAGAACAACTTTTCTCTAACTCTCATGTAATTACAAATCACCTGGGGTCAATGCAGATTCTGATTCAATATATCTGGGGCAAACTCTGAGATTCTGTTTCTAACAAGCTCCCAGGGCATACCTATGCTGCTGGTACATGAAACACATTTTAAACATTAATTAATAAGAATACTAATGTTTAATCAAATAATGTTGTTATTGTTTAATATAGGAAATGCTGATGACAAATTAATAGGCTGATAAAAAATATTTGTCTACTATAAAAATTCTTTTCCTTTAACATATCTGTGTATCTGGTCCAAAAAGATGATAATGAGTGAAAAGTTAATGGTACTACATTTTTGTTGATTATTTTTTAACTAGCTATAGTGTGGTGCATTATAATGAAATTTTAAAAAAATGAATTTTAATCTGACTCGGATACCAGCTGTGTGAAACCTTCATCAGTAAGATAAACAAACAGTATGAAGGTAACTTTTTTTTTTTAATTGCAGTTTATAAGCTCTCCAGAATACCGAAACTGCAACATCTAATAATAGTACATCAGGGTCATCATGGGCTGTGTTGTTTCTGGCAAGAGCTTTAAATTTATCTCTTTCTTCCCATTCACGGAACCATATCAGAGTGCAACTAAATAAAAGTAATGTTACTCCAGTTTATTAAACATATGTAAATTATTATTGTTAGTAATATAACCTCAATAAAGCTGAGGCTCCCTGTGGCTCTTTCTCTGCATGAAATCACATGCAGAGACACATCAGTCTGGCATTCAAAAAAACTGAGAAGCAATTTAATTCTTCACTTCCCTTGAAACTGCCAGATGAACCTCCATCCATTAGCCAAGGGAAATATCCTTAAAATATACCCCTTTTCCCATCTCTATTACTTTCGATTTTTCCAAAACATTCCAAGATGCCCCTGTCTTTCCTCTCCTATTGCCCCCAAAACTCACAAACCCAGCCTGATAAACTTTTTATTCCTGTTTCCTCTGTTTTCTAGCTCAGCTCTTTATCATGCAGGTCAGCTTTGCTTCTCTTGCTTCTAATAATTTTTAAGTGCCTCCTTTACCTGCATTCTGTACAGCAAAGGGGCAGCGGTTCCAAAGCTGGTTCAAGGAACAAGAAGTCTTCCTCTTTAGCAGTGGGGACAGAGAGGAAGAGGAGCAATTTTACAAATCTTATCGCTTAATATTTTTGTCATCATAACAAATGATTTGCCATGTACCTCACAAGTGACCTTGACACATCGCTTGAGAACTTTTGCTGAATTCCATCGCCATGTATATCTTCTCCAAAATGAAGGTGGTGTGAGAAAACCTGATGTGAGTAGTTTTATATTTCCAACCAGGTAGTTTCCAGTGTTCTTAAGGGGAATCAGTAGTTTCCCAATTTATTGGTTAAAAAAAAAATCTGACAGCTCTTAAAACATGCCTAATTTTAATTCATTTTGAACTAAGATATGCCATAGAAAGCTTTATTTTGTGAAAAAGACCCATGACTCAATATTTTAAGCATATTTTAGTCGACCAAGAGAAAAAGTGATCCTTTTCGGTTGGAGCTGGCACCATGTGCCACTCTAGCAATAGCAGCTGTTGGGACCTGGATTAGAGTAGTACTATTAATTTTGAAGTCAGTAATTATCCTTTTAATAAGTGGGATTATTAATAATACGTTGTTGGTAATTTAGGGCAATTATGAAGATGATGCATGGTTTAACACATGAATACATAAACCCCAAATTCCTATTCCAAGATTCACTTAGAATTTCAAGGGACTAACAAATTTATAAATCATTCGATTTAATTAGTGGTACAGACCCTGTATAAGAAAGAGGTAAAAATTATCTCACAGGTGTGAGGGATTAACCAGAAATTATTGACCATTTTAAAACTCCAGGTCATTCTAAAGACTGTATTCCAGTTTGAGGTTTTGGTATGAAAGTTATGTTGGCTACAAAAACTTATTTTGCAAACTTTTGATACAAAGTGTATTTTAAAATGTTTGGGGTCAAGTGAATTGAGCACATTTCCAAGTATTCTGGAGATCTAGATCCTCTGACATTCTGACTGCTCAATCTGAATCAACTAAAAGCCAGTGCTTAACAATTGTACTCCTCAAAAAATGATTTCAATTTTGGAATCATAGGCAAGATTGTAAAGGTATTTTTATTCTGAAGTAGATTTTCATTTATACCAGCAAGGAAAACACCCTGTAAACCTTTACTTAAGAACTCTGATTAGTTTCAAATGTTGGAATCATAATTTTTGAAAAGTGCAATTGTGTGCTGACATATTGTGTCTACGTTCAGAGGAGAATCTGTTGGTTACACTGGCAGTTTTGATCTGGGATTAATCTAGATTTCCTGAACGTAATTCCCATAAGAGCAGATGAATGTGTACATTCATTTGACAGACAGCAGCTCAGTTCTCTAAGAGACATTCACAGGGAGACCAATGTGAAACAAGAGCTCTGCCAGACAAAGGAGGCAGAATCTTCCTCGGGCCATTGTGGGAGTTGGGCTTTTGAGTCAGACTTTTAACTCTCCCACTTCAGGTTTGTTTCTTCCAGAAGAGCAGTCATAATCCCCAGCAGAAGGAAAGAGATTATTGTAAAGTAAGCTTTGCTGGAACATACTTGGAGCCACTGGAAAACAAATAACTGGAGGAAATGGCAAAAAATGAGGTCTCAAGTGCCCATGGCAGTTAATTTTATATGTCAACGTGGCTAGACCGTGGCACTCAGATATTTAGTCAAACGTTATTCTAGATGTTTCTATGAAGGTATTTTTTTAGATGAGCTTAACATTTAAGTCATTAGACCTTGAGTAAGCAGATTACCCTCTGTAATGTCGGTGGGCCTCAGCCAATCAGGTGAAGGCCTTACTAGTAAAAGATTGATCTCCTGGGAAGAAGAGGGAATCCTGCCAACAGACCATCCTTGGACTCAAGCTACAACTCTTCCCTGGGTCTTCTGCCTACAGCCTACCCTGCAGACCTTGGACTTTCCAAGCCTGAAGGAGAGAGGAAGAGAGAGAAAGAGAGAGAGAGAGAGAGAGAGAGAGAGAGAGAGAGAGAGAGAGATTGATTTATCTTACTAGCTGTGCGATTATATATATTATATAATATATATGGATCTGAATCTGAATTAGGTGGATTTAGGATGTGAACTCAAGCAATCTGACTTTGGCACCTGTATTCTTAATCAACACACTATAGTCCCAGAAATGATAAAATCCCTAAGAAAGTTCAGTGAAGGAAGCCATTAGTATGTTCCACAAAGAACATAGAAGTGACTTTTATTGGGTTGTCAGAAAAGTCATGACAAATTTTGCAACAGAAAACAGGGATAAAATACATCACGGCTTTTCCGACAACCCAATAAAATGGTACTTTGTGCATTCTCGTGATGTTAGGACACTGAACAGTGTATCTAAGAACTGCAAAAAGTTCCTTTGATGTTTGAGTCATTTCTATGCAAAGTCACAAAAAAGTTCAAAGAAACTCGCATTTCACTGTGCAAGAGTTGATTTGTTTTCTAGGCATAGTATGAAGCTTTATGGGTCATGTAATATTAAAGTTGCAAAATACTTTGGAGAAGACTTAATCTAAATCTCTTATTTTGATATGGAGGGACTGATACCCAAAGTAGTTAAATGAGTTGATTAAGACTAACAAATTAGCAGCAGAGCAGGAAGAGGAACTCAGATCTCGGTCTTGGTTTTTTCTCTTAAAAAGTTCACATTCAATACATTTATTTCTGTTTTGTTTGTTCATTTATTTTGTTTTTTAGATTCCATATTTAAGTGAAATCATATGGTATTTGTCTTTCTCAGTCTGACTTATTTCACTTAACATAATATTCTCTAGGTCCATCCATGTTGTTGCAAACTCATAGTTACAGAGAACAAATTGATGGTTGCCAGATGAGAGGAGGGGTGGGGGCTGGGTGTAAAAGGGGGAAGGGATTAAGAAGTACAAATTGGCAGTTACAAAATAGTCACAGGGATGTAAAGCACAGCATAGGGAATATAGTCAATAATATTTTAATAACTATGTATGGTGCCAGGTGAGTACTAGACTTATCAGGGGGATCATTTCATAAATTATATATGCTGTACACCTAAAACTAATATAAAATAACATTGAATGTCAACTGTAATTGAAAAATTAAGAAAAGTGGGGAAAGGTAAAGGGAAATAAAAGGTTCAAATTTCCAGGTATAAAACAAATAAGTCATGGGGATGTAAAGTACAGCATAGGGAATATAGTCAATAATATTGTAATAACGATGTATGGTGTCAGATAGGTATGAGACTTGAGGGCATCACTTTGTAAATTATATAAATGTCTAACCACTGTGCTGTAAACCTGAAACAAATATAATATTGAATGTCAACTGTAATTGAAAAATAAATTTTTTAAGTGAAAAAAAATGAAACTATAGATTTCCCTCCAAATTGGAAAAAAAAAATAAAAGCTCACGTTCACATGGTGAATCCATTTTTTACATGACAACCCCATCTCCGTCACCAACATTGACTGTATCAGGGGTAGGAATTGACCCTTTGGTTCAATCAGTTTGATTCCTGAAAATTAAAAATTAAGACCAATGGAGAGAAAAATTTTTTTTCTTATTTTTTGGGGCTATATTTGTAAAACATAAGCTCTGAAGCTTCAGGCTGGGAATTTTCCACAACAGGAAAGGATACTTAGAGTGATACTAGTTGCTATGAAAGATAAATCTCCAGATCTCAGTAGTTGAACACAATGGAAAAGAACTTAACAGGATAGAACTTTGTTTTTCAATCACATCAAGTCCATAGTGGTTGCGGGAGTTAGCAGGGGTAGGGGCACACAGTTATTCAGGGTCCATGCTCCTTTTATTCTGTGACTCCCACCTTCCTTGAAGGTCGTCATTCTGCCAGCAGATGGGGAGAGAGAGAATAGACAATTGCACAGGAGGTTCATAAGGGCCAGGCATTGAAGTGGAGGCCAAAATTAAGCTACATGGCAACACTTCATGGGAAATGTAGTCCAGATATGTCCCTAGGAGAAAATGAAATTGGATTTGCCAAACAACCAACCAGGGTCTGCCCACAGAGAAAGCCAGTCAGTAGCAAGCAATAAGAATGAACAGATGAATTGTGAAAAAGAGAGAGAATGGAGAGCAAATATATATGGCTCCCCAGATTCTGGTGTCATTCCCCTTCTGAGACCCCACTGCATTCCCCGCAATTGGGTTGACCAGGCACCCTGAATCCTTATACCTTCCCTATTCTGCTGAAGCAAGCTGATGTTGGCTTCTATAGTTCACAACCAAGACAATCCTAACAAATATTCACACTCAGGAGGAGGATTGTAACAGCTTGGAAGAAACATATGTCTTCGAAACCTCCCACCCCTTCTCTCCGAATGTAGTGTAAGTTTCATTTACTTATATCCATTTCCATAATGACATTAGCAGTCTTGAGATTAGTGTTTACAATTCTGCTAAACCCCTTTATACAGATGCTGCAGCTGAAGTCAGCATAAAAAAAAGCTAACCAAGACAGTGTAAGCAAGCTGTGCCGGAAAGAGTTGGTTATTATATCACACACATTGATTTATAGGTTCAATTTGCCTTTACCTAAATGTCTAGTTATTTAACAGCTGTTATGAATCAGCCAGATCGAGGATTAAGAAGGGGTGGGGGTGGGGGGAAGTAGGTGAAAAAATGCTTTAATCTTATGCTACAATAGAGGAACAAGTTGAGTCAGGTCTCATCTAGTAATTTTGGTTTTCTGATGCTTCTTAAAGGAGGGCATTGTTCAGCTGGAAGGTGAAACAGCTTAACATAGACCACTGAGCTGAGTTCACGTTAACCCCATCAGTGAGTGAGATAGACAAGGCTGAGTAAGAGTTAGAAAAAAATGTATCAATAAACATTGGGAGAAGCTGGCTCTGTCAGAATAGGTCTGACTTGGTGGGCTTTGAATAGACAATTTACTCCAGAAGTTTGATGAGAGCATGAAGATTTAACAAGATGCAACATAAAGTAACAAATAGGTTACTTAGCAAAAATCAAGACAGAATGCTGTTCGGGTGGTTCCTTTGCTGAATGTGTTGCAAGTTCATCAAAATCTTGGACAGCAGTCAGGAGGGATTTACTGAGTGGAGGTATCTCTTTGTAAGAATTTATTTTACTCAGCAGTTTATGAAAGCAAAAAAAGGATTTGCTGAGAATGTCTGAAACTTACATCTGAGATGAGACCGAGAACAGGTTTGCTCTTTGTGTGTGTTCTGCACTCTGAGAACATAAGCTGGGTGCTGAGGTGACGCTCTTGTTCTCGCCACTAAGGGTGATCCTTCCAGGTCTGTCTGGGGAAGAGATGCTGTGCTGGTCCTGTGAGGAGCTGTTTCTGTGTCTGGGCTTCTCTTGCCTTCCTCAGTTTGGTCTGTGCTCAGATGTTGGCCTTGCTCAAGCTTTGGCCTAAGCATTAAACTTGTTCAAAGTTATGTCTTGATTGTTTTTTACTTGATTTTTCCAGTAGGTTTTGCTTCTTTTTAAAATGCTCTGCAAATTCCTAGCTCTAGATCTTTTACCTGAACTTAACGACCACCCTTCTTCCCTCAACACACACACACAGGCAATAATTTTGTTCTATTTGGAAGCCAAAAAATGGATGCTTTCTGTATAGATCCATGTACCTCCTCCCTACTAGTCCCTGCCACATAGCCAAAGCTCCATGGCCGCCATTTAATCACGTTATGGCAAACATTGAGTAGGATATGGTTTTAGAAAAGAATACCACCACCACTACTGAAATTATCACCATTACCTACATTCACTATACTTTATAAGTCTCTTTACAGCTACCTGATAAAAGCATTTGCTAATCTGTTCCTATATGGATTATCCCAATGAAAATGATAAGACCTTAGGTCTTAGGGAGTGAATATTTGATTAAGTACACAGCGGGCAATAGCCATCTCTTCTCATGCTGAGATCCACAGTTCCTTCTTCCAGTCAAACTGTCTCCACATCCAGATGCACAAGGAAAGGAAAACTTTCAGCCTTAGAAACACCTCAAGGCCCCAAGTCTTTGAGTGAAAGAGTATGTAGTTGCAAGGGCAATATGAACGATACCTGCACCTTCAATTAATTTGCTCGCTAACCTTTGCACAGGCTGTTCAAGCAAGATACAAACATCTGAACACAGATCAAATTAAGGCAAGTACAAGTCAGGGCACAGAAGGCACAAGGGTTTGTGCAGGAATGCTTTTCTACTTTTACTAACATTACTTGGTTAACTCTTATTCTTTCTTTAAATCTCAGCACATTTAATTCCTTTTCTGACTTGTCCGCTATTACAGTTATAGCTTTCTGTAGCTCCATGTACCTCTTCTGCATATCACTGTGACTCTTGCAATTATTTGTGCTCTTCTCTTTGATTTTAGTTTATCTCTCTCACTAAGCTGTCAGCCCCGTGAGGGCAGGGACTGTGGTTTTACTCATTGGCTCACCTATTATAACACTGTGCTAAGTAAATCAGTATTTGTTAAATGAATGCATAAAAAGAAGCATTAATTGCTGATACATGATACAAGGTTATTACTAAGTCATAGAATCCAAAAAGCAAATATGTCCTCATGAGAAGCACCCAAGCAAATCTCATCTGCTAAAGATTTTCACAGAGTGAATAAACAGGAGAAGGGTAGAGCCAAAAGGTATTTCTCACCCGGTTGTTGGTTAGTCAAAATGTTATCCCAGGTAAAGGATGGTTGAAGGCTAGAGTTAGCTGATGATTTTCCAAGGCAAGCACCAGTGGCAGGCAGTCCTGCTGAAACCACAGGGATATCAGGCTTCCTCCAGCCTCTGGTGTCTATGAAACCCATTAAGAGGCCTTTATTAGGCACCAAGCTGTCTCTTCTCTTCCAAAAGTATCTATTTAAAAAAAATTTTTTTTTTTTTTTACAGCTCGCTGGCCAGATTGTTGTATGTTGTTCATGTCCCTAAAAAGTGATTTGGAAATTGAGTTTCTGACAAATTATATTCTGAATATGCTAGGGGAGTGCTTCTTAACTGGGGATTCATGGAAAACAACCTCATAGTCCATGAGTTCATAAGATTATATCCAAAATGTGGTTTGTGTGCAAATATGTATATTTTTTTTCTGGAAAAAGAATTCTGGAACTTTTAATGAGATCTCAAAGAACTTTATAAGTCCAAAGAGGTTAAAAATCATACCTTGGGAAACATATTAGGAGTCCTGTGGCAAGTTCTTTTGTAAAGCAAAGACTAATTTAGCTACTATATCGATATATAATAATTACTGTTGGTTATTGTTTATATAGTATATTATTTTGTACAAAGTCATTAGAATAATTTCTATCTAGCATGATATATCAGCATATTCATGGAACTTGTATGTGCAGGGAAATAAAATAAATCTGAGAGTTTTTTTCACTGGGAAATTTTTTTTTTTTAAAGATTTTTATTGGGGAATTGGGGGGATGGGAACAGTGCTGGGGAATTGGGGAAAGGGGAACAGACAAGTTGCTGTCCTTTTGTTCTTCAATCTAGTTGTGGAGGACGTTGCTTCACTGGCCCAAGTTGGCACCATCATTGCGCTCTTCTCTGGCGAGGCAGATCAGTCGCCGGCTTCTGGACGGCCGCTCACTGCGGCTGCTGGCCGCTCACTGTGGCTGCCGGCCGCTCACGCTGGCTGCTGGCCACACACGGTAGCCCATGGCAATCCACTGCCACAGGGACTGCAGCCCACGCCGTCGCCGGCGACTCATGGCAGCCCAGCTCCAGGTTGAGCTGTTGTTCAGCATCTTAGCTGTGGAGGGCAGTGTCACTGGCCCTCATATGTGGGATCCGAACCGGGGCCCTCTGGCATCCCAAGTGAGTTCTTAACCATCGCGCCACTCGGCCGGCCCTCACTGGGAAATTTTTTAAAATTTACATCTATGTTTATTAGGAAATACTCATCATCATTATTATTACTGTTATTACTTAGACCAAATTGAAGTTGAGAAGTGCAGGCTAACCAAGTTTTTTTTATATATCTAACACATAAGAACTGGGTTTTTTTAAAGATTTTTATTGGAGAATGGGGGAGGGGAACAGTGTTGGGGAATTGGGAAGGGGAACAACCAAGTTGTTCTCCTTTTGTTCTTCAGTCTAGTTGTGGAGGATGCCACTTCACTGGCCCATGTTGGTATTATGGTCATTGCGCTCTTCCCGGGTGAGGCAGATCAGTCACTTGCCATTGGACGGCTGCTCAGGGCAGCTCACGGCAGCTCACGCTGGCTGCCGGCCACTCACAGTAGCTCATAGCAGCGCACTGCAGCCTACACCGTTGCCAGCCACTCACAGCAGCCCAGTTCCAGGTCGAGCTGTTGTTCACAATCTTAGCTGTAGAAGGCCCAGCTTACTGGCGCATGTGGGAACTGAACCGGCAGCCCCACTGTTCAGAGCTTGCACTCTTAACAATTGAGCCACTCGGCCAGCCCCAGGAGCTATTTGTATTAATTAAAAAATCAGCTTGAACAGTCAGCTTGTGTGATGATCATATTGTGTGATTACAATATTTTCTAAGTATGAACTTAAGGTAATTATAAGTGACAATTTTAGTCAACATTTTGTTGTTGTTTGGTCTAGACCTAAAAACATTGATTTATCCCAAATCAAAGAGTTTTAGCAGTGAGCCAGGGACAAGTGAGAAACATGACTTATTTTCCTAGACCAACAAGGTTGACTCCACATCATGTAAAAATATTCTATAGTAAAACATATACCAATGCATTGACGAGCAAAATTTGCATTAGTTTTAAATATAAACCACAAGACTTCAAAGCAGCTTTAATCTTCCAGTGCGTCATCTCTGTTTTACACTCCTCATTCTAGATCACTGAAGATTCTTTGGACACAGTGTTGAATGTTAATGACACTCTATACAGAATATTAAAAAAAAACAAACCCTTTGTCTTAAGGCTTCAAATGCAAATAGCACAGTGATTTGGTTGGCCTTGATCTTGGACTTTTCAGTCTCCAGAACTGTGAGACAATAAATTTCTGTTGTTTAAACCACTCAGTATATTGTATTTTCTTATAGTAGCCCAAGCAGACTAATACAATTGCAATGCTTGGAAATGAGGATTTGAATTGCCAAATTAGCAAACAAAATCATTGATAACTATATTTGATTTTGTATGTTCCAGTTGGAACACTCACATTTCTACTCACCAAGTAAATAAATTTGATTTTGCATTGTATCCTAGGTTCTGATTCAACTTATTCTCATTTCTAAGTAGTTTACGACTCAGAGAATTTTAACTGAATAATAAAGCATATCATTTTAAATATGCTCAGATACAGTCAGCATTTAAAATTTAGCTGTATTCACAGATGTTCTCTACTGAACTCAAATGGCCTTTCCTGAATTCAATAGAAACATGTTCAGGATTATAAAACAATGATTCAGTAGTTTAATATAATTTCATCGGTAACAACACAGACTAAAGAAGTTTCCTCCTTGGAAGAAAATTATTTTTTATGGAAGTTGAAAGCTTGGTTTCACTTTTCTTTTTAATGTGGAATAAACTGATATTTTTCAAAACTTCATCTTCATTTCCTATCAATAAATCAAATACCAATTAAAATTGGGACTTATGGTATATTTGATTTCTTTGCTTTAATAATTTTAAAAATTATTAATGACTGAGTGATCTTTGTTCAAACCAGAATTTTCTTTGAATGCAAAAAAAAAAAAAAGAAGACGAGGCAATGGTGTTCTATGAGTAAGTAACAAAAACAACCAAGGAACCCTATAATATTCCTTCCATACTCATGTTATTCCCCTGTACTAGCCAACCACTTATGCTGAAAATTAGGACTTAGAAGGAAAGGAGGAGATAGAGAAACCCATACTTCCTTTTCTTTAAGTCCTTCATTACTTATCAGTAAATTGTAGGGAGAGAATGTTGGTAGAGTGTGAGTGTATCAGGAAGTGAAATAACATCACTGAGTTAGTTTTGTGCAACATTTTCACTGTTCTGGGAAGAAAGAAATACATAGGTAGGTACAAGTTAAATGCTATTATATTTGCCCTTTAAACTGGTATTGTGCAATATAAAGATGAATGACAAAATTTACTAATAATTTGAATTTAAATTTTTTTCTTTACTTAGAACAACACTGAGTAGCAAATAAAAGCTCTGTAACAATTTGAGAGAGAGACTGCCAAAAGAAATAAAAAGCTTTATATTTTAGTACTTTTAGTGGCACATTTCCCTGCCTTTTGAATAAAGGATTCTGCATTTTCATTTTGTACCGGCTCCTGCAAATTATGTAGGTAACCCTGCCCTCAGCTAATAGATGGCCAAGTCACAATTTAATCCTAGGTTTTGTGCATCCAAATGACACACTGCACCACCCTCCTGCCTGTGATACTCACTGTGTAGTATTAAGTCAATGAAGTCCACGGGTCCTTGATCATTTCCAATGCCATGGTTTCTTCTGTCTTTGCGGGAAGAAACTACATTAACTGTATCAGATGCTGAAGTGCCCCACCCAAATTCCCTTTCCATGACCGAGACAATTATTAGGACTCATTGACTTATGACAGCTCACACCAATGAGTCCCCTCTCCAGAAATGCCTTTGACCTAAGGTACTGCTCCCTCAATTTAGGACAAGTCTGCAAAGTTATCTCAACACAGAGATCCCCGCAGGACCTTTGATGCTACTGAATTGCAGCTGGACATCTCCCTCTGCCCAATCCTGCTTGCTTCGCTCTCTCATGGATGTTACTCCCTGGACCCCTCCAATAAACTTCCAAAAATTTCTGTTTCTGAGTTTCTTTCTCATGAATTCCAACCTAGGACATCAACAGCGTGAACACTAAATTTGAACAAATGCATGCTGCAATTTACAAGTCAACAATTTACAGTGTCTAAATTTGCTAAATGTTTAGTTCTCTGCTTTACTTTCACTGTAGTCATTGCTGCAATTACCTCTACTTCTATCCATCCCCAATGAGATTCTGTTATTTTGGTGTTTCACTCTGTGGAAGCTATTTCCGTATACTTGCTGTCAGAGCCCTTGCTGAACTAGAGAAACCACAATTCCTAAGCAAGCCGTGAACCCCCACTGGACCTACTTTAGAACGAAGTTCTTGCTCTTGTAAGCATTTTCCGTTCTCAAGGGGAGATGTATTAAAGCCAATCATTTTAGGGTTGGATTCACTCTCTTCCTGAATAATTTTAAAGAAATTACTAAACAGTCATGTTTCTTTTTCACATGAAAATGTTTTGGGGTCAGATTTACTCTAAAGCGTTTAACTTGAACTTTCTAAACTGTCGTTTAAATGACTATTCTTTAATGCAGACTTATTAAGGGGCAGGTTAGCTATAAAAATCATTGTTACTCATGTTCTCTAATTAAAGTAAAACACTGAATGCCTAAATGTCCCAGGCACAAGCTGGTACTGCCCCAGAACAAGTCTGCTGTATACAGTGGTTATTTCTCATGAGTAAGTGTACATTCTGTAACTCATTTTGGAAACATTTGGCTGACTCACCCTAACTTTTGGCTAGTAGAATTAGGAAGATAAAAATATAATAGCTTCTGAGTCATCATCCCATGGGTAAATGATTTTATAATGAAGAAAAAAAACCATTGATATAGAGGCCATTTTATTATTTTTAAGCCTTGTAGATTTCTCAAACAGTCCAGATCAATTCCTGGGTATTGGTAATTAGCAGAGGGCAAGTATAACACAAATGTAAAGAGCCAGCATTCTTTACTTTGATTTGATAACAGACAACACCTTTTCTGTCTTCTTTCCTTGCTCACCTCCACCACAAGGATACACCACTAAACTCTATTGCTCAGTGTTATCTGTCAAAAACCCTAATTCTTGGTACAGAAACAAATGACAAAAAACCCACCTCATGTCAAAAGGCAGCTCTGAATGCCCAAAGCAAAATTGGAACAATTGTTTATAACATGCTGATCAACAATCACATGTTTTCCTGAGTGTGCTGTTGGCAGACACGTGGATGGTAGTTGCTGGGCTGAGATAGTCATTCTTGTTGCTCATTCGTACATGTGGCTTGTGGCTATTTATAGAGGCACTTGGACTCTCAGCCAGGACAGGAACCCCCAAGGCCCAGAGTGATTCCATCCAGACTTTGGCTGTGAAGATACCAAGGCAGCTCCAAGGACATTCCACCCACATTAGTAAATTAACTACCACACCAACCCTTCATTTATAGAGGTACAAATGAACATCGCTTCAGGTCCTGGTGGAGAAGGTCGAGTGTGAGAAAATTGGGGAACAAGGGTCACTGGAGAACCCTGGAACCCCATCAAAGGGGCAGCTACTGCTCAGCATCGTGGTCACAGTGTAGTAATGTGTATCTGGTGTTGCCAAATCTTACACATTTTTAACAGTATTAGAAATCAAAATGTTTACATTAAATATCCTACTTTTTAAATGTTAGCAGCTAATTAATTTTCTAAACCGATAGGCTGACTAACAGATCATATCTATCTACCAAGTCCTCACCATGAGTACCAGCAGGTCCTCATTACCGCTCTGACCTCCTTCCTACAGCTCTTGACTCACTCGCTCACTCACTCATTCACTCTGTGCAGCTGTTCTTTGAACATGTAGTGGACTCTCCTTTCTCAAAGACTTTATTTCAGCACTTTCCTCACCTGAATGGCCCTTCCTCTAAATAGTCACGTAACTCATCCTTCACTTCCCTCAGGTATTGATTTATTTTATTTTATTTTTTTAAGGTTTTATTGGAGAATTGGGGAAGGGGAACAGACAAGTTGCTGTCCTTTTGTTCTTCAGCCTAGTTGTGGAGGACGTTGCTTCACTGGCCCATGTTGGTGTTATCATTGTGCTGTTCCCAGGTGAGGCAGTCGCTCGCTGGCCATTGGATGGCTGCTCACAGCGGCTCATGGGGGCTCATGGCATTCACGAAAGCTCACACCTGCTGCCAGCCAGCCCCACTGCAGCCTACGCCATTGCCAGTGACTCATGGCAGCCCAGCTCCAAGTCGAGCTGCTGTTCACCATCTTAGCTGTAGAGGGTGCAGTGTCACTGGTCCTCATGTGGGTTCCAAACCAGGGCCCTGATGCTCAGAGCTGGTGTCCTAAGCCAACTACTAACCAATGCGCCACTCCGCCAGCCCCAGGTATTGTTTTAAATGTTCTCTTCTCACTGAGACCTTCCCTGGTCACCCTATTTGAAATCACAACCTGTTCCCACATTTCCTATGTCTCTTTCCTGCTTGATTTTGCTGGAAAAGTGCTTATCACCATCTAACATATATTCATTTTATTTGTTTGACTTCTTTTTTCTGTCTCTTACAACAGTGGAATGTAAAATCTCAAAGGCAGGCATTTGGGTTTATTTTGCTCATGGCTGTATCCCCAGTGTGTAGAGAGAGTCTGGCACATAGTAGAAACATGATAAATGGTTTTTTGAATAAATTAATGAATGAATAGATGAATCTGCAGGGCGTCTTTGGTCTGTGATCTGGGCTTCCCATTTGTGACTTCTGATTTATACTGAAAATTTCATGGCAAAATCCAAAGGAAGGAAGGAAGGATGAAGTTTGGGGAGTGACCATCTAAACTCTTACTTTCTAAGAAAATCAAATCAATAAATGACATCAATCACCATCTCACAAAGAATTTCTGTCAGTTACAGTATTCTTCACATGCAAAAATAAAGCATATCTAATGATGTCAAGCTTAATCCCATGATATTTTATTCACTTCCTTTTGATTAGATGACAAAGTTTAGAATTTAAACAACTCAGAGAAGGTCCCCTTACCCCAGGTGTTGAACTTCAAGTAAATAAGGTATAAAAGTAAGCATAGTTCTTTGCTGGTTGGGAAATAAAAATAAAATATATAAAGAGACAACAGTACATAGATAAAGAGACAGACGGGAACAAAGATTAAGCCTAATCTTTGTGAAGGGAAGAAATTAATTCACAGAGATGACATTTTCTCTCAAAGTCTAATCTTGTCTCTTTACTCTGGCCTACATGATTCAAAATCTTGGATACTATTGTTAAAAACTCAGCTCATTTCTATCTTTCTTTTCTTCTACTTTTTGCTCAGAAAAGGTTCAGAGAGGGCCAACCAAATTAAAAAACAAAATTCACTTTGTGTGTGTGTTTGTTTATAGTCTCTGATCTAAGAACAGCCTAAACAATCCAAACACTTCAATCTAAATACGATTGATATTCACAATAGGATGAAGGGCACAGGACAGATGAATACATATTTAATTAATAATGTACTAAAGAGGCCCTGGAACTTGAAATATTTTTAATAGGAACAAATGAATGAAATATACTTCATGACTGGAGAGTCAATTTTGTAGTTCCTTGCCACAAGTAGTAGCATACAATGAAAATACAGAAAACTTGAAAAGGATGAATTTCTAGATGGAAATGCAAGGAGCCTCCATTGAGTATCTCGGCTGCCTACAGTGCCAAAGTGGGTGATTTGCAGGAGGGTTCTCAGAAGTCACTGGCAAAACCTCGGGTCTGCTATCTGCCAAAGACCCTGTGCCTCTTGCTACAACCAGAGCAATAATGGAAGACTTCAAACCAGACCACTGCTCTAGGAAATGTAGTCTTCTGACTTCTAGGCCCTGCTTCCTGGGAGAGCACAGATGACAGCAAGGAAGCATACCAAGAGACCAACAGACAATCCGGCCCAAAGTTGAAACCAGTAGCAATGGCAGTGCCTTTCCTCTGCTCCCTAGAGGCAAACTACATCCATTCAGACTGGGCCAGATGGACCCAACATGACCCAGGATATGAATTTTCTGTTCTTATACAAGAATCTGACATTCCCTGAACCATTAAAGGGTTTAACAATCTTTTTTTTTTTTTTAATTGGGGAACAATGTGTTTCTCCAGGACCCATCAGCTCCAAGTCAAGTAGTTGTTTCAATCTAGTTGTGGAGGGCGCAGCTCAGTGGCCCATGTGGAGATCGAACTGGCAACCTTGGTGTTCTGAGCACTGTGCTCTAACTGGCTAACTGACTGCCCCAGCAATATTTTCTTTATGGCATTTTCATTCTCCAAGTAAGACAATCACACAAATACACTGTAGTTGTCTTTTTACTGAGATTAATTAATTTCTTTAAAGAGTTGATTCTATTGAACGGTTTTGCTGCACGTGGACACCTCTCAATTGGCATCTGCAATAAGAATGGGGAGCAGTGGGGAAAGATTTTAGAAATAAGATGAGAAGTAGTTTATTTACATAAAGCAGGGTGAAATTGTACCAGACCGAGACCAGATTTATCTTAGTAAAATTTATACATATTTCAATATAGACTAGCAATTTCCTTGCCTGCAACTCTGAAGCCTTCCTGTCCTGTGACTCAGTTTCCTACATGAAGGAGCTGTTGTCAGTTGTCAGGGGAGTCGGGAAGGAAACGCTTGCTCACCTTTGCTGTGTTTGGAATAACCACCCCACATCAAAGAGGTGACTCACTCTGCCCGTTTGCCAGCCCTGAGGTTGCTTCCTACCTCCCACCTCCCCTTGCTGGCTGTGCTGTTCTTGGCTGGAGAGGCCTTCCACCGGCAAGTCCAGGTTTGTGGAGTCTGGCACACTCAACTCCCTGTATGACGTGGCTTCCTGAGGTGGGTTGCTCTGCAGGTTGGGACTTGAAGGTGACCACCAATTTGCCTGACCTGTGGTTCAAGGTATATGATTCAAAGACAAGGAGCTGGGCTTTCACCTCTGCTGCTTAAAGAGCACAAAGGAAAATGGAATGATTTTTTTTCTCTACTCCTGTTAATAGCAAACATGTACCCTGAAAAGGTATGGGGACCAGTTTTCATTGGTTTTAGAGAAACATGTTGCTGCTGGAAATTCCAAAAGCCATCAGGTTCATTTTGGCAAGCTCAGCAGTGTCCATTACAGTGTGGGGCAGATGTAGCGTGCTCAGAAAAAATTTATTCCTGGTGGACAAGCTTTGGCTGGATGGAAGCTATCTTAGCGTAAATAAGTGCACTTTAGAGAGTCTTAGAGAGGAAGCATCCACACTTCCTTTAATAAAATCCACTACCAGATTCAATATTCAGGAGAATGTGGTAATGGAAAAATGAAGGGCTTTGGAATAAATAGAGATGGGTTTAAGATTAGGAACTCTGGGCAAATCCCTTAAATTCTTATCTAATAAATGTAGCATGGTGCTAAACGAGTTTGGAGACAGACTGACCTGTGCTAACACTAGCCACATGAATATTAGTGGTTTACTTCTCTAACATTCAGTTTCCTCATGTAATAAATACAGTAACAATGACATTTTCCTCTTAAGCTTGTTGCAAGGATTAAATAAGATAATATGAGCCATGTTCTAACTACAGAGCCTGGGACACATTAGCATTCAATTAAATTTTAGTTTTTCCCAACTTGGAAAAAGGAAAGAAAAAAACACGCCATACTCTGCTGCAAAAAGATGTTACAGATCAGATGAAACAATATGGAGAAAGCGCTTCCCAGCTGTGATTTATTAGCATTATCTAACTCCCTCTTGGCAACGAGCACATTCTTTTTTCCCCCCCAGTTTCTGAATGTGGGCCTTTTGGCATAGTCCTTGGCCATTTGCATGTAGATTTAACAGACCAGAACTCAGGATGTCTACAGCATATGATTACTTCCATTAATAACAAGGATGACAACTACGTGTGTTTTAAGGAGCATTATCCACAGATATTTTGCCATTGAATGTTTATGTTGCCAGCTTTCTCACATGTTAGGATGTTTAGGGGAACTGAGATCTGCTATAGTGGATGGCTCAATCCATGTTGAGATGGTGTCAGGACTGACACTTGTTAAAACCAGACCTCTTCAAGACTGTACTGGCGGTAGAATGACCTGCCCATATTAGAGCAAAGCTCCTCTTGACCGGCCTTGCCTTTCCGGCAGCGAGTTAGCCTTTGCTGACCTGTCCTGCTAAATAAAAATGCTCCAGGGGATTTGGAGAAGAGTTGGTGTGAATGGGTTTATATATTACTCAGATGGCCTCCTTATTACTCATAGTCAATTGGAAAATTTCCAACTTCTCTATTTGATCCTAGCTACCTAAGGGATTTAAACTGACGTCTGGTATCAAAGCCCATCTGGAAAAAGCCTAGCTGAATGTTATTAGATTTCATTCATTGAGTGGGAACCATTAGTAACAAGGGAGTGGTACAGAGTAGAAGAAAGTCCTCTGGCTTTGGAAAAAAATTAATTTAGGTTCAAATCCTAACTCTACCAATACTATATGTCTGTCCCTGGGCATGTTAATTAAGCTCAGAACATCGCTTACTGATCTATAAAATAAAATACCTCTTTACAATGTTGTGAGAAATGTTAAAGATTTTTGCATGTAAGACTTCTAGTAGTAATGTGTTTGATAAATGGCAGCTATTATTATACTGTTTTCTTAATATTCTGAAAGTTTCTAGCAAAAGGAAATGTTCAGAGAAATTGACCAGTTCTCCTTTAAGTGTCCTTATCACATAAGGTTGCCGTATTAAATAGAGAAAATGGGTGGGAAAGTGCTTTGTAAAGCCACAAATATAAAGTTACTTTGGTTATTTTGAGAAAAGGCACTTCAGATCCAAGAAACACTGGAGGCGATACCAAATAGAGTGACCTCGTGCTTTTTTTTTTTTATTGTTAGTTTCAGGTGTACAGAACAATGCAATAGTTACCCTTTTCACCCTCACAAAGTAACAACCCCCCTCCCCCCATCCACTGCCCTCCCACCCCCGATATCATGCTTATCTATTACAATTCCATTGAATCCGTTCCCGCACTCTACTCCATGTCCCGAGGTTATATGTATATATAATTATAGTTGACATACAGTATTATTCAACATCAGTTTCAGAAATACAGTGGATGGAGATAGTCTCAGTGACCTCGTTCTTTGTTAGAATATAGAACAAGAAGAAAAGAAAGGAATTAGCTTAAGGAATAACCGAGATTCATTTTTTACATACTAATATGTAGAACTATGGCATTTCTAAAATAAATTTTGTTTGGTGGTGTTTCTGTAACCTGTGTGTACACACATGTGGACAGGTGCACACAATAAAGATTTTTATTTGGCTGAACATTTTTCATTTTATTGATTCTTAAAGAGCATTAAGGACACAGGAGGAAGAAAAACAAATAGATTTTACTCTTAATATCTTACTAAAAAAATTTCAGGAAAATTGACCATAACAACAGGAAAAATAATGAAGCTAAAAATACCTTAAAATCACCAGCGGGATGTATTTACACATCACACCCAAGATTTACAAGCCTTAGAAAATCGCTCACATTAATATCGAGCAATTCAATCTATTCTTTATCTCGAGTAATGATTAACTTTTTAAAAGTTGAATTTCTTTACTAATCTAAAAAAAAAAAACTACAAAAAAACCCCAGACTTACTTGGAGGGCATTTATTCTCAGTAAGCTGTCTTAATTAAAATTCCAGCATTGGATTTGGCTGTGGCAACATAGGCAATGTGACAAGGAGGTTAATAGATTACTTGAGTAATTTGATCAGTAAAGATAGCTCAGTACCCCGAGTTTTGTGGTAAGTTTTATTTGCCTGCCTTGCCTGGGTAATTACATCAAATTTCCACATCGCTTGGCTGTGTAGGCATAGTGAAGATTTTTAGCTCATGCTCAGCGGGTTGAGAAAGCCTGACTTGCATAATTGGTATTCTGCCTTTAAAACATCTATCTATGGATCCGTAACTGAACAATATGCCTGAACTTGTCTTTTGGAATTACTTATGTGGGTTCATATTTGCCATCTATAACTGTGGCACTTTATGAGCCTACCTAGAAATATACGTGTATATCCTTCTTAAAGTGCTTCCCCTCTTCCTTCCTTGTTTCCTCCTTTCCTTTTCATTACTTCCAAATCTTTTTCATAAAATTGCACAATGTTGGAATTTGGTGGGACCATAGCAATTGTAACTACTCTGTATTTCTCAAACTTTATTCGTTCCCATACCATGTTCCTGGAGTTTGACATATCTAATTATTTAATTATTTTTAAATAGATTTATTAAAATAACTTAAGTACTTGCTTTTTTAAGACACATTTTTAAAAACTATATTTAAGAATCATAGATTTAGTATGGTGGTTATATTTTTCTGATAAACAGTAAAAGAAATGTATAACAAATAAAGAAAGCTTATATATGTACCATCCAAAATCATGTCATTTAGCTTTGGGAAATACGGTTCTAGTCCAGCCTTCAAATGAGAAAGCTGAGGCCCAGACAATTAAAATGATGTTTTCTAGAGGCACACAGCCAGTTAGGAACAGAGTTAATTGTTGAAGCCATGCTTTTGGACACCTAAATCCAGGCTAAGGATATTTTCAGAGCCACGCCTTTCCTGTGAGTTTTTCCCTAAGAAAGGGTCTGTGGTTAAGACATCACTATTCATAATTGCCTTTTGGCTGACTTGCAGAAAAAAGTCACACTTTTCACCGATTGCATTGCCCTAGAGTGAAAACACTTCAGCAGTGACACCAAACACATGGATATCTGAAAATACTGTACCCTGCTGGCGTAAGTGTGGAAAAGTGAAAGAACTTCATGTCTGGCTAACAAATCACAGGTTAGTCTCTAATTCTTTGCATTTCACAAAAAGGAAGAAGAAATAAACAATTTTTCAGTTGCTAGATCTAAAGTTAATGTTACATCATAGACCAATAAATAAACTTGGGCACAAAAGCTGTTTAAAGGTCTAAGAATGAAGTGTCATAACTATAATAAAAGTCTTTCCAGTTTCATCCACGAATAAGGTTTTTTAGCACTAACTCAATTAAAATAACAAACAAGAATAGAATTCATATTAAACCCCTGACTCAGTCTAGTAGTAAGTAACATTCACATACAAATCCATGAGGAAAAAAATCTGACTTGATCTATCTCATTAAGAGATACACATCCAAAAAGAGGTAATTTTTAAACATTGCTTTCTATTACCTTTAATTTAATATTATCAATATTTTAATATAATTATATTAAACATAATTCAATTATACAATCTGTTTTGCCTAAATGTTAACTAATAATAATTGTAATATTACTCAGGAGAAATATTTTTTAATAATTTAGAATCTACTAGGAAATTTAAAAAGTAAATTTTAGTTTATATTTTTACTGCAAAGAAGTATATAATAAGGTCATTAAATAAAAGACTTTCAAGAATAAAATTATATTATGTTATATGAATAAAAGTACATGATATTATAATAAAATCTGGTGAGGAAGGGAAATGGAAAAAAACAAGTTAAAAAAAAAGATTTAAAATTTCCAGTTGTTAAATAAGAGCTTATTTAGGAACTGCAATTTTTTTAGATGGATGAGGATAGAGGATCAAATCATTTTGGTATTTATATTCTACAGGATGCATTTTAAAATTATGTAACAATTGTATTTTAAATAAGTTGGAAATTACATAATTTGTAATTATTTATATTTTGGACACATATCAGATGTTGCTTTAAAGTTTTGCAAAAATTGTATCGATTTTCCAATTCCCTTAAGGAGTACACAAACAGAAAGTTTGAAGACTATTGCTTTCAGGGCTATAATCAGTTTCTCAGCTGCAGAGTGCTTCATGGAGAATCCTCTGCCTCATACTGGTTTCCCAGAAATGAAAATGACAGCCTCCAAAGGAACATACAATCATCTAAATTCCTGTGACAAACCTGCAGATATCCAGGACCCAGGTAAGCCTGGATACTGTGTGACCTTTGTGTCTATCAGACTAACATCTACAGGAAAGTCCAAAACCTGATAGAGGAAGCTGAGCTGGTTATAAAGAAACCTTTTCAGCCTCCCTCTCCCCACCCATACCACTATAGAATGTAACCTCTGTATTCACCAGCTAAAATACAATGGTTCTTTTTCACATTCTTATAGAAGTTAGAAAAATTCAAAGCAGATTAGATTAAAAATCATTTGAGTAAGAAAAACAGTAGCATGCCTTTAAAATGTATGCATATACATAAAACAAACATTTAAAAAATATTGTGTACTCATGATATTGCGCAGTCATTAAATTTTTGAAGTTTAATTTAGTATGAACTTTCACACTGAAGTTGTCTTTTAAGAGAGTTAATTCAGATCATAACTCTTCACTCCAGCAATGTATATATCTAATTCTTCTATCCCAGGAAGATAGAAATTATTTATGCCCTATTCCAGCAACATCATGCAATCTAAAACTTCTTATAATTAGAGGATATACATTAAGTTTCCTTTAATTTTATTATCTAATTTTTATGCTTTTCTTGCAAGAAGTAAAAAAGGAGAGAAAAGGGGAAGTTTCCTTTTCTAAGAAATACATTTAAAATGATTGGATTTTTAAATAACTATAACAGTAAAAATTGCTACAAATGATCTTGATTAAATTAATAATTTTTCAATCAAGATTTTATACCAACATTTCAACACAATTGTAGAGGCAGCTTTTAGCTTTAACTTCAGAGCAATATGAAATATAGATTTTATACTGTTCTATTAACTCTTAATTATATTAAAAAGTGGTTGACTTCTCTTTTCCCAGTAGCATTTATTCTCATTTTGGGAGAAACACAACAAAGAATAATGAAATCTAATACTCCATGAGCACATGCACACACAGTCCTTGTACAGAGCTGAGAATCTAGAAATAAATCCAATATCAATGCCAATACACTCCTTTGTAATGTCTTCTTATCCTCAATAATCATAACTTTGCCTTATGCCACTCATATTCCACTGCAGAATGTTGCACAGAAACCATGGAAACTATTATCATTAGAAGAAAAATATTAGGGAAAAATGCTTCCATTTAAGAAAATTTGTTTTTCTGTGCTAAACTTGTAAGGGGTTTAATATAAACACCATATTGCTTGGAAAATCAGAAACCTGAAAGTCTTCTAAGCAATTAGGAGAAGCCATCCTTCTTAAGTATGAAGTGCTTTTTCAAACTGAAATGCCTACAAATAGTGTTGATAAAGAAAATTGCCAGACAGTCCCAGTTGTTTCACTTATATAACCGAATCAGAAGATTTTTTTAAAAACTGATCCAACATTTTTACTGGTATCACAAAGTTAAAATACCCCAAGATTTGCTCTGACCCATTTTGAAAAAATATCCCCGGATTCATCCAAAGAATATAATAGGGTGACTTGATGGAAAAGATGGACAAGTGAGATGACATATTTTGGATTTAAGCTTAGGATAGGTGCAGCATAGTATTCAGGTCATTTATTTAAGAGAAAGGAAAAGATGAGTAACACCTTGCCATTTTGATAAAAATCATGCAACACTTCATGCTTCATTTAGTGTTTAGTACATTTAGCTATGATATTTAGAATAACCATGTTCCAAGTTGATTAAGGTTTAATCACAACTGACTAAGCAAGTGGGTATGAAAGACAGAGAGAATAAGTCATAATTATTACTCCCTATGCATATCCTTACAATAGTCAAGGATTGAGAGACTCAAATTTATACCCTCTGCAGCTAATTTTCCTGTACTTTTTCTATGGAAGATCAATTAACTTGAGGCACGTAGAGAAACTGAAAGTGCAAAAAAAAAATTATTAAATAGCCTCTCGGGTGTTATGTAGTGCTCTGCTAAGTTTTTCACACTGGTTAAGAAAGGAGCTGTTTTCTTTACACTTCTCAGGGCCTAAGACTACTCAGAGCTCTGCTCTGAAGTTTTGGTCTGAGGTAAAAAGCCCTGTTGCGGGTGAATGTGGAAGAAAGGCAAGAAAGCTGAGCCTGACCTGTCCCTCTGTCTCCATATTCAACCAGAACAGAAGCACTCTGCTTCCCTGAACAGCCATGTGGAATCTTCTCACTTTCTGCGGGTTTAGGCAAGCCTGGTCTTTAGCCCATGGTTTGGCAGGCTGTGGGACAGGAGAATTTAACAAATTAAGCTCTTATCCTTTGCAATGGGATACTATCTTTGAATATGAATAGGAATTAGCTGAATCATTTGAGTGTTTTAAAGATGTAAACCAAATATCTGCTAAATATCTGTTTAAATATCAATGTCAGCATACAAACTTTAGCCTACTTAGAGCAAGGGAAAAAAGAAAAGATTTCCTTTTTACAGTTTGATGTTTCAAGTTAGGCTTCCAACATTTCTGAGTAAAATACCCAAAGTGCTATTTTGTTTTGTTCTCTTTGTGCTCTTAACTTTTCCTTAGCTCTACAAGGTAGGAGTAATTGAAGAGTGACCCTGAGACACCTTCTGAGGATCTGATGAAATGCACGTGAACACTTACAGGAACATGCAAAGCTTGCCGCTGAGAGCACATAGCTATGGCAGTTTTCTGTCAGGTCTCTTAATTGGGCCAAACTCCTCATAGAAATGGAATCACAAATAAGGAGAAAAAAAGAAAAAGGCCACCTTTTATAAAACAACAACAACAACTCATTGTAAGACTTTTATTGGTTTAGGCACATGCAATTTAACTGAAAAAAGCCAAGACTCTACTAGGAATAAAGGAGAAAACCCAACTCTTTTGAAAACTGAACTCAGAGGTTGATAAAAAGCTTCTTTTTTTTTTTTTTACAAATATAAAGCCTGTAATTCCCCTTCTCCTTGACCGTTTGTGGAGAGTACCATAATTGTCACATTAGTCTCTTACATATTAGAAATGTTAATGACAGTAAGTACCATTATGATATTTAGTAAATGCCCATGCAAGGATTTTCCAAAAGGGTGGTTGCCTCTCAAGTTCAGTTAATTTTATGTTCAACATTCAGTGTAGAAAGAAAACTATCCATTTGCCTGGAATGTTGTTGCTCTTGGTTACCCCTCATTGGAAATGAGTACTCTACCTTGTTCATTCATTCTGCCTTTCGTTCCATTTTCCCACCCAGTGATCATGGGGGAAATATTTGGACAAGTCTAATGCTTTCAATCAAAGTACAAAAGCACTATACTAAAAGCAGCAGAGTGAAATAAGAAAACCATTTTTAAAAGCTTTGTTATTTGTCAGTTAAAAGAAATGTGTCAGGTTTGAAACTTGATGATGAGTAAGCCTTTCATCTAATAATTTTAATACCTGACATGCTTGTTGTTACATTGTGTGGTTTTTATTTTATTTTTAAGGACCGGTTTTTTTTGTTTGCAAAATGTAGAGAAAATGAATACAGAACATTCATATTGCTGTTTTGGTTCTAAATATGAAGTAGTACTGTAATAAAATAAAATAATCAGTCTTTCTGACTCCATCTTGCTTGAGCCTGCCTAGTTCCCATAACATGTCAGTTAGCAACTTCTGCTTAGTTCTGCACATAAATATACTAATCATTAAAGAGATCTACCCTGTAGCCTAGGAATTACTGAAACAACCTCCTTGCTTGAAACTACCTCCCCAAAGAAATAAAGAAGGTATGTACAAAAATAACAATTGTTTATCAAAAGATTTAATGGAACCTCGTGACTGGGACCATGGCAACTGGAGTTTGTTGACTAAAAGCAAAGAAGTTTCATCATCTCCCTTGGACCCTTGCTGACGACCAGATGTCTGTGGTCATCAATCACCTCCTGACCTCAAACCTCTCCTGTTTCTACCTTCCCCTGACATAAAAGAAGCCTGGCGTCTGTACTTTCTCAAGATGGTTCTTTAGGATGCTAGTCCACCATCTTCTCGGCTTGCTGAATAAAGTCCCTTTCCTTGCCCCAACTCCTTGTTCACTCAACTTATTGGCTTTTGTGTGGTGAGTAGTTCAAGCTTTCACTTGATTACAGTATCTTCTTATAACTTTAGATTTGGACATTCATTCCTCTTATAATTTAGGAAGATGACACTATGTTAGAAGGAAAATTGTGTTACAAAATAAGGCACATTGTGTATTTGTATTATTCCTTTCCCCTATGGCCATGCATGTAAAATGGCAGAGTGCTAGACAAAAGAGGCATCAGAAATCATCTGGTGGCACTCCTTCTCTTTACAAATGAGCAAGCTGAAGTTCCAGAAGCCAGTATGGTTCTGAGTTTTGGAGTCAAATGGAACCAGACTTGATCTCTGTCTTAGTAACTATGCAAAATTGAGCAAGTTACTTAAACTCTCTGATGTTCCCCTCTTTGGAATGGGATAATAATATTTATCATTCCTCTAGGAATGCCTTGGAGAGTTCATTAAAATTATGTATTTGAATGCCTGAGAAACAGGAGACACTTAGTACTTCTTAGTCCTCCTCCCTTTTCAAGGTAGTAAATTCGTGACAGAAACCTGCTCTAAATTTTGAACACAACAGACTTCTATTTTGTGCTATTTCTATCACAATTGCTAATGAGTCTCCAAGGAAGCTTAGGCTTCTGGAATTGAAATCCCTCTGTTTCCTGACTCTTGCAACTAAAAAAGTTTTCTTTGTCCCACTTTAGGCTAACTTGTTCAGGAAAGGCAGCAGATCAATAGGCCTGGATGGTAGATGTTGAATTCTATTCAAAGTCATTCTTTCTCATGATGCTTTCTTATTCTCCAAGAACTAGTGTGAAACTTGTTTCTTAGGAATCAGTAGGCCTTCTCTAGGGCTTTTTATAAAAAGTTTTGTGCATATGAGCAATAATATTTAGAGAAATGAGAAGGTAGAAGACAAATGGCAGACCAGAAGGTCCACACATAATAAAAAGGTTTTCCACCAAGACGGTGATAATCAATAAGTAATCTAAGTCCGTGACTAAAAGAAAAGTCTAGACATACTAGTATGCCACAGTAGATTGTGAGGTGCATGAAAAGAAATGCATTGCTAATAAAGCACTAATGTTTGCAAAGGTCATATTTTTAATTTCTTAAAATGTAGACATTTTAAGATTATTTTTCTAACAGCATCATTTCTACTCAATTTCATTTTACTAAATTTTCTTTGGAAGAGAGATAGGCTGGATGGAAAATAAAGCTATTAGGATTGGTATTTGGCACAGTAAATAGCCTGCCTTAATTATGTTGAAGCCTATGAGAAATCTTACTGATATGCTGAAAATAGTCGTACATAAATGAATATATAAATACAAGGCTCTGTGTGGTGGAGTTTGATATTTATTAGTATGGCAGGGCTAGTAGAAGCAAGTTGGGTCTGCATACACATCTCTCTTTTGTTAGGAAGAAATATATCATCAGGGAATCTGACTCATGTTCTCATTCTTCCTCATACTATACCCCAAACACAGGTGTATAAACACAGAGAAACACATCCTTTAACTTTCTCTATCTTCCTGACCAAACAGAACAGATGGAAGCCGAACTAGTGGCATAGTGAGGTAGACCCAAACCAAACACAGGTTAGACAGAATCAGAGAAATTCTTTTTCAGGTAGCAAGTGCTGCATTTGTACTTTACACTGATTGCAGAAGACATTAATTTGAATCTCACTAAATTCAATATTTCTTGTTCAGTTGGGTGGATATTATCCAAAGATCACTTTTAATGCCTTTGCCTGGGGTTCCACCCGAAGTAACTAACTTTAAGTTTAATTACCTACTAGGATAAATAAGGAAATCTGATTTATTTTTTAGTTATTGAATTTAATAAATACTCCTCCTCTTAACTAAAAGTCATACACAATAAAAGAAAAATAATAATAGAAAATAAGCAATCAGAAAAAAAAAAAAGAAAATAGTACTAAGGAAAAGGTGAAGAATGCAAAGGTGATAACCATAGAAGTTACCATAATAGCCATGATTAACTTTAAAATTAGATGATATCCCTAGCAACTAAGACAAAAGGGAATCATTTAAAAATTACATACTTCGCACCATACATCAAATTCATCTGAGAAATATCAAATAAGCTAAAATTATAGTTTATAGAAAAAGAAAACATAGGAGAATATCTTGGTGACTCAGAGATATCTTATGAAGGACACAGAAAATACTCATTATAAAAAATTAAATAGATTTCATGAAAATTATAATCTGCTCATCAAAAACACCATTAAAATTAAAAAGCACACACTTGCAGAAACAGTCACATTACATTACATTTGTCTAACAGAAGACTTGTAGTCATATAAAGATCTCATACTACTCAATAATAAAAAGCCAAACATTCCACAATATTTAAAATGGGCAAAAATTTTGAATGAAAAGGAAGATACCTGAATGGCCATGAAATGCATGGAAAAAGTGCTCAGCATCAATGGTCATCAGGGCAATATAAATTAAAATTACAATGGGATACCACTACATACCCACTAGAATGGCTGAAATTTAAAACTCTGACAACATAAAATGTTAGAGAGGATTAGAAACTTTCCTATGTGTGTAAAATGATGCAACCACTTTGAAAAACTTTAAATACACCCACCCTCTGATCTACAAAAAGACTTGGACAAGAATGTTCATATCAAATTTACTTAAATAGCCCCAAACTAGAATCAACCAAACTATTCATCAAGAAGAGAATTGATAAACAAATTACAGTATATTCATACAATGGAACACCACTCAATCATAAAAGGAACAACTGTTAAACATGCAATAGCATGATGAATCTCAAAAACATTATGCTGAGCGAAGCAGAAGATACAAAAGAGCATCTACTATATTTTTCCATTTATATGAAGTTTTAGAACAAGAAAATTAATTTCTGGTTAATGAAATCAAAATGGTTTTGTGGTTTCCTGGAGGTGAGATGAAGGAGGAGATTAACTGGGAAGGGGCATGAGTGAACTTTCTGGGGTGATAGAAATGTTCTAGATCTTCTTATAGGGGTATGGATTACGTGGGTGTGTGTAGGTGTCAAATTCATCAAACTGTACATTTAAGATTTATGCATTTCATGCCATGTAATTAGAAAAAGGACAAAGTTTTTCCTCAGTTACTTAATTGTTGAAGTAAACAATGTTCTCAATGACAGTTTGAAAGCAAATTATGGAGCAGATTTTATATGTCTAAGGGACCACAGAGTTCCTAGGCATCGCCATAAAGACACTTTGTTTTCATAATCTCTAGACACTTGGTCTCAACTAATTTCTTCCGCCTTGACTGCCTATAGCTTTTTTGGCTGTTGAACAGGAGCATCTTCATCACCTGGGAGCTTGTTAGAACTGCAAATTCTCTGGCCCCACTGAAGCAGAATCCTTGGGCTGGGGTCCAGGAATCTTTGTTTAGCAAACCCCATCCCCCCTAAGAAATGGTGATGCATGTTAAAATATGAGATGCTCAGCTTTATTATAAGCTGAGGTGGTGAATTAGGAAACTGACACCATCAACAGACCACCAGCAAAGTGCTTCAGCCTTGAGTGCTGAGTGAACACGCAAGCCCTTGATTGGGAAGAACCATTTCAAAGCCAGCTGGCAGCCCTTAGTAAGCACGAGTATTCTGGGCACAGGGACTCCACTGTGAGTCTGCCAGAGCCTTCCTCTCAGAGAAGAACAAGGGCCAGCCAAGAAACAAATGCCATTTCTTCCACTTCCTTTTTCTCCTCTTTCCTGACCCAGTGGCACTGCTGACCTGCCCACTGGATTTAATTACAGGCTGGAAGAGAAGGTCTAGTGTTTGGATTTGTTTCCCTAAGGAAAAAATGACTTACTTCAGCTGGAGGGAGATGTGCTTTCAGAAGGGCAGAGAGATTGTATGGCAAGGAAACCCAAATGATCAGCATTCTCTGTGAAAGCTTCCAAGTAGCCTCCAGGATGAGGTGAAAGCAGAATGAGAAATGACCAAGAAACATAGTTCTTCTTGCTGAGATTTATGGCACAGCCAGGAATATTTGGAGGAAACCTAGAAACCTACCCAGGTCTTGCACTGGCCTACACTTACACCTGAAGAGTGGTTGCTTACTTACCTAATGGTGGTTAGTAACATACAATATGTATAGTAAGCTCACAAGTCTAGACACATATTTCCCAAATATAGGCCCAGTACTTTGTCCTTATTCTTTTAATCATTCTGTAATCGAATGAAAACTCAAACTACTCACCACAGGAAAACCAATAGGCTGAGTGATAAGGAGTTGGGGTAAGGAAAGCAACTTTATTCAGAAAGCCAGCAAGGCGAGAAGATGGTGGACTAGCATCCTAAAGAACCATCTTAAGAGAGTACAGAAGTCAGGCTTCTTTTATATCAGGGGAAGGAGAAAACAGGAGGGGTTTGAGGTTAGGAGGTGATTGATGACCACAGACATCTGGTCGTCAGCAAGGGTCCAAGGGGGATGATGAAACTTCTTTGCTATTGGTCAACAAACTCCAATTGCCGTGGTCCCAGTCACGAGGTTCTTTTGACAAACAATCATTATTTTTGCACATACCTTCTTTATTGCCTAGGGGAGGTAGTTTCAAACAAAGAGGTTGTTTCAGTAATTCCTAGGCTACAGGGTAGATACCTTTAATGATTAGTATATTTATGTGCAGAACTAAGCAGAAGTTGCTAACTGACATGTTATGGGAACTAGGCAGGCTCAAGCAAGATGGAGTCAGAAAGACTGATTATTTTATTCTACTTACTGATTATTTTATTACAATTCTCTTTTGGATACTTAAGGCAGATGTCAAAGAAAATTGTTATTTCTGCAAAGCACCATAAATACACATGCAGGGATATTAAATTACAGGGAAAATACCATCTCTCTCATACGGTTCATAGCAATAAATATTATCCATTCTTTATTTGCATTGAACCAGGAGCTAGGACCTCAAATAGATTGATGAGTAAAGGAAAAACAAAACTTTGATCTGTATTAGACGGATTTAAAAAATAAAAGGCAAACGGGTAAGGAAGAGTCAGATAGGCCTGGCTTTGATTCCTCTGTTTAACCACTCTTAGCTAAGTAGCTCTGGATATGTTTATTTAAATTTCCTGAACCTAATTTTTTTTATTTGTGGAAAAAAAACAATTCCCCTCCCAGGTGGGTGCAGATTAAAGGAGAAAATTATACGAGCACTGACAATTAAGTTTGCAAACTTATTTCAACAGTGTTACTAATTTTTTTTTATATCAGAAAGATTATTCATTATGAATTTGTACCAACTGGACAGTTAACCAAGTTTACTATTTGGAAGTGCTGAAAAGGCTGCGTGAAAAAGTTAGATGACCTGAACTTTTCGCCAACAATTCATGGCTCTTGCATCACGACAATGTACCAACTCACATGGCACTGTTTGTGAAGGAGTTTTTAGCCAGTAAACAAATAACTTTATTGGAACACTCTCTATTCACCGGATCTGCCCCCCAATGACTTCTTTCTTTACAAGAAGATAAAGGAAATATTGAAAGAAAGACATTTTGATGACATTCAAGACATCAAGGGTAATACCACGACAGCTCTGATGGCCACTCCAGTAAAAGAGTTCTAAAATTGCTTTGAAGGGTGGACTAGGTGCTGTTGGCAATGCACAGCTTCCCAGGGGGAGTACTTCAAAGGGGACTATAGTGATATTCAGCACTGAGTGCTGATATGTAGCACTTTTTCGAGGATGAGTTTGCAAACTTAATTGTTTGACCTCGTATGTAAAGTACATTGTATAGTACTGACTTCTGGTAAGTACTCAATAAATAGCAATAATAATAATAATAATAATAATAATAATAATAATAATAAACTAGTAAACAACACTAGTTTAGATTCCAGAGAAGACAAATATTTATGTATACACAGCTCATACACATAACTATATTTTATCTTTTAGGAACACATCCTAGGAAGGTATAAGAGAGTTTGCTTCTTATGATAAAAGATAATCTTATTTGATTTCCAGTAAGTTGTATTTCAGGTAACCAGGGCAAATCACTGTCAACTAGTTTACAAGCAAAATCAAGATAGATATAAATAAGCATATTTATCTAAAATAACTGATCTCTTTTAAAATTTTTTTATTTTATTCCAATTTATTTTTAAGATGTAAGTGACATATTCAACATGGGGATGATTTTTCAACAGTTAGATGTAATTCTTTTCTTTTAAGATTTTATTGGGGAATTAGGGGAGGGGAACAGCGCTGGAGAATCAGGTAAGGGGAACAGACAAGTTGCTGTCCTTTTGTTCTTCAGTCTAGTTGTGGAGGACGTCGCTTCACTGGTCCATGTTGGTATTATCGTTGTGCTCTTCCCAAGTGAGGCAGATCGTTCACCGGCCATTGGATGGCTGCCCATGGCAGCTCTTGGCAGCTCACATCAGTTGCCGGCTGCTCACGCTGGCTGCCAGCCACTCACGGTAGCTTATGGCAGCCCACTGCAGCCCTACTGCAGCCTAAGCCATGGCCAGAGACTCACAGCAGCCCAGCTCCAGGTCAAGCTGTTGTTCACCATCTTAGCTGTAAAGGGCAGTGTCACTGGCTCTCATGTGGAATCCAAACTGGAGCCCTGCTGCTCAGAGCTGGCCTCCCAAGCCAGCTCTTAACCAACACGCCACTCGGCTGGCACTAGATGTAATTTTTATACTGACTTTTAACTATGACAGTCCTAAGATGCTTTACCAGTTGGAACTCAAGGCTGCGAGTTGGTAATTTTCTCTGGCTGAGTGTCTTAGTTTTGTGAAACAACTGAAACATCTTTGTAAAATGTGCCTAGTTCCTAGGAAGGAACAGACTTTTCTGCAGTCTGTAGACCGTGGTATAAGGTACATGTTGTGAGGAGAGTAGGGATTTCTTTCTGCAACAACTGCAGAGAAACACTCATTAGTGGCTAATTGATGTGTCCTTCATCCACCTGAGGCAGCACCTCGACGACTGTAAACAAACGCCTGACTGTGTGACTCGGCCGGCTGCGGTATGCAGCCCCCACAGAACCAGCTTCTCCTTACAACCCCACACCACATTTGCTCCTCGTGGATCAAGGTGTCCAATGTTGTTCTTATTCTTCAAATAAATTTTGTGGCAATTCTACAATAGTTATTTTATCAGTAAAGATTTTGAAAAACTGAGTTAAATTTGTGTATTAATTCAAACAAAAGCGAATTCCGACATTTCATGATCCTTAAAATCTTCTGGAAAGACACAAACTTTTCATACTAAGCTTCTTCTTAAGTAATAAGTGTGTGCTGCTATACGAACAGAAATTTCCTCCTGTTTTCTAATTGTGTATTGATAGAGTATAAGAATACTATTGATGTCTGTAGTCTCATTCCGTTCTTAGTCACCAGCTTGCTGCCAACACTCTGTTCCCCTGTACTGTCACTTGGCTTGGAGCCCTGTGGGGGCAGAGGGTGGCCTCAGTGAGGAGGCAGGAGTTAGCCCCTGAACTGCCTCACTGCTTTGCCTCTGTATGTTTGCTGAAGTTTCCCACTGGTCAAACCCAACCAGAAGCCAGAGGGCCTGGGAACTTATCTATGTGGCCGAGGGACAGAGGGCTGTTTCTAAGAGGTGGCTGGTGAACTGTAACAACTCTGAGAGTTCCCAGAATGCCCTGCTCTGAGTCTGAACGGGGAGATGAGCCAAGGCTGGCCTAGCCCCCTCTTCTGGATCGAGGCCTGTAGAGATAACACGTTAACTGTTCCATGTAAAACAAGGCAAAAAGCATGAGAAGGCACCTTTCCTCTGTGGACCCCTAGGATGTCTGAGCTGGAGAAGGCTTTGGTGGTCCTTATTGATGTTTTCCATCGATATTCATAAAAGGATGGTGACAAGCACAGGCTGAAGAAATCCGAACTCAAAGAGCTCATCAACAATGACGTTTCTTACCTCTTAGAGGTGCTTTTCAGTCAACAGTTTATGCACTGTCCTCTCCACTCATAATACCCCCTGTACGCTTTCTTGCAAGCTGCCCTGAAGGTGACTCTTTCTGCTTCAGGACCCGAGGTTGCTTCTGAAAACTTGTCTGCACGACTAAACCCTCATCATGGAGACCAGCTCAGCTCTGCCCCATTGTCTTCATTTCCATGGTTTGTGGACAGTAGGAGCATCAAGGAAAAGCTGCTGCCTCAAAGGCAAAAAAGCACAAATTCCAAACACTGCTGATTTTTCTCTGAAAGAAGTCTAAGGTTTTACAGCAGTAACGATGGCGGATTGGATGGAAAGTATACTTTGACTTCTCCTGGGCCATGGTGAACGTCCCACTGCTTCAGCCCAGCTCTGAGGGCTGGGGTTGCTCATCCTGAACAAGCCACAGTGATGCTCTTCTTCGGTGCTCAGTGCCACATTCTTCCCACCATGTTTGTGGCTCTGCACCATGTTTGCGCCTCAGAGACTTTGTGACACTATTCACTTGGCTTCTGTGTTGGGCATGAGAACCATCAGGAAATGTCCCGTGACAGCCAGAAAGGAACTGCAAAACTGGGAAAAGGAGTAAAGTCAAGGTATCCTGGCTTCAACGCAGATGCTGCACAGATGCCCAAGAGAAAAATAACCGACTTCTTAATCAGCATAAAAAAAGAGCAGATTAAGCTTCTGCTTTTAAAAGAGGTTTAACTTGAATACAAATATATTTATAAATAAGCCCTTATTGTTTGAATATTTTTCAGTATGCAATTCTCTGTGTGTATGCACTCTTTCACATTATAAAAGACACTGGAGACACTCATGAAGAGACGTTTGCACACCTATGTTCACTGCAGCATTATTCACAATAGGTAACAATGGAAGTAACCTAAATATTCATTGACAGACAAATGAATAAAGAAAACATTATACATATATCTATATGATATATAGCTATCTATACATATATATTATATATAATGGAATATTTTTCAGCCTTTAAAAAGAAAATCCTGTGTTACATGCTACAACATGGAAGAAACTTGAGGACATTATACTAAGTAAAATAAGCCAGTCACAAAAAAGACAAATACCATATGCTTTCACTAATCTGAGGTATCTAAAGTAGTCAAACTCATAGAAACAGAAAGTAGAATGGTAGTTGCCAGGGGCTGGGGGGAGGGGAAATGGAGTGTTTTTCAATGGGTATAGAATTCCAGTTTTGCAAGAGAAATAGTTCTAGAGATCTGTTGTACAACAATGTGAATATACTTAACATTACTGAACTGTACACTTAAAAATGGTTAAGATGATACACTTTATGTTATCTGTTTTATTACCACAATTAAGAAAATTAATTTTCTGGAGGGGCTTCATTTTTGCAGTTTTTATATTAAACAAAAGGTAAACAAATAGGCTGTTTGATTTTTTTCTTTTTTTTTCTTTTCTTTTTGGTTAAATCGTGTCAAATTTCTGCTCAGAGCCTGAGACACAGCACCCTTAATAAATTTCATCTTCCTCTTCAATTTAGAGGTTTCAGTCACAAAGAGAATTAAAATGACACATGAAAACTAGTATTAGTTTTTCTTAACATTTTAACATATTCTTCTCCATGTGTAAAATGAAAGAATCTAAATAAAGTTAATCTTTAAATAGAAAATTAGTTAGAACCCAGAAATACAAACAGCAAGAACTCGGTTAGGTCTTTGCAAATGCTAAGAAAGAAAATGTTCATTTCCCACAATCTAGTCCAGACTAGAAACCAACTTGGATGAGTGACCTATTATGATAAGAAGAAGTCTCCAGTTACAGCTCTTACAAAACTTCAATTTTCTTTCAACACAACAAGCATCACTTTTGACAGTCCTGCTCCACAGGAGACAGAAGCCCTTACAAATTTGCTATCGCTCAATCAGCCCCATTCTCTGCTTAAGATGTCAGAGGTCCAGAGGTTATAAAGTTGATGTGAACCTTTTGATGACATTCAGGGGGAGAACCCAACCTTTCCTGCAGAGAAAAGCTAAGAGAGAATTGATTGCTTTTAAATAAATATTCTAGATAATTTGTTATTGTTTCCTATAGAAACACAATGGGTATAATATCAAGTCTTAGATTTAATATTAGAAGTCATTGGTTCCAGAGTTTCTCACTAGTTTTTTGAGCCTCAATGGGGCACATAAAGTGTCCAAGTTTTCATTTCCTATTTTATAAAGTAGGTCATAGGCAGATCCAGTACCACTTTTAGATCCTGCACTTTGAAGCCTCCCTTTGGTTGTTCCCCTTCCCACAGGGCTAAGAGTGAAAAGGATCAAGGGAAGCTGGCTCACCCAGACCCTATGCACCCCTCTTCTAGACCAAGTTTGATACACAGGTTCCCAAAATTCTCTTTACCAAATGGACCCAGCCCTATCCTAGGTCTGCATGAGCATCTTACCTGGTTCATCCTTCTAAGGGGGCACTGCAGTGCTATTGAACACACCCCCAGGCCTAAGAAGTGGCCTAGTCTGATCTGTTTGCATGGGATGTGGACAAATTTTGGATATTTGGGCTGGAATATCCACATACAAGTTTCAAGGACCCTTATGGTGAAACACAGAGCAGGGAATGAGAAAAGAAAGGGACAGGCCATGGACTGGAGGCTTTCATTTGTAGTTTTGCTTGGTGCTTCACAAATATTATGGACAGGTTTAACATATCTGCCTCTCCTATTGCATGGTTCATTACATAATCAGACACTGAATAACCACTCTTTGTCAGATGTAGTGATAGAGCCATTAACAGAGAGATAAGGAAAATCGCTGGGGAGGTCTATAATTATAAATATATACTTTTAAATTAAATTTATGCAGTGAGATTGGTTAATAAAATTATAGGTTTCAAGTGTACAATTCTATAACACAGCAGCTGTATATTGTATTCTGTGTTCGCCACCCAGAGTCAAATATCCTTCCGTCACTATATATTTGATCCCATTTACCCTATTCTACTTCCTCCCTCCCCCCTTACCTTCTGGTAACCACCAAACTGTCGTGTGTCAATGAATTTTTGTTTGTCTTGTTCATTTGTTGCTTTCAGTATTATATCCTACATATGAATGAAATCATATGGTTCTCGAATTTTCTGTCTGACTTATTCCGCTTAGGGTGATAATCACAAGATCCATCCATGTTGTCACAAATGGCAGTATTTCATCTTTTCTGATAGCCAAGTAATATTCTATTGTATTATATATATGTACCACATCTTTTTTATCAAATCATCATTTGAAAGACAGCTTGGTTGTTTTCATGTCTTGGCCACTGTGAATATTGCTACAATGAACATAGGGGGATGTATATTTTTACAAATAAAAACATATACTTTCAACATAATGTGTAAAGGGCTATAAATCCCACCTTCTCCTTACTTTCTACATTAGCTCAAATGACAATAGATTCCTGAATCTGCCACATTATTGGGAGAAATGTCAGTTAAGATCATGCTGGGTGGCAAAAGAGTTCCGTGAGAAGATTTTGCATCCAAATTAACTCACTTTGTGCACATGACATAAGGCATGTTTGACTTCCTTATTCAGTATGGAGGTGACAGCCCAGAGGTCAAGAGCCACCAACTCTGGAGCCTTATAGGCAGGGTTTGAACCTTTCTCTGCTATGCATATTTTTGTGACTTATAATAACTTCTCTGAGCTCAGTTTCTTAATTTGTAAAATGGCAATAAAGTCTCTTCCTCCTATGCAAAATGGAATTACTGTGAGGATTTTATGAAATAAAATTTTGTAAAGTACTTAGCATAGGATCTGATATAAACTGGGGTTGCCAAAAAAATGTATTCAAGTGGACACTTTGGTCAACATTGCTCAAGCAGTAGTTCACTGTAATCAGAAGTGTCTGGATGCTGATGGTAACCACAATGAGCATCTCTTGTAATTGCAGAAGTCAAACATGACTTGTAGTCATCTTTTGTTATCAGTATATATTGAGTATTACAATTTTAATAGTTTTTTTCCTTTCTTAAAATGTGTATATATTTTTTTACACCCTCTGTAGTGAGCACTCAAATGGTAGCTATTATTATTTTTAAAAACTGAAGAAATCAGTTGGATTTACATGCACAGCCTATCTACTGTTTATAACTCTACCTTGACTTTTCCAAGAGCCAGTGAAAAACAAAACTTTAAGGTAAAGAAGCAGCTTCAAGCTTTTAACATTCCTGCTTGATTAGAAACAACTTTTTTGAGGGTAGAGATTGAGTCTTATCTGTGTTTTTTCTTTTCACATCTAGCACAGTCTCTGTCATGATCTGTTTTGGTTAAATGAATTCAGAAGGGAGCAAAAACCATTTTCAAAGGTATAGTTAATGTCTGTGACCACCTACATTCAACTGAAAACAAGGCAGTGATTGGAAGTTCTCTAATGGCAAATGCAACAGGAGCTTTACCCTCATTGTTTACTAAACTCTATAGTTGTTAATAAACCAGAGCGATCTGAATTCTCAGCTGAAAATTTCTTAGCTAACTCTTCCAGACTATGAATTCCAATGAGCAATGAGAATCCTCTAAGAAACAGCATTTAACTGTGCTAGCAATTGAAAGTTTATTCAAACTATGACTAGACAACTTATCACCTTATTCTGAAATTGACATGTGGGAAATAAAAGTCACCAAGACAAAAAGTAAAAACTTCTTCTCATGTGGCTGTTGTTTCTCCCTTCCCCTCCCCTATGGGAACATATCCCTGTAAGTATATTAGAAATCAATGGGAAAATAGAATTCAATATTCAAAAATTTCTTTTTATACATAATTTTGAGTAAAACAACCAATTGAGTGGTATATTTCAGAAATGTTAGAAATCAGATAATATCCTATTCCCTTTATACCCAGTTTCATTTGGTATAAAGCCCCTGGGTTGTACTTTTATTTTTCCTTGAAAGAGATGTAACTGTCATTCTGTCATCTTTCAGAGTCAATGTTTACACAGAAGAAATCTGAAAATGACCCAATGTTGGCTCTTTTCATAAAAAGTTGTAATAGGTGACTTTTTCCTTGCTTGGATGCTTGTAGATTTCATAGTTTAAAATTTTGTCACATCCTGTGCTGGCACTGGTTTTTGGGACATTGCTTTTGATTAAACTGTGATGTAAATGAATATGAAGGGAACCAGAATCAAAGCGCAAGGCCAGTTTATAAGTAGAGGCACAAGCTTGGGAGGGGCCGAAGGGAAGGGAAGGGTGTGTATTCACTGTATGCCATTCAGTATGGAGGCTTGTAGAAAGTGGTAGTGTACGTTCCAAGCTATGACACATTCTGGTATGAGAGGGAGAATACCTGTGGCCAGCAGGGAAGTGGCTGGGAACTGAAACTCACTGAAGAATTCCTCTATAGACAGGAGTTAGCAGGATGGAGCAGTGAACGAGGGTCTTGGGCTAGTGAGCATTGGCATGTAAGAAATCAGGAGGCCTCAGTGGGGCCTTCTAAGCCCAGTAGTAATAGGTGGTGTCTGTAGAGCACCTGAATCACAGTTCCTGGACGGTCTGAGTGGATATAAGAAATAAGTGGGAGGCAGGGTAGATTTGTGTTAACACTGGCAATCAGGACAGATGTGTAAGTTCGCTGAGATTAATGCCCTAAAAATGTTGGGTTGGGAGCCTCCGAATAATCCCAAACCTTATTGACCTGTAAAGAGGGGGCTCAGACCTCAGTGGTGCAGTGTCAACAAATGGCTAGTTTGCACACTTAGCTTAGGGTGGGAAAAAGCTGACGAAAATCTTAGTGGAAAGAGTGAACGATTTTTAAGGGCTGTCTATGTACTGGGTGCTGTGCTAGCATCTTTATGTTCCTTGTTATTTTATCCTCACAACCCCTTTATAAGTGGGAATCATAATCCCATTTTAGAGGTAAAAAACTGAGGCCGTTTCAGTTAAACACTTGTAAATATGTCATAGCCTTGTACATACTTATTTCTTGTCAGTTATTGCTCTTATTAAGGATATTTTCAGGTTTTGATAGTTTCATATATATTTCAGTGGAATTTCCCTAGAAGAGATTCAGGAGTCTCGTCATTTTATCATCTTCATAGAAGTCTCCAGTATACTTCTTTAACCCAGTACAGTCAGTGAAATCAATCTGGCCGTCTAGAGCAATGGTGCTTGAACATCAGGGCTCATAAGAAACACTTGGGAGCACGTTAAAATTTATAGACTATAAAAAAGCAGCATACATTTCCAGCATCATTTTCTTATAAAATCACAGGAATTGTCATGGAACTTCCCTCATTGCCTTTCAGTGCTACAGGTAGGAGAGGAAGTGCAGGGAGAGTAAGAAAGCTCGAGACATGTAGGTCAAGGAAAAGACACAGGCTGTTCTTACACAGTGCTTCTTCAACTGGCAAATACTGGATTGCAAGGTCAAAGCCAGGATGCTCTGGAATATTTCCAAGTAGAGCAGATCAACTCAGAAGCCAACTTTAACAGGAAATATCTGTTAGCAACCTTAATACTTTATATTTTAAAAATAATTTTGGGGCAAAGGCTAATCATTTGTTAGCTTAAGTAAAAACCTATAGGCTTATTAAGGATGTCCTTATGTTAAAATAATGAGTAATATTGGGTTCATGCCAGAAAAAGAAAAGATATGCCATTAAATATTTAATATTTATTAGATATGTATTTATTTACTCAGATAGTTTAATTTAAAATAATGTATAATTTTGGAGTAATGCCAAAAATATAAATATCCTGTTAAATATGTATTTACTCAAAAAGTGTTTTGATTGATAATTGATTGGTTCAGGTTAACATATTTTCTAGTAGCAATTTCTTGTTCCAGATACAAACCCAAAATTTTTAAGTAGGGCACTTTTTACTAATGGAGGCATACATACCTCACTTAATGTAAGGGAATGATTACTGAAAGCTTGCTAGGAAACAGACTCCTAGAAACGTGATCATATTGAAAACTTGCCATTTACAGGTATTCTATAATTAAACCTTTTGTGGAAAAGAAAAAAGCATCCACCCATTAAATGATCCATTTTGGCAAATCTAGACTTAATTGTGTCCCTATACTTTAATGCATTGTTTGGCAGCATTTGGAACACTACAAGATGAATAAGGACAAGTGAAAATTGCCTTTGGAATAAAGAAAAAAAGATCACATGTAAATTTGCATTTGAACAAGCAACCCTAAAAATAACCAATCTTAACTTTGTAATAAATCAATATTTATAAAGAGGATAACTAATGTAAGTTATAACAGCAAAGTATAAAAATCAGTACAATAACCAAAACCTAATGTGTTTCTTATGACAAAGACTTTTGTTTTCTAAAGACTAGGACAATTCCACCTAAAAAAATATAGCTAAGAGTGCCAGGTGTTAAATTAATGAAGGACTTTATCCAAGAAGGTAGGTTTGGTGCATCTGGCTTTTCTTTCATGGAAACTGGCAAAACATCACTAGTCCTAATCCTACAAATGTAGATGTTTAAAACAGGTTGAGGCAGCAACATTTTATAGACCAGCATGAAAAGAAAAACAATCGCAGGAATGATATAATTACAGGGTAATAAAAGCATAAACACCATTATTGCATTACTTTTATATTTGGGTTTGTTTCCATGGTTGGCTTACCAGCTTATAAGTGCAAGGTTTTGATTACAAAATCATTTAGATATTTTCTCATTTATCCATCCTAATACACACATGCACACATTGGATTTGATCATTTTGATAGGAGCTGGGTGTAATCGGCCATTGAAAAGAAAAGAGGATTTAGAAGGATTTTTACCAAACCTAGAGAAGGAAAAAGGAGAAGTTATCAGTTTGACTTCTTAGATACTTACAAATGAATACACTATCAGGAGTAACTCTTCCTTTTTATCGACCTCTTAAGGTTATCAATATGCCCCTTTTTAACTTACAGGCTTATTAGGAGACAACTGAGCTACCTTGGCAAGTTACTTGAATCCTCCAAGATTTAGTTTCTTTACTTGTAAAATCAAGATAATAATGGCTACTTCAGAAGGTTGTTTTAAAGAGAAGAGGTAATGCAGAGGTGCTTTACACAGCACAAAGCTCAATAAATGATGGTTATCATTTGAATGCTGGAAAAGAAAATCAGAGTGAGAAAGAAGTGCCTCATTTTGATCTTCCTAACCAGTCCTTACTTAATACGGTTGACAGTCAGCTCTTCAGAGGAAAGTTGGCTCACAAATTCATGATATCAACAACAGTAAAAAAATGAGCTCCATGATTGGCTACCAACTGGAAGTATGATTCCTACTGGGGAGGAGTGTGTGTGTGTGTGTGTGGTGTTGTGTTGTATTTAAATAAAAGTAGACATTTTAATAAAAATTGAATCAAATCCTAAAAAGAATTTGGTAACTTTTGGTAATGTTTTCTGTAACTGAAGGGCACAAGTAAATCTCAGGAGGCCTCAGAGCAGCAGTCCCATGTTTCTGGTGTACATGTGTGTCAAGGCCGTGGGATGGGCCATTCTGATGCTGCTCATCTGCAAATGTAGCCACACTGGGCAATCCCAGCTGTTAGGCTCTGGCTCTGCTCTCCTACTTTAAGAAATCCACTCTACTTCACCTCAGACCTGTAAGCCGATTTGTCCTTATTGTAGTTCCTGAGATACCACAGATGAATACACAATAGATAAACTTCACTCCTGCAAAATGCTTCACTAAAAAAAACCCACATGGTCATATATGTTTGGAAAAGGTGACAGATTAGAGACTCACCTTTGGATAGTCACACTTAACAGTAGAGTTCTAAAGGCTCTGAGAGGTCCTGTGTAACTCAGCCTCTCCTATTTGCTCACTTAAATTTTTTCATGTAATTTGACCTGGTATCCTGAATAATTATCATCCTGCAGAGCATACTTTGGGAAACACTAATTCAGACTTAACCCTCTTGCTTTCACAGAGTTTACATTGTTTTGAATGCAAAGAAATTACTATACTAGTATAACATTTCAACAAATATATCAAATATTTTGAATTTTTACAGATTGAAGTATTTTCCATACATTCATACTTTACCCTATCATTTTTTCTTACATAAAGGTTCCAAGGTGCCCAAAGGAATGGAACAGAATGGGTTTCATTTTCTGACTTCTGTCTGTTTTCCCTACATTTTGTGGCCCATGTGTTGAGTTTTATTTTCTCAAATGCCCTTGAGATTAGATCTGGGGTTGGGGGGCAAGGGAAAGACAATACTTAGAAACAGGAAAACAGAAACTAATAGTACTAATATTTTAAAATTTATATATTTACAAACATTATTTTATCCATCAGACATAAAGGAGCATGAATCCTCTATGTACATGGCCCCAAACCATTATGCATTATACTCAAAGGTAACCTGCATGTGAAGAGTGTAGAACCCCTACATACTCACCCTTCAGGTTTGGAGCTAGTAAGGACTCCATAATAACAAGGCTGTCTGAAGAGCCACATTTTTAACCTGATAACATCAAGTTTTATAGTGAATGTGGAGGAAAAATTTTATATTATGTATATTATATTATATTATATTATATTATATTATATTATATTATATTATATTATATAAAACTGCTCCTCAGAAACAACGTGCTGAACTTCAGGATAGCAGCCACTTACAATTTATCTGTAGATGTGAACCTAATTGATGAAGACATTCTATTTCCAGCTCCGCTCAGAATGAGATACTGTATTCATTATTACAGTATAATAATATTATTATTGGGCTAGGTATAGGCAAATTTTCCTCACTGCTGGTACAATGTAAAGGACATTCTACAGAATTTGGTATGTCAAATAATAACCCCCAACCTAAATACCAATTTTCATATGGTGTCAATTATCTAAAATGGCTTCAGTAGAAAGCTAAAGAATCCTAATGCAGGGGAAAAATATCCAAAAGCAAATCTAAAGGGTAATAAATACAAGGAGATCAAACAAGCCTGACAGGAGATATTGTTTGAACTATTGGCAATTTTCCCCCTAGACCTCTGGTTTTTAACCACATTCTACCTCAGCAGAGAAAAGGGCAAGGAAATTCCAGTGCAATTAACTCATATTTCTGAGCACAAGAAGTACATGAAACAAGTCTTTGGTATAAGCTACATGGTACCTGAACAATATATTAATGCAACTTTTAGTATGTAATTCAGATAGTTTTCAAGCTGATCCATTTAAAGAATAGTGTCCACAATCTATAAATCCACATTGTTATTCAAAATGAAAGAAAAATTCAGTTGTAGAAAGACCAAAATGCAAATATAGATATAAGATTTGTACTTGGAGTAAGGAACTATTGTTTTTCTTTGAGCAAATAATTTCACTTCTCTGGGCCTCAATTTTTGCATGTGTGAAATGATAAAGTCATACTAGATAATGTTTAAAATTATTTCCATTTTTATTTGCCTGATATAATAACAGTTTTCTATCTTTTCTTTCTCTTTATTAAAAAAGTAGTTATTCCCAAACACCAGTCTACACACTGGCTGTGTTTAAATCTTTGGGTGAACTTTGTAAAAATACAGAATCTTAGGCTCTGCCCAAAAGATTCTGATTCAGGAGGTCTGGGGTGGGGTACAAGATTTTGCATTTTTTTCATAAGCTATATTCATCTTAACATGTAGTCCGGCTTGAGAACCACTGACCTGGAGTTACTGAAACTAATATAAAATAATATTGCATGTCAACTGTAATTGAGAAATTTTAAAAAGAAAGAAAAGCAAAAAAAAAAAAAAAAGAGTTGCAGCAGCCAAGAGCAAAATCAATATTTCTTATTTGGAGGAACATAACTTAGGATGTTTCAATGCTAATAACAGAAAAGCTGTGAATTTTATTTAGTCAGTGAGGAAATTTATAATCTCAGATAACTGGAAGCTTAGAGGTTGGGCATGCTTCTTGTTTTGGTTCCACTTCTGTCTGGTTTGGCAGCTCTGTCGGCCTCTGTGAGGTATTTTCAACCTCAGACATTTAACAGTTCCCTTTGTCTCTTGTGTTTCTTTTGGGGGAAAGAAATCTTTCCCCAAAGCTTTCCTGCAGCCTTTGCTTTGCATTTTGTGGGCCAGGATTGGATCACATGCTCATTCATAAACTGGTTACGAGCAAAGGTCATGGCATTCCCAAGATCAATAGTTCTCAGCCTTGGCCTCACACTGGAATAACTGGGAAAACTTTACAATTTTGAATATCTGAAAAAAAAATTTTTTTTTCATATCTAGATTCAACCCCCAGAGTTTGAGATTTAAGTAGTCTGGGTTGTGGCCAGGGCACCCAAAGTTTAAAAAGTTTCCCAGGTAACTCTAATGTACAGCCAAATTTGAAAACCACTGTCTTACATTAATCATCAGGAGATGGAATGCTGCTGGGAAGTCAACTACCACGACCACTAAAATCTTTCAAAATCTCTTAGACAAAGAGGGCCTCTACCATATACTGGTGCTACAATCGCTAGAAGCCCTACTGACTTACCCAAGGTAAGAACAACTAGGAAGTGCCTGAAAGCTTGTGTTTTTTTACTCTTAGTCTAGTGTGCTTTCCTACCATGAGACCCCTACTTTAATGTCTAAAGTCAGTGTGGAGAAGAGGACAAGTCATGCAGAAAACATTGCAGTTTACCCTTGGTGATTCCAACACCATCTACATATAAATGGTCTCAACTTGAGCTTGCTCTGGCCGGTAAGGCAGCACTAGTTAGCAAAGTAAGTAGATTCAACAACATGGAGTTACATCACAGAGATGGTAAAAGGTAGACTAAACCACAGAAAATTTTTACTTTTGCCATGATATAGCATGACGTCATCACAATAAGTGCATGTTCTTTGATGTGCATGGAGACAAATTCTCCTTATTTTAGAAAAGTTCTACCAAAAAAAAAATCTCTGTTGGTGAAACATGGCAGGGTCTATAAGAGGGAAAAGACCTTAGTAAAGAGAAAAGAAAAGCATTAGATTTTTTTACTTGGTCTTTAAAATACATACTTTCCCAAAAATAGTCATAGAATTTAGCAAACTGGCTTTTAACCAAAAGAAAACCATTCTGAGTTATTTATAGGCCTGAGATCACCAAATGGATTTTCCTAACTATACATTCACATTATGTTTACAACTTTGAATTTTTTCAGCTTGCATTTTATAACCATTCAAGTTCTTATAAATGTAAATCAAAATACCTTCCTTTCTTGGCCTATTAGCTGGCGAAGACTTTGTTTTGGTTTCATTATAGATTATGATTATAAACAAATTGTGAAAATTCTCCTCTCAGATTTTAAAGAAACAAACAAACAAACAAATAAACCAAGATAAAAAGTTAAAATTCCTTAGGCTACAATGATTTTAGCAAAGGAGATATGGTTAAAGTTTAACAAATCAGAAAGAAAAGAAATAGGGTACTTATGAACTAATTGACTTATTAATAAAATCCTTATATTCAAGCTAGGAGGTACCCCTTTAAAACTTTAATAAATATGATTTGGGGACCTCCATATTAAATATGATTATGTAACTGATATAAATGTTTGACTGTTTTTTAAAGAGTAGATACAGGTTGAATGTACGGTTTTGAGAAGATGTTAGATAAATTCCTTAGTGATTATTATTTGTTATCAGCTATTAAAGATGATTAAAGATTTATCATTGTGAGAGACTTTTGTTCTTTCTAAATGTATATCATACAATCACTATCAGAAACAAAAGCCTTTACTGCATGGTATGGCTTTCTTATCCTTACAATCTAAGGTACTTGCTGTTGGTGCCACATTACTCCCTGGAGAGGACACCATTCACTTCATGCTCATTCAACAAGTTATAAACATTTGTGGAGCACCAACCATGAGCCAGGGGCTGTATCAGACTCTGGCAATATTTAGATTATATACAGACCCCCAACATTAAGGACTTCCTGTCTAGTGGGAGAAACAATTAAGAAGACCATCTACGATAATTCAGTGTATATCACAACAAAGGTAATCATGGATGCTGAGGCAACACAGGCAGAGAAGAGGTACCAAATAGAGCCAGAGAGAAGGGTGGGGGTGGAGAAGGGAGGGCTTTTCGGAGGATATAATGCCTGCATAGGAATTAACCAGGCAGAGAAAGAAGAAAAAGTGATTTCAGTATCATGAGGGAACATCATGTGTAGGAAAGATACAAGTAGCTAAGTTTAGCTGCCTTATAAGGTTGCAGATAAGGAACTGGTGAGAGGACTAAACAAAGTGTTAGACAGGGACCACATCACAGAAGCCTTGTAAGTCCCAACATTATAGCCTGAAGGTAGTATATTGAACTTTTTCCATCAGAGTTTTATGAGTTACCCTACTTATTATGATAAAGGAACCAAATAATTGGAAAGATATTATAATGAAAAAACAGATGCCCTGCTTGTGCAAAATCATAACAGTATGCTAATATAGAAAGTGAGACAGAAGTGATTGGATGGACATCCGTATTGAGCACTTACTGGGCAACAGGCAGTGCATTGGGTGTCTTGCACACAGCATTTCTGATACTCATAATAGTGCTGTTAAGTATTAATTCTATTTAAGTATTAATTCTATTTTACAGATGAGAAAACTGAAGGTCCAAGAGATTGAAGGGTTTGCATAGATCTGGCTGCTTCTGGTGAAATGAAAAACAGGGCTTATTAAATTGTATCACAAAAAAATATTGTGGGATTTTTGTTGTTGCTGTTCATTTCTGAGATAAAAAATAACATGGAAGGCTATATTTCCTCCAGCATGAGTGACCAATGCACAGTTCAAATATCTGTCATGCAGCAAATTAGTAAATGAGTCATCTTCATCCCTTTTTTCAGGTGAGAATCCAAAAAAACCTCATCATTTTAAAATGAGGGGAAGGTCAACTTGGGATTGAACTCTGCCCACATCAGTTAAATGCATGTGCATTCAGTATCTGCTGACTCTTTAGTTAATTGTAATCAGATCTTCCAGTTAGTACATAAAGGGCAAATACCATTGCTACATAGTAAGAAATCTTTGCTCTACTAACATCTTTATAGCAGATGCGTGGACAAGTGGCCCCAATATTCCCACAGGAATCTTTCTTTTCTTGTAAGAAATAATCTTTTCTTACAAGATTATTGTGTTGATTAAATGAAAAAATATGTTTAAAGCATTTACCATTGTGTCTGGAACATAGTAAATCTGTAATATTTGGGAGCTGTGATTGCTGAAAACCAGTCAAGACCTCTCTCACCTCTGCCACCTCGCTCTAGCTCCACTAACACACACACACACNACACACACACACACACACACACACACACACACACACACAGGTGTTTAGGACTGAGTTCTGTTTTAGAACAGAGCCACTCAGTATATTCACTGAGTTCTCAGGTTGGGATAATGAAGGGATCACCCCTACAGTTTGGGTCCATCAAGATAGAAAAATACGTTAATAACCAGACAGTAAATTATCAGCACTTATTGACACAGCATTCCCTATAATCTCTTATTGACAGTAAATCATCCCTTTGCTTAAGAAAAGTAGTTGAAACCCAGCTTTATTTCCAGATGAGGAATCGAAACACAGAGAGGTTAGATAATTTATTCAAGGACACACAGCTAGAAGATGTTGGAATTGAATTCACACCTCCTGATTGCTGGTCGTTGGCTAATCTCCCTAAAACACAGATCTGAGATCATCACTCACTTGCTCAAATTTTCCTTAATTCTCTGTTACTTGTTGAATACAATTTAATATATTTTAAAGATTTTTATTAAAATATAGCTAACATAAAATATTATATTAGTTTCAGGGGTACATCATAGGTAGTCAACATTTATATGCCTAAAGAAGTGATCACCATAAGTCCAGCAACCATCTGACACCACACCATGCTATCACAATATTATTGACTATATTCCCTATGCTGTATATTACATCCCCATGACTTAATTGTTTTATACCTGGAAATTTGGACCTCTTATTTCCCTTTACCTTTCCCCCTTTTTTAATTTTTCAATTACAAATGACATTCAATATTATTTTACATTACTTTAAGGTATACAGCATAGTGGTTAGACATTTATATAACTGAAGACGTGATACCCTTCATTAGTCTTGTACTCACCTGGCACTATACATAGTTATTACCATATTATTGACTATATTCCCCGTTCTTTACTTTACATCCCCATGACTATTTTGTAACTACCAATTTGTAGTTCTTAATCCCTTCACCTATTTCACCCTGCACCGAAACTTCCTTTTACCTATCACCCCAACAAATCTAGTACCCACCTGACACCATAGCTATTACAATATTGTTGACTATATTCCTTATGTTATACCCTATATCCCCATGACTACTGTGTAACAACCAATTTGTACTTCTTAATCCCTTCCTCTGTTTTCACCTATACCCTCAACACCCCCTCGCATCTGGCAACCATTAAAATGTCTTCTGTATCTATGAGTTTCTGTTGTTTATTTTGTTCTTTAGATTCCATATATAAGTAAAATACATTGAATCTGTCTTTCTCTGTCTGACACTCCACTCAGCACAGTACCTTCCATGTTCATTCATGCTGCCACAGATGTCAGGAACCCATTCCCTTCCATGGCTGAGCAATATTCCATTGTATATACCGTATTTCCCCATGTATAAGACACACCCTTTTCCGAAAAATTTGGGGTCTAAAAACTGGGTGCGTCTTATACAGTGGTTGTAGTTTTTTTTACTTGCATTTCCCACTTTTTTTACGTTTGTTTTTGCACTCATACAACCATTGTATAAGACGCACCCAGTTTTTAGACCCCAAATTTTTCAAAAAAGGGTGCATCTTATACATGGGGAAATATGGTATGTACTACCTACTCTTTATCCATCCTTCTATCAATGCCAGGCTGCATCCACATCTTGGCCATTGTAAACAATGCTGCAATGAATATATGGATGCACACATCCTTCCAAGTAGTGTTTTGGGTTTCTTTGGATAAATACCCAGAAGTGGGATTACTGGGGTCCTTCTTTCTTTATTGTTATAGCCTTCGTTTTAAAGTCTATTTTGTCTGTATAAGTATTTCTACCCAAGATTTTTTTTTCATGTCTATTTTCATAAAGTAACACTTTGCACCCCTTTACTTTCAATCTGTGTGTGTCTTACAATCTGAAGTGAGTCTCTTGTAGGCAGCATATGTAAGAATTTTGTTTTGTTATCCATTCAGCTCTCTTATGTCTTTTGATTGGAGCATTTAATCCATTTACACTGAAAGTAATTATTGATAGATATGTAGCTATTGCCATTTTATCTGTCATAATTTTCATCTTTTATTTTTCCATCTTAAAGAAGTCCCTCTGACATTCCTTGTAATGCTGGTTTGGTGGTGATGAACTCCTTTAGCTTTTTCTTGTCTGGGAAGCATTCTGTCCTTCAATTTTAAATGATGGCTTTGTTGGGTAAAGCACCCTTGGTTGTAGGTCCTTGCTTTTTATCGTGTTGAATATTTTGTCCCAATCCCTTCTGGCCTACAAAGTCTCTGTTTAAAAATCAGCTGACAATCTTATGGTGGCTCCCTTATAATTTACTAGTTGCCTTTCTCTTGCTGCTTTTAGGAGTCTCTGTTTGTCTTTAACCTTTACCATTTTAATTATGATGTGTCCTGGTGTGGGCCTGTTTGGGTTCATCTTGTTTGGAATTCCCTGTGCTTCCTGGACTTGTATGTCTATTTCCTTCACTAGGTTAGGAAAGTTTCAGTCATTATTTCTTCAAATACGTTCTCAATCCCTTACTTTCGCTCTTCTTCTGGTACCCCTATGATGAGAATAGTGGTATGCTTGACGTTGTCCCTGAAGTCTCTTAAACTCTCCTCATTTTTTTGGGGGGGGGATTTTTTTTTTCTGTTTCAATTGGGTGTTTTCTGCTACTTTGTCTTCCAAATCATTGATTCAATCCTCTGCTTCATCTAGTCTGCTGGTGATTACTTCTAGTGTATTCTTCATTTCAGTTATTGTATTCTTCGCTTCTGACTGGCTCTTTTTTATGGTTTCTATGTCTGTTTTTATGCTTGCTATCTCTCTGTTGAAGTTCCCACTAAGTTCATTGAGCATCCTTATAACCAGTATTTTGAACTTTGTCTCTGGTAAGTTGTTGCCTCCATTTCGTTTAGTTCTGTTTCTGGAGTTTTCTCCTGTTCTATTATTTTGTACATATTTCTTTGTTTCCTCATTTGGCTGCCCCTCTGTGTTTGTTTCTATATATTACGTATATCTTCAATGTCTCCCAGTCTTGTCCAGGTGGCCTTATGTAGTAGGTGCCTTTTGGGGCCCTGGCACAGTCTCAATAGTTACCTGTTCTGGGTGCTCCAGGAGTGTCCCATTGTGTAGGTTGTGTGTACCCTCCTGTTATAGTTGAGCCTTGATTGCTAATGGCACATCAGTGGGTAGGTTGGCCCTCAGGCTGATTGGCTGTGGGGTTTGGCCACATCCACAGGTTATGGGCTGCTGTGCGTGAAGGCTTACCTTGCTAAGTGGTATTTGCCCCAGTGGGCTCTGGTGCCTGTTGAGACCTCCCTTTGTGTGTGCTGCTTATGGGGCTAATTGGGTGGTGCTCTGCTGTGGTCTGAAGCCAACCTCCAAGTATGTCTGTTCTGGGACTTCTTGAGAGGTTCTTTGGTGCAGGCCCAGGTCAGCCACTGCCTGTGACCAGCTGGGGACTACCTGGTAGGAGCTACAAAGCGATCCACAGTTGTTTGCTGACCCTGGAGGCATATGGGAGAGGCCACACTACAAACCGAGGATGGCTGCCATCATTACCCAGCTTGGGGTAGCTCTGCAAAAAGCCAGGACACCCCAAGGCCTGCTGCCACCTGCCAGCTCCTTAAGGTTCAGCCATTGATAAAGCTTTTTATGTTATGCAAGTTGAGTGAGGCAGTCTCAGGGAATGACTAGAGTGGGAAGAGTCGTGATCACCAGTTTAATGTAGACTCTGGTTTGGTGCCAGGGCTGAGTCTGGAGCTACACAGCAAAAGTCTCAGAGCACACTGAAGCCAGTCCCCACACACCTAAGGCCTGCAGACACTGATAGTTTTTAAAGAAGGAGTACAATTCTAAGGATCTGGCTGCTCAGGAGAAAGTGTTTTTATGGTGCATGAGTTGGGTGGGGTGGGGTCCCAGTGAGTCCGCAGTGTGGAGCAGTGGAGATCACAGGCCAATAAGATTCAGATTTGGCCATGTGGGGGCGGGCTCAACACAGAAAAAATGGCATCCAGTCTGCCTGCTGCATAGCAGGGGGGCCCCACACAGGAAAATTGTTGACTGTCCTCCAGCCCTCCCTCTACATCCACACACCTCAGTCTACCCCCCATATGCCTCGGACGCCCCCCTGAGTCACCATCTCTCCACTGGAGCCCAAGGTGAATGCCTGCGAGCAAGTGAATCTGTGTGTGGACTGTTTAAGAGGATGTCTGGGTTTTCCACAACGTTTCGACTGATCCAGAGGGTCAGAATCCCCACTGTTTTTCACAGCCAGATGTTGTGGGGACTCGTATTCCTGGCACCATTACTCCAGGCTGGGGAGACTGGTGTGGAACTGAGATCCCTCACTCCACTGGGAGGAATCTCTGCGGCCAAGATATCCCTCCTGATTCTCAACCGCTGCACAGAGGTTTGGGGCCAGTTCCTCATCTTGCCCCTCCTACCAGTCTTGACGTGGCTTCTTTTTTATATCCTTAGTTATAAAACTATTTAGCCAGACTTCAAATGGTTCTCCAGGTTGATTGTTCTATAATTTAGTTGTAATTTTGATGTGTTCACAGCAGAACGCAGGCACAGTGATAACCTACTCTACCATCTTGGATATCTGTCCTACAATTTAACATTTTCAAACTAGCATTCAAAGCATTTTATAATACAGTCCAAAGCTCTCTTTCCAGGCTACCACAACTCTCTTCCAAGCAACCAGAATTTACCAAACTCGTCTGTTGCCATCCCTTACATAGGCCCCACGTTGCAGCACTATCACCTCTGCTCATTCAGTTCTCTCTGCTCGAAGTGCACTTAATGTCTTCCTCAGTTTTTCCAAGTGCCAGCTCAAATTTTACCTTCTGCAAGAAAATTTAACTGATATACCGAACTGGAAGTGATCTAAATTCCCACACCTGACTTCTCTATGCTGTTTTTTTCTGTGTCGAGCCTAGTTTGGTATACTTAAGTTCCCCATATACCTCTCTCTTTTCCCATTTACTTGTAAGCTCCTCATGGTTAGAAGCTGTGTTTCAATCATCTCTGCATTACTATAACCTGAAGTAGTTCTATATAATAGAATATTTACAAATGTGTTTTGAGTGAATCACTACTACTTCCACACCATTGTTTTACCTTTTGGGGACACAGCACCATATATGGGGTGTTGATTTGGAGAATATGCTACATTCTGAAGGATGGTGCCCCATCCTTGGAGAGTGTTGTCCCCAAGCTGGAGCCTACAATTGGGTGGCCCCATATTCTGTCAGGCCGAATGCTTCTGTGTGATTGCATATGCGAGAAGAGCTGTGGATCCCTTGATGACATGCCCTCCTCCACACTTCCTTGACTGTAAAGTGAGCTTCTTGATCTGATCTGATGTGCAAGATCCTACACCTGGACCAAATACTCTCTAAACTTTATAGTACTGGTGCTGGCCAAGGTATCCATTCACCACGTGACTATAGCTGTGAGCTGAGGGAGGTGCCACTACAATGGTGCTTCTGGAGTCAATGTTTATCCCCTGAAGGACCCGATTTTTTGAAACTTTTCTTGTTCTCTCACTGGAACTTGTATTCCTATGTCCCACTCCCTCAGAGTCTAGATCTCACACAGCTGTCATGGGGAAAGCAATTTAGCAAGCTGGTATGTGTTCACAGATTAATAACTCATTTAATAAAAGGGTTCTGGAAATGGCCCCTTTAAATCAATCAAGGTCATGGTCTTTAATGGTGGATAGTAAACACTGGAATTCCGATGAGAAAAATGCTTTTGATTAGGAGAAGGATGACATTTAAAGCCCCCAAACAGATAAATATAGTTATAATGTCTGAAAATACTGTTTCCTCAGGGATATTCAATGGTATTACACTGGACTTATCACTGCCCATGTTTTTGTGCAAGAGGGGATCCAATTTCAATTTTCACTCTGAGCATGGAAGAGTAAATTTAACAGGGGTTTTACCCACCGCACCCCCATACTGTCACATTATCTAAGGTCAAAATAACTTGGCATTCCTATGATAAACCGTCTTTGGCCATGAAGTATTTTCCTTTTTGTATAATGCTGGGTTTAACTTACTTGTATTTTCTTTAACATTAAAAAAAAAAATCTGGGCCAGCCAAGTAGTGCGATGGTTAAGAACTCGCTTGGGACGCCAGAGGGTCCTGGTTCGGATCCCACATGTGAGGGCCAGTGACACTGCCCTCCACAGCTAAGATGCTGAACAACAGCTCAACCTGGAGCTGGGCTGCCGTGAGTCTCCGGCGACAGCGTAGGCTGCAGCCCCTGCTGCAGTGGGTTGCCATGGGCTACTGTATGTAGCCAACTGCCAGCGTGAGCGGCCAGCAGCCACAGTGAGTGGCCGTCCAGAAGCCGACGACTGATCTGCTTCGGCCGGGAAGAGAGTAATGATGGTTCCAACTTGGGCCAGTGAAGCAACATCCTCCACAACTAGACTGAAGAACAAAACGACAGGAACTTGTCTGTTCCCCTTCCTGCAATTCCCCAGCACTGTTCCCATCCCCCTAATTCCCCAATAAAAATCTTTAAAAAAATCTGTGTTCAGGAGTGAGATTGACCTTAAATTTTCCTTTCCCATTCTGTCCTTTCCAGTTTGGTAGTTAAGTACTTCTGGCCTCAGAATGAGTTGGAGAGCATTCCCTCTTTTCAAATTCTCTGGAAAAATTTGTATAAGGTTGTAATTATCTGATTCTTGAAATGTTTGGTAAAACTAACCTTCTAAAAACCATCCAGGCCTGAAATTTTCTTCACGGAAAGATTTTAAAGTATGATTTTGATTTCTTGAATGATTATAGAATAATACATATTTTTCTCTTCTTGAGTCAGTTTTTCAAATAAGTTTTAAATTTACTGACATAAACTTATTCCTGGTAGTTTCTTATTATCTGAATCTGCTGTATTTAGTTGTGTTTTTTAAAAATGTTTTAATATTGGTGTTTTTGGTTTCTATATTTATTTTTTATAGTATTAACAACATTTGGTCAAAGTTATCAATATTTTCAAATAAACTCCTGGCTTTGTTGATTCCATTATAGTTTTATTTCTTATTTTATTAATTTCTGTCCTTATTCCTAAATACTGCTTTAGCTGCATCACACAACGTTTGATATATATTGATGTTATGATTTCTTCTTTGACCCATAGTTATTTAAAGGTCTTCTAAAAAAAATTCCCAGACATGAAATTTAAGTTATTTTTTTATTACTGATTGCTTAATTAATTCTGTTGGTGCCAGAAAAGTGATCTGTATGAGTTTCATTTTTAAAATTTATTTTGGTTTGCTCTATGGTTCAATATGTGGCCAATTTTTAGGTCCATGTGTGCTTGGAAAGAATGTGTGATCTCCAGTTACTGGGTACAGAATTTTATATATTGAGTTGTCAGAAGTCATGACATATTTTTTTCTATGTTTTTCATTGCAAAAATGTGTCATGACTTTTCCAACAACCCACTATATCCATTAGATTGTTTATTAGTTATGCTCAAATATTTTATATTTTTACTGACTTTGTTGTCTACTTAATCTATCAGTTACTGAGAGAAGTAAGTTAATATCTCTCATTATGATAGTGGGTTTATACATTTATTTGATAGTTTAGTCAAATTTTGCTTTAGATGTTTAAATCTATATTTTAGATGTATACAATTCAGAATTGCTATATCCTCCTGGTGATTTGAAGCTTTTATCATTATACACTGACGTCTTTTAACTCCAATAATGCTCTTCCGTCATAAAATCTATTTTATCCTAAAATTTATTTTTTGTATGTTTGCTTTTGATAGCCATCTCAATAGAAAGGCTGTCATTGTATTGCATAATCCATGTATTTATTATATTTACACAGTACTTTTCTTTTCCCTTAAGATTTTTAATAGATTTTATTTTTTAGAAGTTTTAGAGTTACAGAAAAATTGAAATGATAGTACAAAGAGCTGCCATATGCCTCCTCACCCAGTTTTTCCTATTATTAACATCTTACATTAGTATGGTACATTTGTTATAATTAATGAACTGACACTGATACGACATTATTAAATAAAGTCCATAGTTTATTCAGATTTCCTTAATTTTTACCTACTGTCTTTTCTGCCCCAGGGTCCCATCCAGGATTCTCCATTACACTTAGTCATCATGACTTCATAAAATTAGGAAAATTCCTTTTCCCCCCTGTTTTCTGGAAGAATTTCTATGAGATCAGTTTTATATATATATATATATATATATATATATATATATATAATTTTAAAAATTAATTTATTTTCCAATATTATTTATATTTTAAATGTTTGGAAGATTTGAATGTGATTTGTCCTGGAGTTTTCTTTGTGAGAAAGTTTTAAATTGTGTATTCAGTTTCTTTATTAGATATTGGAGTATTCAGATTTTCTGATTCTTCTTGTGAGAGTTTTGATAAGTTGTATTTTTCTAGACATTCCTCATTTCATTTACATTGTCAAATACTTTGGTATCATGTATATAATGCCCATTTTTTGTGTTTTGTTTTTATTTCTGTAAGCACTATAGCGACATCACCTATGTATTTTTTCCTTTGTTAATTTGTATATTCTCTCTCTCTCTCTCTCTCTCTCTCTCTCTCTCTCTCTCTCTCTCTCCCTTTTTCATGATCAGTCCTGGTAGATTTTATCAATTTTGTTTATCTTTCCAACTTTTAGCTTTAAACTTTTTTCTATAATATGCTTTTTTTCCTATTTCTTTGATTTTCTCTATAATCTTCACTACTTATTTCCTTCTACAATTTTAGTTTTGATTTGATATTTTTTCCTAGCTTCCTGAGATGAAACTTTAGATAATTTTCAACCTTTCTTCTTCTATTTTGATAAGTATTTGTCTATTAATTTACCTCTAAACACGGCTTAGCTGCATCCTATAAATTTTGATATACTGTGTCTTCATTATAATTTTGTTCAAAATATTTCCCAATATTTTAAAACACAGTAGTGTTGTTGTGTGTTTTTCTTAATCCAAAAATTATTGAGATATATTTCCTAACTTCCAAGTTATTTTCTGACCTCAATTCCCTGTGACACCATCTGGGTGTTCTACAATTCTGTTCAATTCTGACATGAATTACACAAAGTTACCACAGAACACACAAGTTAAGGGCTTGATCCCACAAGACTACCCCATTTCAGACACCAGCTGAAAATCCTTGGCATCCCCAATCTACTGGCTAGCTACAAATTCAGGGCTTTCCACAACACCCTCAGATTTGATAATATGCTAGAACAACTCATAGAACTCTTGAAAACACTATACTTACAATTACTGTTTTATTATAAAAGATACAAATGAACAGCCAGATGAAAACGTACATAGGTCAAGACTGGAAGGGTCCCCAACAAAGGAGCTTTTGTCCCCATGGAGTTAGGGTGCAACCACCCTGTAGGTACATGAATATATTCACCAACCAGGAAGCTCCCTCAAGCCTTGTGCTCAGAGTTTTTAATCAAGTTTTCATTATACAGTCATGATGGATTAAATCACGAGCCACATGATTGAATTCAACCTCTAGCCCCCTCCACTCCCTGAAGGTAGGGGGATGGGCCTGAAAATTCTAATCCTCTAGTCAGGTACTTAGTTTCTTTGCCATTTAACGGCTCACCAGGAGTCACCTCACTAGCATAAACTCAGCTATAGTCAAAATGATTCATTATGAAAAACAAAGACCATGCTATCAGAAGATTCCAAGGGTTTTTGAAGCTCTCTCTGTACCATGAACCAGGAACCAACAAAAAAGATCAGATATACTCTTTATTTTATTACACAAGTAGTTGGGAAATTTCTATTTATCTTTTCTCAACATTTTTCCCAGTTTATTTCCATTGTATTCAGAGAACATACTGTAAATGAGTTCAATTATCTAAAATGTTGAGAAATGCCCTTTGACCCAGAATATCATTAATTTTGATTAATATTCCATATGCACATGAAATGAATGTGTACTCTGCAGTGGTTGCGTATCAGTGAGATCCAGTTTGTTACCAGTTATTTGTTACTTTACCAAGTTTTTGTGGAAAGTGTGTTTGTTCTAATAGCTATTGAAAAAGATATTAATGACTCTCACTATGATTGTGGAATTATCTATTTCTCCTTCTGGTTCTCAGAATTTTTGTTGTATACATACGTATATATGTACATATATACACACATATATGTATATATACATACAGAGGGTGCCAGAAGAATGTATACGCATTTTAAGAAAGGAAAAAACTGTATTAAAATTGTAATACTCAATATATACTGATAACAGAAGATGACTACAAGTCACGTTTGATTTCTGCAATTATAAGAGGTGCTTAAAGTGGTTAACATCAGCATAATTTTATTGCATTTTTTTTCCTTTCTTAAAGTGTGTATACCTTTTTTGGCACCCTCTGTATATATGTGTATATATTTATATATGTATACGTGTGTGTGTGTATAGATATATATGTATATATATGTATATATGTGTGTGTGTGTATATATATATACATATATATGTATATATATGTATATATATGTGTGTGTGTGTGTGTATATATATATATATATATACACATATATATGGTGAAATTATATTATTGGAGGCATACTACATTAGAATTCTAACATTTCCCTGGCAGATTGATCCCTTTGTCATAATGAAATGTCCTGTTTTTTTTCTAGTACTGCATCTTGCTTTAAAGTACACTTTGTTTGGTGTTAATATAGTGACACCAGCTTCCACCCCTTGTTTTCCTTTTCATCAGCTTTACTGAGGAAGCTACCATGACAATCATAACACAAACCAACTCCATCATCCTTAAAAGTTCCCTAGTGCCCATTTGGAGTGAATTTACTGCCCCTCAATACTGACCCCTGGAAACAACTGATGTGCTTCTGTTACTATAGTTTTCCTTTTCTAATATTTTATTTAAGTGGAATTGTATGGCATACAGTCTTAGTGTCTCATTAAGCGTGATACATTTGAGATTCATCCATATTGTTGCAGGTATCATAGTTCATTCCTTTCTATTTCTGGGTAATATCCCATTGTATTAAGATGACACAAATTGTCCCAGATTTGACTGGGAGCCCCTTTTAAACTGGTTCTCTGTCATTTTGATGTGTCCTCATCATTCTTTGATCACTTCCTTGCTTTCTGGCACAAGACCTTCTAGGTTCATTTTATACCTCCACTGATCCAGCTCTAGATTTTAAGTTAAAATTTAAGACTAAATTTTAACTTAAAAATTTTACATTAGAGAGTTTTTTATGAACCATGAAAAATGGATGCATTCAGGAGAGCCAAAGGTAGCCTTGAAATCTCAGAGAAGGTTTTATTGTTTTGTTTTGTTTTTCACCTCTATCCAGAGCTTAGAATAAGACAGACATTTCCCTTTGCTAGTTGCCTTCCCTGTGAAGATTTTTATTTAGTTTAAGTTATGCTTTCTATTATAAAGTAGCCAGTGATGTACTAGTAAATGTTTTGCAAATAACTGTCTGGAAAAAAGAGAGAGGCCCTAATTTATAGCCTATGTGAACTTCTGTGGTGTAAATAATCTTGCCATAGTTTATTTTAAGCCACCCATGTCAAGTCCACCAACTCGCAAAACTCCTGAAAATTTAGCAATTGACTTTCGTATGCAAGTACAAACCTTCCTGTGCTTGGCTTTATGTGGGTAAAATGAAAGCTATCTTACTCTGCACAACCCATGGCTTAGGTCACAGTCCTCTTCTTCATACTAATTTCCTTGCATGGAAGCTCTCAGTCACAGAGCTCATAGGAGAACTCAGGGCATGTGGCAGTTTCAGTGGTTTGTTCTGAGCCTCAGATGATTCTTATCTTCTTCTATTCCCTTCCATTGATTTAAAAGTGCGTGTGTTTGTGTGTGTGTTTATCTCTGTGTGTGTGTGTGTGTGTGTGTGTGTGTGTGTGTGTATTTTCATCCCCCACATCACTAGATGTTTTGTACCTGGAGGATTTCAGGATCTTTTTTTCTGTCATGTTATCAGAAATGGATACCTTCAAATAACTTTCTTGTAAAATGTTAATCCATCAAAATTGTAATCACATCTTGGGCAATAATTTTAATAGATTTTACCAACTGAATACATGGTAATATCTATCAAATATGTTTTCTTCCATGAAGGAATAAGAACTGATTATTTAAAGAATGCAAAATATTTGCATTTTGCACCATACCCAGAATAAAAGTGCTTCAAAATGTAAACCATTATTATCCATGAATGATTTTTTGATATACATAATGAACTCTACATATTGTCTCAGTTAGTGGTTATCAAACTTCCTCTATTGAGCCCTAATAGTTCCATTAATTTATTTAAAAGTCCCGACAAGAGACAAAGGGGTTTAAATAAGGGATCTATTCCGGTTTTCAACTTGTAATAGATTTATGCTATTGAACTTCAGTATAAGATTTTTATTGAAGACCTGTTTCACAACTGTTAAAAGTTTGCAAACACTTTTTTACCTCATGTGCCATCTCTAGTGGCTCATAGATATATCTCCTAAAAGAAATTAGGACATACTGTAAAGAAATTGAATTTCTTCACTTGGTCTGTGTTTATTCAGGCTGCATGTTCTCACTTGCACAAATCCCATCCTACCAAACAGTATTAAGCCAGGAAGAGCTGGTGAGTATTGTGTAGTTCATACAGTGAAAATATTCCTGGGTCCTTAGAATACTTGAAACTTTTGTATGGTCGCTGTAGACAATTTGCTGCCCTACAAATCTTTTTAAAGTTGGCTGAGAAACATTTTGAGCATCTCATTTTCTTTGTTGATCTTCTTTGTAGTCTCTATCAAGCACAGAAATCATCAAAGGGAAGATAACATTAAAGGAAACCATTAGCAGGGGAGAAAGAGAGAAAAGAGAAGTCCACAAATGACCTTACTTGCTTCTAGAAAGTGAATCGCTGACCAAGCTCCTATCAGCAGCAGAAGTAGCCACTTCTTTCAAGCACCTATAGAATTTTCTTTTTTTTTTTTTTTGCTTTTTTTCAAGACTTCAGCATTAGAGCTTTAAAATGGAGTCAAGTGCACAACTGAAAAACGGGATTTAGAGGTTGTCAGTTAAACAGAAGCCCTAGTCATCTTGTCTCCCAAGGTACATCTGGAAGGCCATGCCAGTCTCAGCACAATTGGGAAGTGATAAAATCTCATGAGGTTCTCTCTTTGCCAGACCTCACTACTCACTCATTCTTACTGATATCAACCTATCCAGGATTTTATAGGTTTTTTTTCCCCTCTCAATTGTTTGGTACAGTTAACATGCTATTTATACCAACACTTATGTCCTTTTAGTTATTTAGTCCTATAAATTCAACATAGTGAGGAAAAGTATACAGCAGGGGCCAAACCCACTTGGAGGAAGAGAACTAAATATACATGCATGTGAGTTTGTAGTAACTGTAACTTTGATAAATTTGTGCTTAGTAAAAAAAAACGGGGGGGGGAAGGAAAAATTAATATCATCATCATCTGAAAAGTGGAAAGTAATTTTTTTCCCTTGCATCACTGATATTGGCCAACATCTTTAAGTGCCCAAACCATTAACTTGAGAGTCATCATTGCCTTCTTCCTTTGCCTTTCCACCAACGTTTGTCTTAGTCAAGATTCTCCAGAGAAACAGATCCAGTAGAAGGTGTGTGTGTGTGTGTGTGTGTGTGTGTGTGTGTGTGTGTGTGTGTGTGTGTGATATGTATATATGAGAGAGAGCAA